>NC_134524.1:9550285-9855035 GCF_027942865.1 Odontesthes bonariensis
GTATCCAGGTTTGACATGTGGAAGTAGACTTTTACCTACACAGGGAAAGAAAGCAGAGAGAAAACATCAAGCTCTGGTCTCTGATGTGCTCATCAGATTCCATATGCTCGTCAGCTGTGTTTGTTTATCCACAAGGTTTCATTCATTCTCGTGGTCCCAGCACACTTGGCAGGTGAAGGGGGCAAAAAAATGACTCTTGCTGGTGAGCGGTGCTGCGCAGCACTGCCAGTCCCTGCCTTGGAAGCACATGGCAGATCGGCAGGCGCACTGGGCCACCATATTGACCTGGCACTGACTGACACATGTCGGGAGAGGGAGGTGTGAGAAAGAGGGGAGCAGAGGTCACCAATCCCCTCTTCTGTGTCATCAAATGCTCTCAGCCCCCTCTCCCCCCCCGTCGGGCGGACAGGAAACATCTGCTGCAGTGGCCCCTTCCCAACCCGATCTCCGCCCTCATTCCCCGCGGTCACGGCCAGCTTGAATGCCTTCCACTGCCGCTCAAGGCACCGCCTGTGCAAACCTGGAGAACACACTGAACATGAGCAGTACCAACCTGGGCACTGCTGCGGCACCCTGGGCAGATCATCCAGTGACAAACAAGCTTCAGTACCATTAACTACAACTCAGAATTCAAATGATAGATGAACAAGCAATTACAGTCTCTGATGTGTTAAAAAAATACTCGTAATTTCAAAACATAGGCATCGTATGCTGGCATAACCTTCAAAGCCGAATGGAGTCGCTCGAGCACAGGAGCTGTTTAACGACATCTTGATCTGAATCCATTTGGATATGTCATCATTTTGTTGTGATTAACAATCCCTCCACAAACACCTTCCCAGATTCATGTTGGGAGTCCATCAAACAATTGGACTGGAATTGAGCACCTTATGTTGGAATAGGCTGGACTGGGAGGATTGATCTGTTTTGCAGTGACGGCAGGTTGCTCGTTTGTAGAAAAAAAAAACTGGATGCAGAGCTGTTATTAAGTCATTCATCAAGTTGCAGCCAATACTGTCCAGGAGCTGAGGCTAAAATAGCTAACTGAGGCAAGTATGATAATTCCACCACATCATGTTTATGTCAGATAGCACAGTCGGGAGATTAAACAGCAAAAGAGAACATAGTCTTTTCTCTTCAAAGTCGTAACTGTCCTCTGAAATTTATGCTCATAGGCAATCTCGTACCTAATTGTGTCCTTACATCAGCCTCCAATGTCTTTATATTTACACTTGGCATTTCATTAGCACAGTTATCGCTCAGTGAGTGGTTTTAGCATCTCACTCAGTGGCCATATTGGCAGGCCAAATAGGTCTTCAGTGGCTACATATTTTCAGCTATGGGGGATCAAGCCTGGATTGTAGGTCGAGATGAGAGCTTCGAAGCTGCAAAAGTGCACAGGCAGACAAAGTAGGACTGGATAAGTCGAAAGTTTATTAAAATATCGATTAAACGCCTTCCCGCACGCCTGATTGCATTTTAGTTTGTTTATTCGTATTTCAGACTATCGGCCTTCTTTGGTTGACTGCTTCGGAGGCACCCAGAGAAGAAATCCTAATGAAATTGCTGATCTCCTGGCTTTTAATGTAGCTCCACTGATCGCGAATATATCAACAGGACAGATTAGCATGTAGTTTTGCAGAGACACTCGTGGGCACCAAATTATGAATACGCTTTTGACATTTATAATCCCCTAACTTTTGCTCTTTTCTGGCTTTAAAGAGACATATTCATGGGTTAGATTTCTCTTACTGGAGAGACACAGAAATGAATTGTGTCCATAGTTTTATTGCCATTCATAGAGTGTGCACGTGTACAAAGCAGAATCCAATGAGTTATGCCTGGAGCCTGCGGCTTTCAACATTCCTGTTTTTCTGTTCGTTCATTGGGATTCACAGTGTTCCTGGACCGTACACACGGTAACACCCACCTTAAATAATTATATGAGCTTTCCTCAATCTACATCTATTACTGTTCATGTTTCTTCCCCTCATCACTGCATGAAAAGAGGGATTTGTGGATGTATGTGGCCCCTTACATGTCCGCATACGTTAAGCCCCTGCATTTGCGGTGGTAAGTGAAAACTTGGCCCAAGTTGTCGCAAATTGACCTGGCAACTGCTCCCCCATGCCCCCCTCCCCTCCCCTACTTAGGAGAGCCTTTAATATGTAAATGCCAGTGATCAGGTCAGGAGCTGCCACAGTCATTTTCAAGTGGGGTGGGGTGAGGTGAGGTGGGGGGTGGGCAGGCCTGTTTCTACACGTTCCTGACCATCACCTCCAACTCCAGCCAAGTTTGTTGCTGTGTTGTCTTGAAAAAGAAGAGGTGCACGCTGTCTGCTGGTGACAGGTGATGCATATCTGTTTTTTTTCCTCCCAAACACCTCTTTTGTAATACCGCTTTTTTTGGGCAAAATTCAAGGATTCAAGGATTCAAAGGTTTATTGTCATATGTGCAGTTAGAAACGTGTTTCCCTGAACAATGAAATTCTTTTCTTTGTTGCCCGCACTGGATGTCCAAATGTATAATAATAAAGATAAGATAAAGATAAAATAAGCATGCAACAGCAATATTCTAAAAGGTTTCTTAAATAAAATAGAAATATAGAAATAAAAATATAGAAATCTGGCCTGTATACATAATGTGCAGTAGTGCGCTCAGTGTTTTATTGTGTATGGCTTAATTCGGTGTCACAATGGTCACAATATCGCCGAGGTCTTTTCTTTGTCTTTGCAGAGTCCATTTTTGTGTCAAAACAGTGCAAATTGCCAGCTGTGGTCAGACAACATCAAATAGCAAAAGGACGGGAGGTTGTCTCGCGAGTATTCCGTGTAATGACGTATACGCATATGATTGGTGGAGCTTAACGGCTCGCATAAGCTCTCGTTCAATCACGTATGAGAAACATTGTGTCGTGCAGTGTAGACAAAAAGTTTAAGGAGCAGATCTGGCGGCAACAAGGCAGACAGTAATCGCTGAGGTCCCGTGCTGTGAAAACTGCCCTGGTTTGCGGAATACAATGGCTGGAAGACGACTTGCTTTCAACTCCCCAGCAACTCTCTGCGGGTCTACAGGTTTGTGTGTTTTTTTCTACTTGCACATGACCATTTGATTGTTTAATTTTAGTCTTGTTGACACTGTACAGCACTTGGGACAGTTCTCGCTGATTTTAAATGTGCTGTATATTAAACTTACTTACTCACTTGCTTACAGGCAGATAAAATGAAAGTCCTGTTGAATGCTATGACCGGAATGTCTCGTATGGTGGCCAGCACTGTGGATACGGTCGTGGAGAGGGTTCTGGAGGGAATCGACCAGAGATTCGCTAGGTTGGAGGCAAGATGGCCGTCGAGAACGGACTGAAGTTACATTCCAGAGAAGTTGAAGAGCGCACCCCCAAGAGAAGGCGGATACAGAATCCGAAAATTGCGGTAAGAGTAGGTTATTGACTGTGGCTTTAGGCTAAACTCAACTTAATTGTGTCCATCACGTGAAAACCAGTGTGAGTTGCTTTATTTAAAAAAATGAATTTCGTGTTTTCAATTTATAGGAAGCAGTTCGCCGCCTGCATAACTCACCGTGGCATTATAATCCAGGTCAAGGGTAAGAATAAGTGAATGTTCTCCCAATATCTAGTTGAGTTGGACCCGATGTTACGTTACGTCAATGCAGTTTTTTTTTATTAACCATAGGACTATTGTTTTTACAGGCTACTGTCACCTCACAATATGGATGTAACGAGTCGCTTGAAGGAGGCGGTGGCAAACAGTCCGAACTTCAGAGAGGTAGACGGGGACACTATCGAGGGTGAGCGGCGCTGACTTTTACCACGGCTGGCACTGACACTTTTAAGCACTGGTCATTTTATTCATTCCTCTTGTTTGTTTTTTTCAGCTGCGTGACGGACCTGTGTGCTGTGCTACAGGCGCGTCTTGAAGCCAACCCGAAATACTCACAGTCTCACCACAGAAGAGTGAAAGAGAGTAAGAACATATACGCTGTAGACAAGTTGTCAATATGCTGTGCATGGCTAGACTATGTTTTGATTATTTATTGGTTATTCCAACAGCTCCCAGAAGCCAGCTTCTGATCCAGGATGAGGACGTCTGACAACTCCCGCAGACCCTGCAGGGACCGGAGTAATGCGAAGAATGCGGATTCCAAACGGCGGCGTTTAGGCTTATTGTGTATATTGTAGGCTACAGCAGTGTGTGTGTATATAGTTTTCAATTCTTTATTATCAATATGGTTCTTATTACAATGTAAGCTATGTACATTGTGTGGTGTGGCAATAAAAGCGCTTTAAAAAAAAAAAGTTTCCTTTTTCATTTCCTCAATAGATTCACGTCATTCATGCCTGCATTCATAGCCTAGTCATAGTGCAGCTTATAAGAATGACGTGAATATATGAAGTGCACAAACATCCCAGGAATATTAGTAATCATAATCACAATTATTAATCATAATTGCTGAATGATATGCCCATATAAAGTATGCATATATTAACCTTATTGGCCAATGGGCGGTCAGCTTTACAGGAGCTTTTTTATGTAATCACGTGCCTTTTTCGTCCAATACCAGCGAGGCCAGTGAGAGGTCCAGGCAGTCTCACAGCGGGGTGCTAATCGCTGAGCCATTAGCACCCCGCTGTGAGAGCCCGCCGCGAGTCGGGTTTGTTTCCGACGATTTTCTCGCTCAACAAACTTAAAGTTTGTCTGCCTGCAAGCGCCCAGGTGCGTCCGAAAATTAGGCAAATTCGCGGATGTTCACTGCCGTCCACAGTGACACAAATCCCTCTTTTCGTGCAGTGCATCTGAACATGCTTTATACCAATGGTGCTGACAATGACTCTTGAAGAAGGCTACTACAACACTGTCTTTATTGAATTGCATTGAATAATATTCATACAAACGACAGTACACTGGAAAAAATGCCCCTCCAAAAATAAGCCAATGGAACTAGTGAAAATCGGCTTGTCAAGATTTCTTGAAATAAAATGTGATATTTAGGACTTTTGAGGTAAAGGTGATCTTGAAATTAGCTTAAAAACCTCTTCAAATGAAAAAAAAAGCTTGTTTCATGTGAAATATGACCTAAAACAAGATGTTTTCAAGACTTTTTCACTTAACAAGATGTTCAAGATGTATTGTATTCAAACAAGTCCCTATATCTGGCTGAAATGGTACTTGTTAGGCAATTGTGTCTTATATGTGTAATGAGATACTCAATGAGACAAATATACTTGGTAAGATTTAGATTTTTTCCAGTGTAGTGGCACAGTATGGGTGTGAAGAGTAAAAGGAAGCTGATAGAGAGACCAAATCAGCAACTGAGATTTGCTATTAATCAAGTAGCTAAAGATGCAGATGAGATGTACTTTTGATGCAGAGTATTTGCTTCTTGTACCGGTGTGATGGCCCATGTTGTACCTCGACTTCTTGAAGTTAGACCTCTAGAACCTCTTGAAAATAGGTATATAAAAGCAGCTTCTCCATTTTCTTCCTTTTTCATGCAGAAAGAATGAAATTTTCAAAGAGCAGAGAAAATTAAAACAGGGTTTGCAGTTTGCATCTTTACCACTTAGCTGTGAAATAGCGAGTTTTCCTAATTGGTAAATGACAAATTAGACTTTGCCAATGCTTAATTGAAAAGCTAGGCTAAATGCACCCACGCTGTTGCAGCCGCGCTGTTGTGAGAGTAATTACCAAACTAGTTCAGAAATGTACAGAGGGCCTTGGAATTATCATTTGTCTTCATTGCTGGAGTTGTGGGGATATTGCTCTCGGGGTCAAATTAATTCTTCCTTTCTATCCATGTGGTTAAATAGCAAACTGTTTTACTTGAATACTGATGAAAACCATTTTTTTTCCAAGGTTTTTTTTTTTCTAGCTACTATATAAACTATTAATCTTCTTGTCCATTATTTAACAAGGACACGTTCCGTTATCACGCTGGCCTTACAAAGATTGATAATTCATTAGTGACAAATTTGAGGCTCACAATATTAAAGCCATTTTGCCAAATAGTGGTGAATATGTGGCCAGAGATACTTCACATTTAGTAAAATAGTTTGTCAGGCTCCACTTATTTTCTTTTGACAATACCGCTGGGACCCAATTTCTTGCCCTCTGTAATTAATGTGTTTACTTTTGAGTATTGCACTCTCATGAAATCCTTGATTAGTGCCTCACAGCTAACAAAAAATGATGAGCCGTGACACCCAGTCCTGCAACATCCTGCCACAATCAATGTAAAGTTCCTACTCTGTAACATCATATCCACTCACACACACACATATATATGCGCACCAATTACTTCTTACTCCCCCCAGTGTCTGAATTTACCTTCAAGGTCTGTGACATTGTTCCAAAGTTCCAAATGAAAATTGAAATAGTCTCTTGTGCTCATAGATTATAGATGGTCTGAACTTTAAAAAAAAAAAAAAAAAGCATTTAGCTTTTATTTCCCTTTGTACTTCCTAGAACATATAATAAATCTCGGGATGATAAAACTCAGCATACTAATCTGGGTCTATTTCCATCTTCCACTTGAGAACTAAAGGGATTTTGAGCCAAAGATAATGTTCCTTTCTATCTCCCCTGCTCATCCCTAACCTTTTGTGTTTCTCTGGGGTAGCTACTGCCTGAAATATGCGCAGGCCATTTTGGAATAAAAGAAAAAAAATGCTGCTTCTAAGTGCAGCCCCTTGCAGCGAGTTTGAGCCGTCTTTTTAATGGAAAAATATTATTCCAGTTCTTTACCTTCTTTTTTTTGTCTTTCTTTTACTGTTTCACGGCAAGGCCAGAGTTTGTCTTTCAGGCTTTATTTGTCCCTGTGTTGACTTATAATGCAGCCTGATGCACAGATCTTTCCACTACCTGTTCCAGAAAACACAAAGCTACTGTTTAGATGTGGAAAAAGTGGAGGTATAAACAGTTTCGTCTTGTTTGTGAGACAGATTAAATGCGCAAACATCACACCACACAAAAGTATTCCAGGAAAAAATAGATTTCCTGGAAAGGTTCTGTGTACTTTGCAGTTCACGGGCCAGTCTCTCACGTTGCGCTCAAGGTGATACTTTTTACTCTTTTTCATTATGAACCTTGGACCCCACACAGGTGCATTGGTGTGTCCCCTGTCATGTAGACTTGAATTTACTTAATCTAAAACCACAAGGCCTTTCAATAAGTTTAAAATTTCCACCTTTTCTGTAGAGAAAGGGGCAGTGAAAGCTGGCTCAGCTGGCGAACAGATGAACTAGAATCTGGCTCCTCTGCCTGAAGAAGCAACAGGAAGCCACCTTTACATGGGCTCACCTCTCGCAGGTAGGCCCCCTGGCTGAGCGCCTCTCTGTGGGAGTTCCTCCGGGCAAGCAAGAGGGTCACCTCACTGCGGCTTCAAGTTGCAGGAGGGAAGGTTCGGACTGTTGTTTGTGCAGTGGCTGAAGTGGTTTGGGCATCTGATTAGGATGCCACCCGTTCGCCTCCCTTTGGAGGTTTTTCCGGGCACGTCCAACTGGGAGGAGGCCCCCGGGGCACAGCCAGAACTCACCGGAGGGATTAAATATTCCTTCTGGCCTGGGAACACATTGGGATCCCCAAGGAGGAGCTGGAGAGCGATGTCTGGGTTTCCCTTCTGAACCTCCATGACCCCATCTCAGATGAGCTAAAAAAAAATGGATGGTTTGATGAAACAGAGCCACACTCTTTCCTCTTCAACAGACAAATCATGATATCTGTGACTGTGACTTTGTAACTAGAATGAAAAAGCATATCTCTTATTGTTGTTGGAATTATACACCAACATACTAGTTTTTTTTCTCTGTTTATGTGTTTATTGAGTGCGACGGCCATCAAAAGATGCACTTCAAATGACGCACCATGACCTGACCACAGACATTGAGTTGAATCTGAAGGTTGAAATAGTTACACCTGCACAGAAGGTTCTTCCATTGGGACAGAGTTAGACACGAGTGCATTCTGTTTAGGACTTAGTGTGGAAAGTGAAGCGTGACTCATTACCATCTCCTGTTAGATGGATTGTGACAATATTATTATTCCCTCTTAGTCTCTCATCCCTTATTAGTCCAGCTCATTTGGCAGAGATGATTTAGGTTTTGTATTAGGAAGTTGCTATCATGGGATAGTGTCTCAAGTCTCAGAAAGAGTCAATGATTCCTGTGTGTGCTTTTTGGAAATATATCAGTGCTGCAGTATGCTTCAGTGGGGGTGCTTGTAGAAGGTTCCAAGCCAATCAGAAACTTTCTTTCTTGAACATCATTCTACATCAGAGCAGGTGGAACAGCATTCAGCAAAACAGTCTAGTCGGTGTGACTACTTCAACAGGATAGATACTCAAAGATAAGAAAATAGAAAGGTACAAACCCATATTCATACTGGTTACTTAGTGCAGGGTCACACAGACACAAAACTGCAAATGTCTTTGTACCCACTCTGAAGGATGTGCAACCATGAGTGTAATACAAGTCAGTCTCATGGAAGATGGCCTAAAATACACAGACACTCAGTATTTTTGTTCAAGTGGACATGAAAACAACTACATAGATGGAAGACAAAAAAAATTGGTTGTGGACATGAAGCAAACCTCACAAATGTCTGTATGGCACAAGACACAATTCATGTTCAATCGCATGAAAACAGGGTTTTCTGATGGGTTGCTGTTGTGACGGCAAGCTATATAAAGATATTCTGACAGGGAGGAACTTTATCCACTGGATGTGAAAATTTCCGCTTATGTCTCATAGACCAAAACAAAAAAAAACGATTGAATTTCAAGCGGGTATTGAAGCCATTGTTGTTTTTGCTTAGATCACATGGAACAGAATAATTGGGATAATATTGATTATGATCTCAAGGCTCAATCCCAAATGACAGTTTTACTCTCAAAAGTACCTAATATGCCAAAATGAAGGCTGACAATGGAAGATTTAACAAGTTGGCCATCCTGACAATCCAGGTCTGAGTTCCAATGCAGAAGCTTAACCGTGTACTGCTTTCAGAGGGGTGAATTTTACAAGTGAATGGATTTCACACAAACTTCTGCATAAAACTAAAGAAGACATTTACCTCGGACAATCAAGGCAAGCAATCCAACGTTTCCTGGATGTACAAAGCAAAGGTTTTTGATTCCTTACGTCTTCCCAGCATTCCCACAGGTGTTTCTGTTGGAATGCCAACGATCTGGCCCACTTGGCTCTACGAACCATGTAGGCACAACAAGTGCACAAAGAGAAATGATCCTTTTTCACTTACACATACACGTTGTTTCAATGTTCTCCTGTAAAGAGGTTATGCAGGAATAATTATTGGGGCAAATAGTTTTGGCGATCTACAAGGAAATAATTGGCTTTTAGCTGCACAGAGAGAGATTTCCTTGGCTGCCGGTACACACAGACAGCTCTGGAGTTGCTTGGCGTGCTTGCAGCATTAGCAGGGGACCGGCAGTATGCAGAGGCCCCTATGACAGGGAGAAATAATTATGAACGGAAGCAATGTTCAAGCCAAGAAGCCAATTTGTAATTGTCTCTTGGTTGTTGCCTCTGTGTCTGTGTGCTGTCACAAGTCTGCATTTTATAGCTGATGCTGTTTTCCGTGCCCATGCACTGCGTTTGTGTCCATGTGTGTCCTAGCGGACGCTGCCATGCCTCCCTCGTCGCCCCTTGCTGTAACCTTAAGTCGCTAAGTCTAAGTCGTGAACACCAAAAGACACCATGCAAACATTTACCTGACACAGGCAGCTTCCAAATGAAGACAATCTATTAGAGTGGTGGAATCCTCTGTGGATGGAAGGCTATTTTCTACAGGCAATTCAATGCATAGCAAATACCACTGAGCCTGAATTTTTAGGTCATGAATAAATAGGCTATCTCTTCAGAAAGCAATTAAACGTTTCAGAGTTAATCCTGCAGCTGTTGAAGACATTTAAGCTGACAACTAAGTTAAGCATTCGGTTCTGCTAAAGATGTGAAACAAACTCGAGGTGGGTAACTCAAACGGCATCCAAACACTTTTGAGTTGTCAAGTAAGAGCTCTTTTACTCTGTGGGCCAAGAGATGACTTTGCCTTTTTCCAGCCTCGGGGCTCGCTTTGCCGGAATCGACGGTGTCACCTGGTATGGCAGAAGGTGTCTCCCATCCCCACACCTGTCACTCCTGCCACAGTGTTCTTTCGCTCTGCTCATCAGCGCCATCAGGGGGCCTGCTCTATGACAAGAAGCCAGCTCAGAGGACAGTTCCCCACCACATATACATATCCTCTCCCTATCATATTAGAACTTGTCTTTTGCAACTGAAAGTCAGAGACTTTGCACTGCACTAGGTTGTCATAACACTCTTGAGTTTCTGTTCAAATCTACTGGAATTATAGCATATTTTGTGGTGAAAGGGAAGCAGAATGGGGGGGGGGGGGTGTCAAAGCTGGGGAGAAAATGAATATGTATGTGCATATTTATCCGGAAAATGATTACTTGCTGGAGCATTCATTAATCGTTTTTCATAATTCATTCTGTGCATATTCTCCTTTTTATTGAATTTAAACAAACCTATTAACGGGGATTAACTTCCCTGAATGAGACTTTGCTTCTCTTTCCAATTGCTTCCAAAAAGGGCCCCTTGTTCCGTCAAGTGGAATTACTTGCGAGCGCCTGCAATCTCCTCGGAAAAGAATTATAGAACACAAGGGTGTGCTACACCGTCCTTCCATCCTATTTTTGCCACTCTCCCTTAAGTCGATTTATAATCACTTTTCAAAGGCTATATCCCCTTATTGTTCTTTTTTCTCAGCAGAGGGTCGTGTGGAAAGTGTTTTTGCAGTCATGAGAGCATTATTGCATGTTGTGTTTAATAACTAGTAATTTGTGTTTGACCATCATCACCATCTCTCCCATGGTTGTTGTCAAGTTATTTTGCTGGCCTTTGTTGCTGCTTATTACATGGCACTAATTACAGCCTGCGGAGAATTGCTTTTCTGGACCCTGACCTATTCCTTCTACTTAAGGCCACGGAAAGGATAAAAACGGGGCCAAGAAATGAATGAAAGAGCTAAAGGAGGGTACGGGGAGCTTTGTAGCTGATTAACCATAAGGCATACATTAATGATAATTGGATGAGAGGATGTGAGTGGTGCCGTGAGCATAAATTGCACTCCTTTTTCTTCTGTGGTATACTCAAGATTCTGTTCATCGCTGCTCTTTTACTATTTTCTTCTGAAGAATTCCAGAGAGCCAACAAAAGAGTGCCATCAAGTCTGAGAGGAGGATATAACTACCTTGAGGGGGCAACACTGAAAGACCACATTGTATCCCAGTGTGTAATGCTGCCCCAGATCTGCAATTACAGCACACGATGCTTACAAGAGTGTACAGGGTGATCCCTGTGCATTTTGAAATTAGTTTCAATTTCAAAATGCACTAATTTGTTGAAGTCTTAACGAGCATCTTTTCCTTTCTTTGTGCAACACAATGGAAATACACATAACTAAACTGGGGTGCAAAGAAAACTACATTTTTCTCACAGTTTTTTTTTTTTTTTTGCAAAACAGCAGCTCTTCGGCTCTATGAACATTTGTAACGACGCGAGGGATTAAACGGCACATCTGGTCAGTAAGCCGACTGTGTGTCACCGGTCACATGATCGGTCAAACCGTTATACAAGATGATGAGGTATTGCCGTCTTAGCATGCACCCACTCACCCAGCCATGCACACACCCGGACCCTACTTATGATAATGAGAGATTTATAATGAACCGTTATGCACCGCGTCCAACTTGCTAACATTCCAGCTTCAACAGGGTTAAAAGTATTGTTATCCAATATTATTAGTTTTACCATTTTAAATTCAGTGAATATAGGAAAAAAAGTTGCAGGTGTTTGTACACGGTTCTGGCTCTGCAAAGGAGAAACACAGAGTGAGGAACGGCAGTAATCTGCTGCTCTCCTCATTAAGCTTCTCCTGGCCTGAAACCCGGGCTGGTGGACCTGACCCTAGGTGGGTGGGAGTGTGGGTTGACTTGGACAACTTCACTTTCTTTATTGTGTGACACTTTCAGCGCCATATGGCATTTGTCAGTACAACGTTTGGGAAAAGTTAAGTTATTATGAGGACTGAACAATGGGATTAACTGGGTCAGATGAAGCCCTGCTGTTGCTTGGCGTCTACCTACCATCCACGCAAAGCTGGAACTTTTGCATTTTGCTCACATAGTCCAAATTTAATCCTGTTATCTTGGGAATGAGTGTCACGTTGGGTTAAGGAGTACTGGTTTTTGAGTTTGAAAGTCAACACTTTTTCTCTACAATGACATACGACGGTAAGACTAAATCATACAAATGGCTACATTGACTTATTTTATCGAAAAACTGAACATCACCTGAACTTTTGTTCAGAAATTTAATTTCAGAGCTCTCAGATCAGGGAGGATTAATTGACTTGGAGGCTGCTAGGATAGCGGAGCAAGCATGGTGATAAAGTAAGGGATACATCGCCCCAACTGTTAGCATGACTGCCAGCATTATTGTTCATGTAGATAAGTCTCTCGAGCAGGTGTGTCCCTCGTCAAAAAGCTGAAACGAGCACACGAGTAAAGCAGCTCTGGGGCCAAACTAAAGCAAACGCATCCCATCCAGGTGTCTTCTCGCATGTGCGGAGGGATGTTTCCAGTAAATGTGCATGCATAAACACACATGCAGAACATTCAGTTGTGGCCTTAGCTTCAAAGTGTTTGCCAATCGTGTAGCAGATGAAATGTACTTGCTCTGTTGGCGCAACTTGAGAAAAACATGCAAGCGATGCCCCGCCAAGCCAATTAGCTTTCATTCAGACACGAGACAAGAGACCAGATATCAGACAGCTTAGATATCACCGCAGTATCACATGTTAAACCAACTAAACAACACTTGCTGGTTGTCTGGAAAAAGAATACAAAACGAGGTAAAAAAAAGAAAAAGAAAAACTTGAAAAAAATAAATACTAAATAGAAATATATATGTCATAGTACAAAGAGGGTCTCTGTGCGCCCTTCCTTCATCATTCATTTCTCCATCTCTCCTCTTTCTCCATTCCCCCTGGAGCCCTTTGGTGAAAAAATGCCAAATGATCACGCTTCTGTGAGCACCATCTGGCAGCTTGTACACTTATAGCACCCATCACATCTCTCACTTTTCTGCCTACTACACCGCAGTAGTACCCTTAACCCTTTGTTCAGAGGGATGAAAGTGGAAAGGAGCCACTCACAACAGCTCCTTTCTTTATCCGATCATGAAAACTGAGGTCACAACTGAGCAAATGTGCAACAGAAACAGGAGTCACCTTTATTATTGGGGAAAAAAAGGATTTTTTGGGTCGATTCGGGCACACCCACACTTACTGTTGTGAAGGGTCAGACAAGCTGATATTACAGGTTTGTTCCCTGCTTTCTTCATTCAAAGCAGCCAGTCCAGACAAAGATAACCCTCATGTGTTGTAAAGCAGGGTGTGTAATACTACTCTTCTTCCTCTGATTCACCCCAAAAAAAGGACAAATGGTTACTTAATGTCAGCTACTTGAAATTGAGAAGTAACCATCTTTGTTAAATCAACAATAGCCACAAAAGAGCTGCAGTTTCACGGTCAGTACAGACACATAGACCATAGGAAAGAAGCAGTTTGAGTCCATCCAAATGTAAAAATTTGAAAACTATTGGAAAAGCTGACCTGCCACACAATCATGAGGTTGTTTGGTGCATCATTTTTCCATAAATAGTCCAAAGGCCATAGTTTGATGCTTATTTCTTTAAGTAGAGCATGACCTGCTCTGCCCTGTCTGTCTGTGGATTGGCTCAGTCTCACTCTTACCAAACACCATGCCTAAACCTAACCATCCTATCCAATGAGCAGTAGCCAGTTAGATGCAGAGAACAATGGGTCATGCCTTTGAAATTTGTTTTTAAAAGAAAAGATTTGGTTTTCTGTTCGACTAGAGTTTTTTTGTTTTCCAATTATCTATCTCAACCTAATGTGTTATTTGGGTACTGTTTTGAGCTGCAACTTAATAAATTGTCTTGTTCTGTGGGTGAATTTCTGATAAACAGCCATTTTTGTCCGAAAACCATGGTGTCAAATATGGTTTTCTGTTGCAAGTTACCTTTAAAAGCCATATCTTCTTTCACTGTCACTTTATATATATATCTTTTATACACAGTTTATGATAATCAAATACTATGTTAGATTCTATCTGTATTAATATGTTTTCTATTCTTCTAAATATTATAAGGAAAGTTGCAGTACCGACTGGCTATTTATGGCGTGCATATGGAAAGCAGTTTCACTTCAAAATGAGCACATCCATATTCAACACCCCGTTCCTCATATTTTATATTGCACATGCATGGATGGAAATTTCTGCATGCATTCCTCTGTTGTCGACTGAGTGTCACGGAATATTTACATCACCCCATCAAGTGACCTCCAACCGGCAGAGAAGCGCGGCGCCAGCTCGGTATTCCCAATATGGAGACACACTTGATTTTCACTGCATATTGTATCAGGCAAAGTGTGTGGTGAACCCGATAATCTAGCTTTCCGCGATGCCACATGCCAAAAGCAATTGGAAGACTGAAATGGACTGTGTTAGCAGACACAGATAAGATAAATAATTCTGTGGCAATATGGCGTCCAAATATTTATGGAACATTGCGTATTAAATAGTTTGACATTGCCTTGAATGCAGTGGAGGTGAATGGACAACAAAAACACCAGCAGAAAACAGGCGACCAAACATTTCCACATTGGATTTAGTTTACATGCAGCTTACAGGATGACAATATCGTACAACTGACATTTTAACAGTGTCAAAAAAATATTGTTGCATAGTGGATTAAATTAACGAGCCGAACACACTTTGAAATTACTCTAAAATCTGACAGGCTGTTTTGATCTTGTTTCACATGCTTCTGGGTTCTTAACATATTGTCCTCAGCTGATTGCAAACTGTTGTGAGTAAAGGAATCAGTAAATAGTCTGAGAAACAACAACTCAGATTCAGTTCTTATTATGATGAGTATATTTCATCCAGTGCACATACCATTCAGCAAAAAAAAAAAAAAAAAAAAAAAAAAAAAAAAAAATAGCTGCAGAGGAAATGTAAAAATGATGAAATTGCTTTCCGGCACAGTTTTGCCACTTGAAGAGGAATTTGCTCGGCTGACAGGTGCAAGGTGAGTAAGCAAAAATCTGTGAAAGAGGGAGATGGAAATGGTGGGTGTGGGTGCAGAAATGAAGGGATTCGAGGCAGAGTGGGAGTGGGCAAGAGACAGAAACAGACTGACAAGTGAGTGAGCAAGACAGACAAATGAAGGAAGTTCAGACAAAGACAAAGAGAACCGCCATGACAAAATGAAACTTTTCCCCTGCCTCAGCGGAACGGACACCATTTACAGGCCTCACACCTCCATCTTCCAGTTGACAACAAACTCAAGTGCCAAGCCATCAAAGATTAATTCTGCCTGGAGATATCCAACGGCCAAGCCTTGAATCTCTACCATCCGTAGCACAGCGCATATAAAAGGTGGACAACAGGGTCTGAAAAGTGGAGCCAATGCAGAAGTGTCTTAAAGAGCTAAAGTGTATCAGAGGGTGGTCCGAAATATTCTCTGGCTCTGACGTGGACTCCCCTTCAAAAAGCTTCAGGAAACAGCATGAAATAGTAAGTCATCAAGCAGAGGCCTCCAGCAGGCACTGGGGAGGTTCACATCTGTGTGGGAAGCAGCCAGAATGAGAGTTAGTTTGCGCTCCAGGTTGGGGGCGAGTCTTTGATGCAGACAGCGTCCCGTTGATTGAATGAGGCCACAGTAACCCGAAAAACAACCAAAGTTTAACTGGATTAATGCTTAAACCCAACGTAATCATTTGACACTAATATTTCTAAACAACAAGCTTCACTTTGCTAAGCATGCACATTTTAACACCTCTCTTCGGTGTTGAGAACAATGAGAGCATGTATAGAGATACATTTCAAGCATCGCCCCATTTGCCCTTAATAAAGGCGTGAAAGTACGAGGATGTGTCACGTTGTGCTGAGAGTTTTTGTCTGTGTGTTTGATGAATACCTGGCGCTTATGGGCTCCATGAATTAACAAATGAATACACGATCCTCACAAAGCAGTGGTTTGTTAAGTAAAGGCTCAAAGTTAAAGTAGAGTGCAAAGCAAAGCAGCAGACTCTGATGGGCTTCTTCAAGAAACAAACTGCTGGTAAGTTTTATAGCAATCTTTATTTCGTATGAGTTTACATCAATTGCTTATTAAAGTCTTTAATTAGTTTGATCTTAATTGTTGCTTAGGGCCAATGTTATTTTAAATGGAAATGTTTAATACACTCAGTTATCTTACTGATGCAGTTTTAAATATTTATTGCTATTTACAGACTGTGTGGGCTGCAGTGGACAAGAAACCTAATATTCAATTCACCGTATGTTTACAGTTGGGCTGGCAAATATGCAATAATTAAGATCAACATTTAGGATGGAATAGTGATGTTGAAACTTACTGTTAATGCAATATAATTAACATATAGTGTAGTGTGAGTGTGCTACGATGTGCTACGTGCCAAAACATTGAAAAGATTATGACCGGGTTCTCTGGGAAAGATGTAGCTTTTACTAATTATTATCACAACGCATCAAATATGCACTGGAAAAAAAATCAGTCTTACCAAGTATATTTGTCTTATTTCTAGTCAAAATATCTCATTACACTTAATGTAAGCCACAACTGCCCAACAAGTAATATTTCAGCCAGATATAGGGACTTGTTTGAAGACAATACATCTGGAATATCTTGTTAAATGAAAAAGTCTTGAAAACAAATTGTTTTTCAGTCGGATTTCATATGAAACAAGCTTTTTAAGCTAATTTCAATATCATTTCTATCTCAAAAGTCCCAAATATCACATCTTATTTCAAGAAATCTTGACAAGCCGATTTTCACTAGTTCCATTGGCAAATTTTTTTTTTGTTTATTTCAAGCAAAAACGTCTTTTATTTGTTATTTTTCTTACCGGTACTTATTTTTGGAGGGGCATTTTTTCCAGTGTGGAACTCTACTCAAAGCTGTAAATTAGAAAAAGTGATGGCGGCTACAGTCAGAAAAGTAACAAAATTAATGTCTGTGAGTTTCTATGAATGGATTAATTAGCTCGGTAACTCCCGAGGAAGCCAGTAGGATTCATTCCTTTGCGCTCGTTAATGCGTGTGCACATTTTCATCGCAAACAGTTTTTGTTTGAGTCTGTTTTAACTTTGTCAAATTGCTCCATCCCACCACCACTAAAGCAAACTTACATAACAAACCTGCGTCAAAATCTGCACCATCTGCCAGAAGAAGTTAAAGTTGCCACGAAGATACTTACTGAATGATAACTTCAAAACATTCACAGAAGCACCATTTGAACAAAGCCAATGAGCCACAGCCAACACATCTGACAGTACACCAAGAACAGCAGCACAACTAGCTCAAGGCTGCTGCTAAAATTAACAAGAGAAGACTGACCTGTCTGAATCTGTTTTTCAGGAGCATTATGAATCTACCACTGGTGAATCAGCTGATGGTTTCACATTCTGTACAAGATGCCCTTTATTTTTTAACAGCATGCAACATGGTCTTTAAAATGTAAGCACCGTCGCTACATTTGAAAAAATCTCACGTCCAAAATGATGAGGATTGATTACAAACCCAAAGTCAGAGTGAAGCCTATTATTAAGTGTCTTAACTGTGAAATAGTGGTAATTGGGTTTTTGCAATGAAAAAAAAAAAAAAGAATTGCCTGCTCCATTTCTCACACCTCTTCCTCTCTGACTGACTCCTTCGGCCTGAACACTCGTCATTAGTGCTGCCTCTTATCCAGAGCACTCACACTGCTGTTTTAATTTTCACTTTTTCCGAGAAAACATGACTTTCATATAATTTTGCAATAGTTTCTTTAAGAAAAAAATAATAATTATCTGAACAACTGCCTTACAATTCTTTAGATTGTTAAGGTCAACTCAGTGGAAGTCTACAAAAATCCTTTCTTACTAAGTTGAATAGCTGATATTTTTATGGAAATATAAGGGTTTCTCTGGTAAATGCTGTGTTCACATTGATTAAAATAATAAATAGATATCAACAAAGGAGAGCTAATGCTCTTACAAATCTGAGCTATTCTATTGACTTTAATAACTGAACCTCTCTGCCTATGTTTTTTGTACACCTCCCTTTTTTTGTTCTCTGGCAGACGATACGGAGTTCGGTAAATGAAACTTTTTCTTTTTTACAGTTTTAAAAAACTATCTTTTGTTCCTACCAATATGCCATTTTTTTAAACACATCTGCAGTAGGCTGAGGGTGCAATAGTTGGATGGTGTTTCATGGGGTTTTGCGTACAATATGTTATATATAAAAGTTATGTGAGATTCTGTTTGAACATTGGGAATTACTTCTGTGCAATTCATTGTGCACAGAAACAGAGGCCAAAACAAGACTTTAGAAGTGTTGTTTTAGAATAGGGCGTGCAGTTCATGTGTTCAGGATGTTTCGTATGTTCAGCAGACATGAGGGGACGAGGCAGCCAGTGATCCAGGAAAAGGATATTATTACAGAGTAGGACAGCAACAGTGAAGTTAAAGAGCTGAAGACACTTATTCTTAACTCTCCAACTTGGCAGTCGGTTAAGTCACGTCACCCTCCATCCCCTATGACCTTGTAATGTGGACTTTGTTGCTTATCAATTATGATGCAACATTCACAATGTTAAAAAAAAAAATATAGAAAATTAGATCTGAAGTTAGATCTGCATAAATATTTTACATTTTTGGACAGAACAACTTCAACACTGGGATTTTGGAGGGTTTTCTGACATGAACTCACTTCAAATTCGGACGTTTTCTATTAGATTGATTTATTTCTTTTGGACTTTGGCTAAAAAAAGATTTAAGACACTTTTGGTCATCTTTATCCATTCTTTGGTGGAGCAACTTGTATGCCCAATACTCTTGTCTTGAAATTCAATTCATAGACGGATGTTTTGACTAGTATGACTGTTAGATTTCAGGACTATTAACAGCAAACCATCCTGGACCAGATGCATTAAACCGGGCCTTTATCGTGGTACAACCACCAACATGCATGAAAGATGGTACAAACAAACAAATCTTTCTCGTCAGTGTGATCTTTGTTGAACTGTGGACAGGCAGCAGTATTATTTTCAAAAAGAAGGGGGTTCCATCCCTCTCCTGACATATACTGTACACCGTCTGCCTGATGTGAGCATGTGAGCAATGACATAAGCCAACGTGAAAGAAGTCTTTATTCTCCTTGAATTACCCTGGAATCCTTTGTGACTTTTCAGAGCATTATACATCTTGCTCTTTGGCTGTTTTCGGGTTTAGCAACCACTTTGAGACCTTCTGCATTTGCACACAGTTGTTTTGACTGTCAATTGGTGGATTTCAAAGTTTTGTAACCTTTTTCAGGAAATGCCAATGTCTGAAATGCCCACAAAACTAACTTGTAGTCATTTTAGGGTCAGAAACAAATTGATTTAATGGGCACTAAAGTAATTGGTTAACATACTTTTACCTCTGACATATGTAATACTGGATGATTTTCCTTAATAGATAAATAACCAATAATATTTTTGGTCCAATAATTGGGTTCTCTTGATTTTCTTTTAAAACTTCTGTAAAAAACGGGATTGTGTTTTTGTTTAGGTTTACGAATATTAAATGAAATGTACTCATACTCTGAACATTATAAATTACTGCCTCTCTTATTACAGGATCACTTCTCGAGCAAGTACATATTTCCCTCTCCAGCTCTTCTTTGTGTAACTGATGGGAGCTCAATTCTACTGGGCTGTCTTCCCTGTAATTTTAATCAAGACTTTAGTGGGACAAATCAATAGGACGGCATCTAGATGTGAGACAATAATGCTGACTGTTCCACGTCTGACGCATGGCGTTTCTGTTATACCCATATATTAGAATCACCCAGTTGCTTATGCTCACAAATGCACAGAGACCCTAGAATATAAAATAAAAACATTAGTTTTGCTTCTATGCACATGAAATATTAATGAAAAAAAGCTTCAAAAACCCCATTTGTATAATTTTATCAACAACATTTCTTTCAGTTTATGGTATCACCTCTGTGGTTGTCTCTTCAACATCTTAAGAGCCCTCATTAGTGAAAATGTCCTTGCCACGGACTATGTTTGCAGTTTGTTTTTGCAGGTTTTGGATTGGCGACACCAGCGAGCCTGCATGAGTCAGACCCCACATTTTCTGCCGGTTGAAGCCAAGTGGAACGTTGTTTGTCTGGGCCTGCAGCCAAATCTTCCATTAGGCCTTTGGCCCAGGTGAACAGTAATTAAACAAGGCTGCGCTGAGTCGGCACCTCACATCTCCAGTGCCTCTGCTTTCACGTTATTTTTGTTTATGTTGCTCCCCAGTGGGTTTTTTCTTCCATTGGATATCAGAGCCATATGCCTTTGTTTGTATCTCTTGTGACGCATGGAAAAGTTGCTTTAGAGCAAAGATTTTCAAACTTTGAAGACCTACCTCGCCGAGCGGGTAAGAGGGGGAGTTGAGGGGGCGGCAGCCGCAAAGACAGAAAGATCCTGAGGGATTTGAAAGAGATAACAACGTGTTTGTGGTCTGAAAACAAGAGGATGGCAAGCAGATTTGGCAGACTCCCCAACAGGATCAGCAACTGGAGCTGTAGCGCCAGCTGGGACACACACTTTATTGAAGCAGTCAATGTACTTAAAAGCATTTGCTCAATCTCCAGTGTCCATCTTGATAAATCTCCAGAATGCTGCTTGGAAATAAGAACAAAAAAAAAATAGGAAAACTTGTCAATTCATGAATCTATAGGTACACTAAAGAAATACAGGTTGAAAGAAACTCTTTTAGTATACGTATTCAAAGTCAAACTAGATCATAGTATTGTTCACACGACAGGATGTGTTTCTTTTTTATTATTAGTATTACTTTAGCAGACTTTTCCCCCTGAGTTCCCTGATCAGACGGATGTTTCTTCACCATGCTATCCTTTATGTTGTATGCTGTACATTTGTTATACCCCTCTTCCAGCTTTTGACCTGTTGTGTCAATTGACACCATCTCTTGAGCTCTCATTGGCTGTGGCTCCTCCAATGGCTCACTCAACAGTCGTCCCCTGCCGACTTCTAGGGAAGTAGGGAACTGTGACATCCCCGCAAGCCTCAGAAATCACGTCTTTGCAGCGTTCACATAGCGGTCGGTGAGCATCGATCGAACCACTGCATCAGATCTGGGTCCTTGGTCTTTCAACATTTGTCTTTCAACGTGAAATGTAGGTAATGTATAAATGGTAGCACCGAGGAACAGTATCATCATCTGTCAAGTCGTCCGTGTTCGGAAGTGGCAAATACTTCCTAGTTTCTGGACCCCCTGATGACCTTGGCGAGCACCTAAAAAGATGCCACATGCAGAAGTTGCTACATTATTGGCAAGACGACTATTAGGGGATTTGAGCCATGATTTTTTGTAACAGCAGAGAAAGTTAGTTACTCTGCCACAAAGTAGAGATGGCTCATCACAAGTTGCATACAATAAAACAATGAGCATCTGTGTGGATTGACACGTTTGAACAGCATTTGAAATATTCATCCACCGAATGTCTCATTTTTGGTAGCTCTAAAGGATGTAACAATATGGATTTTTTTTTCTATTTAGTTTTTCATTAGTTTTCAGGTAAAATGTCTTCAGATTTGATTATTTGTTGCAAGCCATGCCCCCTGTGAATCTATTATTACCACATCTCAGTCATGAGTTACAAAAATGTTCTGAAAAGAACCTAATTTACAAATTTTGATATGTTCAATGTATTGAAATACCCTTCAAACACTTGAGGCTGAGATACCGCAGTTCACGAAATCGGTTTCTAGCCAAAAACCCCACAGTTTTTTTTATTTCTGCTTACTTGGAATTGGGCCCTTCGATGGCGTTTTAATGACCCCTTCACCTTAACACCAAATTCATGCGAATGACGGTACATTTAGGGTGCACATGAAGCTTTGTTTTTTTTTTATAACAGTGGGGTTGCATCCTACAACTGTAGGGGGAGCCAATGAGCAAAAATGACTTCTAATGTTAAAGGGGAACTCCGGTATTTTCAACATTAAGCCTATAATAATCATCAACTCACCGGAGTGGTTACTGGTGTGCACTGGTAATCCATATCAAATTTCGTGGCGAAAAGTTGCTTCTGTCGTGTTTTATTTGACATTTTGTACTGGATGTTCGTTGATATTACTCCGCCACCGCTAAGAAAATAGTGCGAGCATGAACGAGCTGCCAAATAAAACACGACAGAAGCAACTTTTCGCCACGAAATTTGATATGGATTACCAGTGCACACCAGTAACCACTCCGGTGAGTTGATTATTTTGAAAACGGACGTTTGTGTTGCTTTTACGGACCTTTCTAGACATGCGCATGACTTGCCGTTCTGAAGCAGGTTGAGAAGAATCAAAATTAGGCAAATACCGGAGACAGTAGTAAACATCAAAAAAGCGGTGAGGAGGGTTCTAAAACATTGCAGACGTCTCAGAAAAGAGGCTTAATGTTGAAAATACCGGAGTTCCCCTTTAATTAAAAGCTCAAAATCAACTACATTTACAGTATATGATCCCGAGTCAGTTTCCTGATGACTGATTCAGTTTTTTCCGATGAGAATTTGACAATTAGCTGAGGTACTGTAAAATTGGGTGTTGCTGTAAAAAATAAGCAGCATATCATGAAGTTCTATATTTCCTAAGATTGCGGTTTTTGTTGCACAAAATCTCCTGTGACACTAAAAAGTCGACGCTGTCTACTACCACTAAAAATAATAACAGGAACAAACACAGCTCCGGCGGTTCCGGGGGCCTTTTGAGCGTTGCTTGATTCCACTTCACTTTTTTTTTTTTTTTTTACTGTAAGCTGGCAGTTTGCTATTAGCGGTCAGACAGGAAGGATGAGTGTGCGTACGAGGGTCTGAAATTGACATTGAGAAAAGTATACAGCGGAAGAGCAAGCAAGTATTTCAACAAAAGAAAGAGCAATAACAACCAAGACAGCAAATAACTAAACAATAAGGAGATGACAGACAGACATTGATTAGACAGAAGGAGGAGGCGGTGGGACCCACAGTAAATCCTCTCTTTTCACGTATCCTGCTCTTCCCCTGCACTCTGAGCTACATATTGGTTTGAGAGCAGCCCCGGCGGGGAGACAGAGAGAGACTGCTGAAGCTGCATTTGTGGCAGAGTACAGAGCAGTGCTGGTTGCTGAGGCTCTCCACCATTTTCTCTCCTCTGCACAGAGATGAAGCTGTCTGTCTTTGATCACACTCTCAACCAATATGATCACCGTCTGAGAAAATAATGAGGATCTCTCCGCAACACACTCACATAAATAAGCTGGGAAATAAGACTGTATAAGTACGAGGGCATACTATTCATATCTCCTATAGGTTTGAAAAGAGAGCATAGCTGAATTGAAGACTTTGCATGCGTTTGTGTGTGTTTGGAGAGGTGGGAGGAAAAGAAAAAGGAATATTCAAATCCTTTGATTCATCCCCAGTTGGGGTGAGGATCGATAGCTCTTTATGAAGGGACTTAGCGAACTAATTAGGCAGCTGAATGGCTGTGCATTTCAAATGAGCTGACCATATGTATTGAGAATTAAGCTGTGGATGTGCAACAGCAAATTGAAGGCGACTTAATTCTCGTACGTCCCCCGAATCCATCATTTGAACACGAACGTTCAGATGCCTACAAACTAGCATGAGCTCAGGTGTGTGTTCATGAAGCCGTGCACGTTTTGGTCTCATCAACACAGCAAAATTATTGTTACGTGCAGATGTTCTGCTCGTTAGGCCGTTGATTTCTATCAAATTAGTGTTTGGTGTTGTGAGTGACAAGTTAAGCATGAAACATCAAAAGTAAAGGCTGGAAAATGGAAACTAGGAGGTTATGAGACAGGAATTACAATTTAGGCTAATCTCAGCATTATTTTCTGCACTCCAGGCAAAGATGTTCAAAGGAAACTACATTGTGTGTTTCAATTTCCCTTCAGCAGAAAGCAGAGTAATATTTGCTTTCTGGTGTTTCATTTGTGAACAATATTAAAGATTATCTTTCTCCATCTTTAGTTTAACATGAGATTGTATTGCATCCAACTTGAATGACCTCTGGGTACGTTTCATCACAGGCTTTGTCAAATAAAGAGTGCTCTTGGTTAGACATCGTTATCCTACATGTTACAACCTTAGCTATCGAGGGGAAAAGGGGGGTAACAAAGAAACTACAGGGAAACAGTTTTCCAAAAGTAACAATGATAGTTTTTTAATTGATAAAGTCAGGTGTCAAAACAACCAAAACCAAAAATTATAGAAGCTAAGGGAGCTACTCAACACAGAGAGGAAACTAAACTAGCCAAAAACTCAAATACAGAAAGTGCGCCCCAATTTGGCGCCACCTGGAAAAAAATTTAAAAAATAAATAAATCAATATTTACTATTAACATGTAACAAATATTTACTCGTTGTTTTAATCTATTTGGTTTGAATTTTCTGCTTATTTTCAAACATGTTTTCCAATTCTTGATAATGACGCGTGGCGACAAGACGTTGGCGGTAGTTTGCTGGGGAATGGGCACGTAAATATGGAGGTATGTTTTGGACTCCAAGTCTTAAGCTAAAAAAAAAATTGACACATTTTTTTAAGCTAGCTGAGCCGCTCCATATTCCTGTCACATATCTTGTACTGTCGTCCTCCTCGAGGTGAAAGTAAAACAACTTGGGAACCACCACTGGAAGTGTTTGCTCAAAGTGTTGTTTTTTCCCCTCTCTTTTAGCATAACACAGGTTGCCTGCAGTGCAAAACATCATCTATTTATACATAACGGAAACCAATACATACCAATATACATTATTTGAATGTTTTCTTCCTGGATTTCTGGATGTAATTGTTAGTATTACAATGTTGATTGTAAACGAGTTTAAATGAGGCCATTTTCTGACTAAAATGAAATATTTCCAATGTTATCTTCGTTATGGGAACTGTCATGATTCGGACAAAACAGTGGCCATGGTGGTCACTGTTTTATTGGCCAACAAAGCCCTCTGATTTGGCCAAATGAACACTTTACCACTTACCTCAAAAGCCATTAAACTTATTGTAGCACTTTTACTAAGAGGGACATCAAATGCAAGCCAGTTTGCATTTGATGGGGATGAATCATGTAATTTGTTAGTGACAATGACTACTCTGCAGGCCAACTGTCAGTTTTATTAAAGAAGGCCCAGACAGGCATTCATCAGTGTCCACTGGGGCTGCTCATGGCCACTTTTTCTAAATGCACAGTTTACATTTAATTCCTTGGTCCAGCTTGCTGTGTGAAATGCCCAGCACTCCAAAAGGAAGCTGCAATTAGACCCATACCTTGTGGAAGGCACACAGCTCAAGAAATGGCCAGTAATTATGGACAAGGAGAATATGAGAACTTTAGATGTGGCCCATTGGCAGCCTTGTAGATCATGGATGCTAACTTAAACAAGCAATAGTCATCACACTGCTTGCAGCCTCTCATTAACATTAATGTTAACACATTGATTCCCAAGTCACGTAAAACTACGTTTTTACTGCCCATGCGTTGGTTCCCAAATGGTAAAAATACGTTTTTACGGGTTTTTTTTATGGATTCTGAATCTATACATTCTAATGCACATTCTGTGTGATTTTTGTAATTATGTGATGAACAGAACTGACATAGATGGCAGTCAAAAACTGGTGTCATCATCTGGACATTTTGATCATTACGCCAATGGCTTTGCGTCAACTCAAGAACAATTTTGATAACGCTGCATTGATTGTTGTGCATTTCCGCATTTTGTCCAATCGCACGTGTCGGTTTCCAGAGGGTGGCGGTAAAGTAACATAAACAAACAACAAGAAGGAGAAGAAGACACGCGACAAGTCTAAGGAGGCGGTCTTATGAACAGGTTAGCTTTGCCACATGCGACACGACGCAAATCCTCTGACCCGGATGTGTAAGTATCTAAAGTGCGACAGGCTGAAAGAGCGCACGTTTCACAAAAGCCCCGATATCTCAGTTTGTTGTTGATTTTGGTGGATACCCGCCTTGGTTTAGCTAAGGATAGCTCGCTAATGGCAGCACCTAGAGACACGCAGTTTTGACCCACAAAGAGTTTAAAGTCTCAGCTTTCAAACGAGCCATAACATGTTTCAGTGGTCCTATCACATAATATGCTGTGACTGTACAAATAACGTCAAAAAATGGTTTAGAACGCTGGGAGTCTACGACATAATTCTGTAAAAACCGCCGGTATTCAATGTGTTAACATCCAAACCTAACAAAAGTTCATAAATTCTAACCCTAACCATGTGCTTTTAACTCCTTACTGTAACCATTAGCGGTTGAGAGCAAAGTAGAACCAAGTAACTGTCATAGTAGTAAAGTGAAAGGACTGGGGAAAAGATGATTGAAACCATGAATCTCTCCCCTGAGGGTTCCCCCTCCTTATCCCTGTTATGGTATTTTTGTTCTAGTCAAGACAGGATCAGCTGGCAACAAATGGTGGTAACCAGTGATAGCAGTCAATTTATTTTCCATTTATTTTGTTTGGCCAATCAAGGACTGAAAATTCATTGAGTCGATAACAGGCTAAAAGCACTTTTAATTTTTTAATTAATTTTTTTTTCATGTGAAAAACTATAATGGTTGGTTAATACTATATTAATTATTACATTAACAGTTGTTATTAACAGTTATTACATTATTAATGTAATAACCGTTCCTTTACTTGTTCATATTGCACAATTCACTGTTGCATTGATGTTAAAGGAATAAAACAGTTAAAAAAGTTGTGTAGTGGAAACGTCATAAGTCAGAAGTGCGACAGGATCACGGTAAAGAACTGTGGAAGGTAAACATAGTTATTGAACAATTGTGGAACCTTCATTGTAAGACTGCTCTGTATTTTTCATTGTTCCAATGTACATACTTTTACAAGTTTGCCCTTCAGTGTAGTTGGAGTTCTTTGTGAGTGAATGAAGCTCAGTGGGACCAGGTCTAACTCCAAATGAATGAATGCAAACTGCCTTTTGCATGGCTTTGTTTGAGGTCTTGTTGAAAAAAAAATAACTAGTAATTAGACACTGGGGGGGGAACACCTGAGCTTAAATTGCAATTTACCTTGAGATCTCAGCACAAGAAGTCCTAATATCTGGACGGTATCTAAAAATATCTGGACAGCTATCTCATACCAAAGGTGTTACATGTACAGGTAAAGCGGTATCCATCAATAGACCCACAGCTATCTGAAATCAGGGAATTACAAAGTAAAAATGAGATACTTGTTTTTCATCTTTTTCTAATATTCAAGCACTTTCAAAGGATTTCAAGTAAATGCACGACAATCTTAAATGGCTCTTACCACTCCAAAAGGCAACAGTGAAAAGTTAACTTGCTTGTTGAGACCAGTAGGCTTCGCCACATCCCAAAGAAAACCATAGACTGGTGTCTCAACAACCTGTAATACAAGTGGATAAAATGCTATCCTCATTTGGAAGAAACATTTGAAAAAAAAAAAATCAAGCCAGTGGCAATAGAAGTAAACACTTTCAATTACAATTTTCTCAACATGTGCCTTTGATGTGAAAGTGTACTGAGCAGTGGTTTGGAAAAATAATTACCTTCAACAAAAGAAACTAGACAATACGGCTGTATGTGTCAAGGCTCTAAGAATGAACACGCAGTGCAAGTGTATGATGTTTTCTGCTCAGTTCAAATGTGAATTAGCAGTTCCACAGCTAATTTCATAATAAAGTTTGAAAGGATGGTCTGTGAGGCTCAACAAAAATAACAAGCTTCCAGCAAAACTGAATCCCTCTGAGCCAACTCTTATCATCGAGCTATTGCAGAGAGATCCAGCACAGCGATTGAAGGGTCTCGGTCGCTTGGCAGGATTACAGGTTTTGAGATGATACCGAGATTTAATAGACCCCTGAATCGGAAGGCAATTCACCTTTGAGGAATTTGAGAACTTTTGACCCTCCTTTTGACCTTCTCCTGCCCTCCAAAAGACCTTTTAACATCCATCTTGAATTGGCAGTATCTATGTATCTTTTAGCCAAAGCCATCCCTCCAATTTCTGAACTGACTGCTTTTTCGTATCCCTTGAATCTTCAGAACTTGTCACATTCCTTAACCCTTCTGACCCTAAAAACCTTTAACCCATCAAGATTGAATACCCTTTTCATTTCGGCACCACTCTCTAAACCTCTCAGAAATCCCTCCTCTCTGAAAAACAAATATAAAAAGAAGTTTTTGTGTGTTGAGTTTGGATCATGTCACATAAGGCCCACACGAGGAACTCACTAAGTATGCTGGTGAATTATAGCAGCTTTCACTTCTCGGCTCATCTGTGCCGTTTACTCAGTTAACCAATTCTCACCATAACCCTTTAATTCAAGCCATCCATTTGAGCTTAATCTTCCCCTCTGACCTTAATCCTTTTAACCCCACTTCACTTCTCTTCAGTTTCCTCATCCCACGTGTCTTTGGCCTCATATATACCCACATCATCCATAAAAAGGACACTTGTTCCTACCCTGTCATGAAAAATAGTTTGACTCATCAGCTTAAAGGAGAGGGCTCTTTTAAAGTCACAGACTTATGACACTACATTCATAATTCACCTTATTCTTACCATGCAAAATAATTTTTTTGTTTTATCTGGTTCTAACTTCACTTCTTGGGCTCCAAAATCACCACATGCCGCCATCTGATTTAAAAAAAGTAATGTGTGATGTTTATCAGTCACATAGTCACGCTCAAAAATGGTAAAATTACAACATTTTCAAGGCTCCGATGGCACTTTGTTACCTTTGTAACATGCCCACATTAAGGTGTAACAAAGGTGATATTGCACAACTTGAACATGTTCGAAATGGTTTTCAAGGAGGTAGAAGGCGGACAGTGGTGTCACACAGAAGATTGTCATTCCCAAACCCCAAATAATCTGAAGACTTTCAGTTCTGTTGGTCACGATTGGTTAAGGTTTGGAAAAGAAAAAGATTTCACGTGAATAGACACAAGGTTAGGGCTAAGGATAA
The DNA here is from genome assembly GCF_027942865.1 of Odontesthes bonariensis. Taxonomy (NCBI): domain Eukaryota; kingdom Metazoa; phylum Chordata; class Actinopteri; order Atheriniformes; family Atherinopsidae; genus Odontesthes; species Odontesthes bonariensis. The sequence continues at coordinate 9,579,480 of NC_134524.1, forward strand.
GAAAATACGCGGTTAGGTTTACATATCATCAAAAGCATGGTGGCAAGTTGTCCAAAGTTTAAGATGCCTCTTCACTAAAATGAAAATAAGAAATTGAGAGAACAGATTAAGTTAAGAAGGTACAAAAGAGTTTAAAGCTGCAACCTCCAAAAACAACAGTCACACATGGACTATTATACCCTCCCATCCCAGATTCGGCGGTTCTCTTCCCTTTTCCAGAATTTCTCATCTAAGCTCTCATCTTCCTTCACAAGGTCAAGTAAACCCGTTATTCTTGGTGACATCCATCTATTCAGGTTGAGAACAGTCAGTTCTGCAACCAATCAGCTAAATGTCACCGTTTGATCTGAGAGCACAGGCAAACTTCACTCATCGTTTCTTATTGCTGCTTCTCTGAAGGTTAAATGAAATGTTTTGGAAAACCTGTGGTCATCTTGGAAAAGTCCCTCTTACCACATTATTATTTGCGCATCCAGCACACACAAATAACTTTGTCTTGGCATCTTTTTGAGTACTCACAGCTGACATAATCTGTCCCCTCCTAGCTAAATTCAAAAGGTTTAGAACCCAAAAAGCACTTCATCGGAGGGGGTTTCAACAATATGCTCTACACAAATGTCTTGGACCCCATTAGTATAGTAGACTCCCTTTTTTAGACTTTAGGAATCGAGTAAAGCTTAGCCACACTCACACAGTGGATGACATTTCAGGTATGGAAATTTGAAGACATCACAACCTCTGTAGTGTCTTTTGGAAGAAAAAAAAAAAAAGTAATTGGTTTTGGGTCAATGTGACAATATGAAAATGGTATGTGTGTGAAGGCAGCCACTTGAAATTGTAAGGGAAATTAATATGATTTGAGGTCCAGGGCAACTGCCTAACCCTCATTTTATTTTACATCCAGTGAAGTCTTAACAGCCATTCATTCAATTTTGTATGAGTGTGTAATTACAAAGCTGCAGGTGCACCGGTCAGCACCTCACCTGATTCAAACTGCCCGGTCAGATGGGGCCTTTCAGTGGGGACTGTGCATGTCTGACCTTTGTCTGTGAGAGTCTTCTTTAGGTGCTTCGATGGTAAACTGGTAATTCTGCATTGTGCTTACAGCTCATCCCTTTTATCACTGTATGAAAACTGGGTTTTATTTCTTATTTATTAAACAAGCTGCCACTATGTCAGTGTTTTTCATTAATTTTCCTGTTCATGTCATCATTGATGTTGTGCTTTGATAACAGCCCAATCACCAGTTCTCGCACACAAAAAAAAGAATCCTACTTCTTCTGATCACTAATCTATTCAAACACCACATAACTGCAATTAGGGTGGAACTATGACAGCTGATTTCCAGTGGTGTTAAGAAACACAGCCTGAAATTCATTTCACATTATCAGATAAAACTTCGAAAACATTAGAAGTCTGTCATACCCTCAGGGACAGGCAGAGATAGGGATCAAGCAAAATGTTTCCCCATCTCTGTCCTGGGAGGAAATATGTGCACAGGTAAATAAATAAGAATGGAAACAAAAGAGTTTGCACTGCTGGGCGAACCATGGCGCAGATACAATGTGGCGTATGCTATCATCTCGGCTAATTGGACGACCCATTAAATGTGAGTACATGTTGATGTTGAATTGTCTAAAATGGAAAGGGTGTGATATCTTACTAATTAATTTTGTGCTCAACATTACCAAATAGCCCAAAGTTAAATGGATAATCTGTTTTTTTGATGATGGGTTTGATGTCATTACTAATACATGCATGCACATCAAATTGACTTTTGACCATAAACATAAAAAGCCTTCCAAGGGCTTTAAAATTAATCAGATGTGTGGTATTTATAACTAAACTGCTGTGGCCCTTTTGTCTATTGTTCATTCTCCATTCAGATCGCTTCCACACCTCTAAAATTCACCAAAAACCATCTCCCAGCGAGACCGGGGCGAAGCTGTAATTAGTTAAATCTTTAGCCTGAAGCTGTTGTAAACAAGTGATTTCAAATCTGGTGACCTTGTGAAAATTTCAATTAACAACATGAAAAGTAAGTTGTTTACCAAAGAATACACTCAAGCATTGATGGAATATACACAAGGACATCTTTAAAGAAAAGTGCAATCTTCATTGTAATTGGCAGAAATAGGCGCAGTATGTATAGTGCAATAGTCATGGTTTGCCTGTAATTAAACTATTCAAAAGTGGAAAATAATGAAGGAAACAAAGCTTTTTTTGGGACAATCTTTTACAAAAGCTTTAAAAAAGCAAATAAGAAAAATGCTGCTTGAAATGAACTGTGAGTATAGCTGCAGTATTTTGATGAATAAGCCTCTGACTTGCCATGTTATCTCCTTTGTGGGGCTGGCTTGCTTCATTTGAAATTCACAACTAAAGAGAAAATAAAAAAATGAAGAATTAATATTTAATCTGTAACCTTTTACTCAAATTTTTAGCACAGAAAGGAAAGAGAAATTCTTCAAAAGATAACCCTGTCCTTGCCCTAACAAAGCAATTGCTGTTGTTTTCTCTGCAAACACTGAATGGATGCCATGCAGAGCAGATGACGAAACGAGGTTGGGAGCCAACCTCGTTTCCTTTCAAGCCTGTCCTCTTGTATCTCTAAAAAAGCTGCAGTGCGACCTTGCATCCACTTGCTGGTTTCTTTGATAAGAGCGAAAGTGTTTGTGAGGTATGACATAATCAAAAAGGCATCAGTCAACCCGTTGCACAGTTGTAGATTGCCCTCTTTTCAAAAATTCTTTCATTTCCTCCAATTCAATAAGATGCACAGGCGCCATCAGCATAACTCTGTGTGGCATTTCATGTGCTTCACCCTGACAAAGACTTGTGATAATCCACAAATTGAGTTGTTATTTTGTACATGCTAATCTGATTTTGGCTAACTTTGTGTACTAAAATTGCATACCCGTGATCTTAGCCAAGCCTCAGGCAGGGAGCCACTGTGTCAGAGCAAAGGTTTTACGAAAACAATCACTGTGTTTTGTTTCAGTTCAGTAAATAAGCAGATTTATACTGTTCTTAAGCCAATGGGGTAGAAGCTGAAACTAGCCAGTAGCCACCAGCTAGCTCAGCTTACTGCAAAAACAGGAAATAGCTTAAAAGAGCTTCTTGCCCAAAGACAAGAAATGTACCCATCAGTTGCTAAAAAAATAATGACAATATTAAACATTTTTGTCATTCTGGCCAAGTTATTTCAGTGCCTAAGTTTAGGGAAGTAGTATTTCTTTATTTAGAAGACTTCAGAGGGTTTCAAGCAATTGAGTACAATATGTCCCTTTCGACCCAGTGTGGTCACAGAATATATTAGAGTTTCTTTTCTTTTATCCCCCTTATATTTGCTATTGATCTGCAGGCATGTTCTGCGACAGTCAGGTTACATTTCTCTTCATAAGCTCTAAACACACAATCCCCACCCACATTAAGCACTGCAGGAGTACCGCTGGAGGTAGAGTTCCGAGTCATGTCGAGTCGCGTCCTGTTTTTACTTTAATCTTCCGTTGTGGTTCAGTTTTGCACTGCTGTCAACTGGCCAGGTTTCAGAAAAGATCAAGGTTTTGGGTTCAACTACTAGCAAATATCCTCATAATATAAACATGCTTTGTTTGTACATGTTTGTCCAAACTTATTCTCTTTAGCGCAGTGAAACATAGAATAAGACAGAAAAATGATTTATCATGAACAGCTTTTATGATAACTGACTCTTGGACCTTCCTTTTACACCTTAATTTCAATTCCTTAAAAGTATCCCAGGACTCTAAAACAGAGAGCCCAAGCTCTTAATCCCTTATTGGCAAACTGTCTTATTGTCAGTACATTATAACTCTCCAGCAGACAAGCTCAGAGAAGGGCAAATATCTTCTCATCCCTGACAGTTTAGTCCTGTAAAATAAAACATTTTCTTCTTTCATTCATGTTATATTACACTCATATTTGCATCTCAAAACTATTTTACCCCAGACATAGTAAGAAAAGGCAATAGTTTGTTAGACACCCAGAGAGATCTTTAGCTGGAACTGTTAAAAACTAACTGAGCGATTCATTTTATACCCAAATCACGGCATCATCCAGAAGAGCTGAGGATTTCCTCCCTGACTTCATAATAAAGTGTACTGCCTTCACTTGTCACACACTGAGCTTAACCCATTTCTGCCATTTTCCCTGATTGATTTGTCACCTTGGTCTTGCCATTCTATATAAATATCGCATCGCTATTCTCCCCCATATGACCACAAAGGTCACGTTTGTTTGTGAGGATACAAATAAACATCCAGCAGGTTGTCAGGCCAACAGACATTTGTGTTAAGGACAACATATCGTTGGCATTTGACTCTTATAGCATAAGCAAATACTTTTTTTATTCCGACCATATAGCTTCTTTTTTTTTTTGTTTATATCTGAAAGAACGCATGACCTAATCGTGTGCCTTGTGTGCTGACAAATAACCCACATGAGGCCGACGTCTGCGTAACACTGAGTGAGAGCGCCTGTATCTGAAAATGTCAAGGATAGGTCAGGATTGAACCTGAATAGGTTTTGCAGCATTTTTGTTGACAGCTACCTGGTGGGCTGAACTGTCAGCAGTTGCATATTGTTTATACCGTTTCACAGCCTAATCATAGAAGAAGACTTTTGCTCAGAGTTTTCGCGCTCCTTCGCGAACAGCTCCATCAAAAACGCCGCCAGAGAATCAGTGGGGTAAAATCCAGGTTTCAGGTAAATCTGTGTGGTACGGCATACCTTTTCATCTCAACTGCTGAAAAGCTACCACAGTCCTGTCAGGTCCTGTCTCTGATAGTATCCACTCATGTCAAACTTTTCCTCAGCCAGACAATATAGTTGTTTGGCAGCATCGATAGGTTACAGCACTCCATGACCTTGCACTTGAATGGATAAAGCAGATTTAGAAAATAGATGGATGAATGGATGTTTTTTTTTCCCAATTGGAAGGTTAAGAATTGCACTTAACTTATTCACTACCCCATCAATCTTGACTATGACCTCAGTGATTATTAGATTTGCCATTTGCGTCACCATAAAATCTGCTTCTTTGATGGATGTCTTTACTCTACCGGACTGCGTGTAACTACTTAGAGTATTCAGATTACTTCTTTAAACAATTAATGTAACATTTTAGTTTATTTGAAAACATAACTCCTGTCGTTAGCCTGCAAAGCTTTCGCAGTATGACTTTCAAACTAATGCATTTCAATAGGCAGTCAGCAGTGCAGGAAAATGATATTTGTATGCATTGCCTTGTTACAGAGCCAGCTTTAGTGTGAGCCGTTACGTTTTCCTAACCTTAACCACTTTGTAGTCTCAATCTTGTTTTCACAACCTCGTCAGTAGCTTGTAATGTGTAAAGCTGCGATAAAACGAGTGAAAGTGCATAGAAACAGCAACTGAGTGCAAAAACTAAATGTCAAAGTAAAGTTACTTTTAGGAACAAGAGGTCAGGATGGGACTCTCTTGAATCTCCTACTTTGCAGTCGCTTGTGTTGTGCCATTCTCCAACCCCTCCAACCTCCAAATGTGGAGATATGGCAGATGTATCATACCGCACGGTATTGTTTCCAAATTTTTCTTCTTTAAAAAAGGTGACATAGAAACCAATAACAGGTTAAGAAACAACGTATTTGTTATTCACTGCACTGTGAGATTGTGCAGCTATCTCAGTGAGAGAGATGGTTAGTCTTGTATCCACATTTGGGGTACACATGTTAAGCAGGATGATCACACTGAGTTGAACAGAAATATAAATAAATCATTTATTTACTTCCAAAACTCCATTGAAGACTGAATGACCTGAAGGATTTCCAAAATACTGTTAACCCAAGCTGTGCATACCCATACTGGTGCATCATGGCACCACACATGCATGACTATATGGTTTTTTTCTCACAAACTTACACACACACACACACACTCCCATTAGACACAGAGTCAGTGACTCGCCATAAGGTGGAGCGCAGATAATAGATTTAGGCAACTGTAAGCAGATTTGAGCGTGCGCCTTACTTAAAGGCAGATCATTCTGTGGCTGTAAACAGGCTTTGGAGAAATCAAACCGTTAAATGGAAAATACATTTATTAATTCAATCCGCTTAGTTCAGGTTCAGCTCCTTTCGCTCAAATTAAGTTTGCTGGATTTCACAGGATATTAGCAGGAGAAGAAGAAAAGAGGGGCATGAGGATGGCTGCTGTGTCACTGCGGTCATGTTAGGTGCCTTGATGTCACGCCAACCTCTGCTCAGATAACCTCTTAGACTGCATAAACAGCCATGATGGCATAAAGAAAAAAAAAAAAAAAAAAAAAAGGAGCAAAGCTTAGGAGGAAGATTCCATTTTTAACAGCTGAGTGAATAACCTGTAAATGCCGGCTGTAGCAGAGGATAGAGAAAAGCCAGAGAATGTTTTCCCATCCCAAAATAAATATATATATATATATATATATCTAAAGGTAGCTTCTGGTACAGTAATTTACAGACTGGACAAAAAGTGCTCTTTTATACAAAAGAAACAGTCACACTGAGTCACTTTTGTTCATTTTATGTGCTGTGCATGCATATTTGGATTTGTTATAATCAGGATATAACGCAGTTATGGTTAATAGTCAAATACAGTCACTTAGGTAGCAGCACAAAACATATCGGCACGCTGAAATCACTGCTCCCTTCGTTGACAACACTATGTCTCAGGCACATCTGGACAGTATTTACCAAAAATGTTGCATACAGTACACAGTTAAAATGTTGCGCGTCCATTAGCTGTTATCTTGTATTGCAGTGTTTCTGTTTTCCTCTTCTTCTACTGCTATGCAAATTTGCATTCTGGCCGAGCTATTTCAGTGCCTAATGGTGCAAACCCTCTTTTTATGCAGTGTAATTGCAGCCAAAACAAAATAACATAAAATAAAAATAATAATCAACAATGTTTTGAATGGTAGGAAAAGGTCTTATATTCATTAAAATGCTAAGGCATGTTTTCCTCTTTCACAGTAGTAAATAAAAGTCAGTTCATAAAATATGGGGACACCAGTGATACCACTGACTAAAAAGTACCCGACTCCCTTTTGTTTGGGCCTAAAGATCTGGAGCCAGAGTGCAGAAAACTCTGTAGTTTCATGTCATATACTGTGTAGTCATACATACTAATTCTTTTGGCCACATTCATAAAGCAATGAGTCTGTATGATTATTTTCTAAATCTCAGTCACTGTGAAATTATATAAACGTACAAAAAGCCTGATCTTCACTCTGACTTTAGGCCGTGAATGGATAGAGACCCTCCCCTAATTAGACATAATTTGCATGAAAACTTGTGATTCATGAGAATGAAAGTATAAACAAAGAAAAAAAGCTATTTTTACCAAATGTGACACTGAATTGCAGAGAAAGTCAAATCTATCTCAGCTGTCATTGGGCGAGAGGCTCAGTGAGAGGTCCAAAAGTGCAAACACTCACAGAAAATGACCTTCTGGGTATGGGCAGAGGGCACGAAACTCCCTTCTTTCCTTCCATAAGCTTGGGTGTCCTGTGACCCACATATCGCATTGTGTTACAGGGATATTTATTCCAATTTTTTCTTTTCTAAGTGCGTACTTATGAAAGAATGAATACTGGGCCAGAATTCTCTCTCAAAGCAACCTCCTTCCACATTCTCATGCTCATGCTAGTTCACAACTTGCTGCTTTATAACCCTGGATGTTGCTGGAGGATGTGCTTTCCTCCATTTTACCTCCGCCAACTGCTTTTTTTTTGTCTCTGCCTCTCTTCATGGTGTCATCAGTCTTCTCAAAATTGCTCCTCATTTGCAAATTGCACTTTTTTTCTCACCAACTGCTGACACATATTTTCTATCCCTGAAAAAGAAAAATGTATACACACATAAAGATAATAAATAATAAATAAAAATAGCTGGAAAAAGAAAGGAAAGAGATGAAAGATCTGTGATTCTCACCAGCTGGTGATTTCAGTGAACATACGTACACCTGCTCTGGAAGATGCAAAGGTGGGGAAATCTACAAAAGCCAAGGATGTGTGATATGTCTCCGCTCCAGTTGAAAGTTTTGACACAGATCTTTGGAACTTACCGTCAGTGTTCGGAGGTCAAGCCCAGAGGGTGAACAAGTGAGGGCCTCATGAAGCAAAGGGTGTCTCGCCATTTCTCTTTGGTCATCTCACTTTCCCCCCCGTGGCATCTCTCTTCACATGAAAGCTACTTTTAAAGCCAACCTCCTTCAGCTGATGGGATGCTGGGATGAGATTCTTTGTAAAATGCTGTGCAAGAGAGAATTTGTAAATAATAAAAATCCGCACTGCACATGATGGAAATCGAAACCCCCAAAATGATTAATGTTGATGGATTTGCTACATCACCTCAAAAAGATAATCCATTACTCTGGAATTGGTACAGCTAATTGCTCATGAAAAATGTGACTGTTATACTGATCCGGAGCACAGCCATCAATTCAAAAAGATTTCTCGAATGATCCAGTGTACAAACATGTGATCAGCTGCGGGGCGGCTCGCGACTTGCAATCAATATTCCCAGAAAGGAAAAGTAATTTCTCAGATCAGAGGCTGGAAATGTTTCTGTAAGGTCACAGTTGTTATTGCAGGATTTCGAACAACTGCCATCTTGATTCAACTTGACTTTCCTACAAATAAATGCTCTCACACCCATTTTCGAATAATGTTTTGCTTCTGTTTGCGCCGGGCCTCTTCTGTGAGATGTTAATACAGCCTCACTGCAGACATAAGCCAAGCTTCAGGAATCTTCAACATTTAGTAACATTTGATTTATTCAGTACAAAAGCCATATCGACTGTGCAAACTAAAGTTTCAGCTGCTCTTTACTTTGTATTTTGTGAGAATTCATCGTCTTAATAAAAAAAATAAGAGAGATGTTGGTTGGGAATAAAAATAACATAATTTAGGATTCTTAGGCAAGGATGCCCTCTTTCTCCACCACAACACAGTCTTCGGGAAAGTTTAAATTCCCAGGCACTTTGTAAATGATATCATCAACAGTCAGATGGGAGACGCAGATATAATTTGCATATTATTTTTATCTTCTTAAAAACCAATTAAATCTAAGTTGCAGTGGAAATTGGAAGGAGAGGGGAAAACAACATAATTTCCCAAAGAATTAACCTTTAATGCTCTCTTATTAGTAAGAAATGGTCTCCTGTATGTCTTCTTAATTGGGACAGAAGCTTGCATTTGTGAATATTAATAGCTTTCATTTAATTTCTCTCTGTCTTCGTAGAACATAGTAACAAGCCGACGTTAAATCATCAAAGTCAAGCGGAAAGACGCGACTATCAAATGAAAACTCTGGAGGAAATGCAAAACCGTGGCGGCCTTTCAGCAATGAACAGACTTATATATTGATTATCACGCCACAGAAGGTATTCTGGCTGCCGTTTAGCTGAGCCAATTTAACCCTTTTCCAACTCGCTTACAGCGATCTGTAACTAAATTAACACAAAACACGTGTTACTTTATCAAATAGATTACTGGGTCGTTATCATTCAGAATGACTTCCCTACTTCGCTGTTTTCTTGGGTCCTGGGAAAGCCCCTCAAGACCCGTTTCATACCATAAATGTTGAGATAACACAAACGAACAAGCACAACAAGTTACAGAGGCAGGTGTTTGGGGCCGACCTGCTAAACGCACTCTGGTGGGTCTCACGTACCTTGGAGAAGCAGATTAAAGCCCCTCTCAATACACAAAACAGTGCCAGAGGTACTAATGTCTTCCCACAGCAACACACCACTTCATTAGCACAAGCAGTCCTGTGCAGCTTCATTTGCATGCGTTTAGATCGTTGCTTTCAGTACATCTCTCCTCTATAGCAGGCTAGCTGTTTAGGATGAACCCTTTGCTTACCCCTACTGCTGGAAAGAACCTCAAGCACAGTGGGTGCAGCAGCGTGCACGTTCTCTCCTAAGGTGGATATTTTCAAACACAGTTGGCAAAGAAAATGAAAAAACATCCGTGGTTTGGAATACAAATGATCTGCTTAACAAGCTGAACAAGTGACCAAATAAACAAATGAAATGCACTGTTTTCTTGCCATATTAACTGTTGCTGGGAAAGGTTTGACATGAAATTTTACTTAACCCTCCCGTTGTCTTGCAGGTCAAAAGTGAGCCACTACCATGTTTAGCTGTAGAAAAAATACCTTCAACTATCTTTTTCCAACTTGAAATTTTATGACTTTTCCTAAAGGGACCCCATCATTAGAAAAAGTCACACTTTATTTTTGTTTATGTTTCCATGTGGGCTGTTCACCACCAGGGTACAAAGATTGTCTTATGGGTCATTTTTGACCCGTGAATTATAAAAACATTTAAACACCAGAAAAAAGTTCACTGTTTTTTTCCCCTTTCAATATAATTAATTCAGAAGTAATTACTTCACCTTTATATAATAGCAATAATAAACCTTTATTATGTAAAAGAAAACTGAGAAAACAAGAAAACTGTTGGTCCAACTGACAGTTGGTTTGTGGTAAAAAAAAAAAAAAAAAAAAAAAAAAAGTGTAATCCTGAAAACAGGTGATTGTCTTTTTGTATTGTGTAACAAAAAATACATGATAAAAAATGTGTTGAATGGAGTTGAATAGATAAATAACAGGTGGTTTCATCATACAAAATAGATTTTGGATTTAAAATTGAATTAAATTGCTTTATTTTGGGGCTTTGGTAGGGCGGGTCATTTTTGACCCGTAGGACAAGGGGAGTAAACACAATGTTAAGACCGCACAAGGGTTAAAGTAATATTTGTTAGAAGGTGAATCACAAATTGGAGCTTTCTCTCATTTTTACCAATGAACCGCATGAGTCACTAACAAGCAAAGATGTGCGTGGCTGCGTGATCACATTTAAGAAAAAGAATTGCAGAATGTTTTACCCTCTTTACATCCAGCATAAAGAGCATTTTAAACCAGAGATACGCCAGCTGCTGAAAGGGAAACAGAAGTAAACAGCTGACAAAAAGTGGGATGAGTGTGTCACACTAAAGCACAAAGACATAAATTGTCATAAAAGAGTCATAAATTGACACAAGCAAACAAATCAAGGCAGTGATAGATCAGCAACTCCTGTATTTGGGCAGTTAGAATTACTGCTTTTTGTCAGCAGAGTCTGATGGAGAATGGTGCCGTCAGGTGCTCATATGAAAAAATACAAACAAGACACTTTACCGGACATATTTTCTTTTTAAAATGGGATTTCTTCAGATGACCTAACTATTATCTGGCTTTCCGTCACATTCCTCAGCTGCTGTATTTCTCCTCCAAACTCAAAGGTTCAGAAGACTTACTACTGTGGATAGCACTCAGACTTTGGAAAGATACCTTAGATAAATAAACGGCGGAAGGGACGTGCTCATGTGAGGTTTTTCTCAAATTGACAACCACACTGTTACAGTGGAGCATTTAAACTTTCACGAGTAGAACACTGACTGCTCAAGCTGAAAATGTTGAAAATTGGTATTTTCATCTTCCATCCACTGCACTTGGTTTTGCACAACCATCATGTGCTTGGCATTCTAACACAAATGTTATGGTTATGTAGCATAATGTTGTGAGAAAACGGTGACCCTGAAATGGATCTTATACCATACTTCAATTTGCTTTCTTGTGAAATGACTGTGGCTCTCTCCATCACTTTCAAAGATATTCCCAAATGAAACTCGAGGAAGTTCACTAAAACAAAAAGTCACCGTTATCTAAATCCAATTCCTTTACTCGATGAGGCCACTGAACATAGCGTTACAAATTTCATGTCTGGTAAGGCTTTATCCACTTCCTGGTCTTGTAGTCTGTTCAGTGCTTTTTCTTTCACACATAGAAACACGCAGGTGAATGCTTAGAGGGCATTGTGGCATCTTGACTGGGGCAGCCAGGGACTGTAACATTACCTTACACAGTTGGCACTGACAATTGCTTTTCCACTTTAAACCACAGCCACTTCAAAGGGGGTTGGGCTGTGCTAATTCTTAGCTCCTTGCCTTTTGGTGAATTTGGAGCATAGGAAATGGATACAGTTCCTACTGATTTGTAAAGCAGGGAGTGATCAAGTTGAACAGGCTAAAGATTGGCAGATTTACATGCTAATTATTACAGCTTTATTATCAGTGTTTTAACTGACACTAACTCAGCTCATGTTCTGCAACTCTTTTTAAGGTGCAGAACAGAGCTTGGCAGTTTTTTTGTTCGTTTTTCTTTCGGGCTCTCCCTACATTTGCTGGATGTAACAAATCAGTGTCTGAGCCGTGTACATGTACAGCAGTGGCGGCTGCTGACTTTTAAAACAGGGGAAGCCCATATTACGCGTTCAGGGTTGTAGTGGCTCGTGCCATCCCAAAGCAGAAGATAGCAAAGTTAAAAAGAATTAGTTATAACATAGCTGTGTCTAGTATGACAAGTATGCCCAGCAAATACACAGAAAGAAGGTATAGACTTTGAAAATTCACACAGCAAGGCCAAAATCAAATATGATCAAATTTAAGGCCTGTAAATGGCTGGATCTGTGGCAGGATCAGAATCTGTGGAGCATTTTTCCCTGTCATAATGAATACTTAGAGTTTGATGGTGGTGGTAAGTATTCTTAAAAAAGGTAACATTTGTGAATGGGCAGCATGAATTCTGGAAAGAAAACAACTAAAAGTATGAGTGAAACTCCGACAGCACTTTCACAGACAACCAGTCACTCCCCGCTTAAAAAAATTGGCTGCCACAACATCTCTCATGATGGACAAACACTAGCCCCTTTCACACTGCCGAATAACCCGCGTTTAATCCGCAAATTTAGCGTGTCCGCTGTTGCGTTCACACTGCCGACCCGGGCTGCCGCGGCAACTCGACTCGCCTTTCGACCCGCGTCGGACCCTAGTCTTTTTGCCGAGCCGAGTTTGATGTGAACGCAATCGAAGCGGGTCGGACGTGGGGAGTTTAAAAGACAGAATGGACAGCTGATTCAGAACAGACAGGTGAGGACAAGTTTCACTATTTTACATCAAGTTCGAGACATTTTTTAATATGGCCAACTGGGGAGACAAGGAGGTCCGCGAGCTCCTCAGCCTCCAAGCAGAGGACGTTATTTTCCGCCACATTTCGGGGACTATAGTGCTCTTGTATTCTCCGCATATGTTCTTCGGCGGCATCCCACGTTGTAACCATCCACACCCCGTAAAGTAACATCTCCATGAACTGCATATACAATTGCAAAAACGAGTCCTCAAGGTGTATTTAACCCTACCTCCGACGCATGGCTTGTGCCTACGTCATTGTACACGCCCAGCATTTTATGTGTTTCGTGTGACGCTCTGCCACTAGGCAACGCCCCCTGAACTCGGCTTCAGGCGACACGGGTCACCCTGACACGCCAAGCGTTCACATTGCTCGACGCGGGTCGAAGGTGCAATTTGGACCCGCTAAGGTAGCGGGTCGCAGTGTGAAAGGGGCTACTGACTCCAATCATCACGACACAGCCCCTCATATTGACACGCCCACGTCTAATCTACCCCTAGAGACGCCGGGCAGCCTCGGAAGTGATGAGTTTTTGTCGATTTAGCCAATGATGACCTAGAATTGTAGAATAAAACTTGACTCTCCCGCCCCCTCCTGAAGCCGGGCAGCCCTCAGCTGAGAATGGGAGAGCTGTCCGGCTTCCCGTGTTGTCTCTGAATAGCCGCGGCTGATGTACAGCCATACAAGTTAGTTTGTTGTCATGCTAAAAAGGTTGGCAAAGACACCGTCAGTAGCCACCAAAATGTCAAGCTACTAGTTAAGCTGATGTAACACAATACAAGACAATTTAAATGTTGAGGTTTTTCTGCAAAACAGTTAGCTTTTACTGATCTTTAAAGCATCTTGATGTGGCGTGTGTTTAAAAAAAAAAAAAACAAAAAAAAACATCCATCCATCCACTTTCTATACTCGCTTAATCCAATTCAGAGTTGGGGGCAGGTGGCTGGAGCCTATCCCAGCTGACATTGGGCAAAAGACAAGGGCTGTGTTCGAAACGGCATACTTCTCCTACTACTCATACTAACTTTTTGAGTTAGTATTTGAGTCTGAGTAAGTGAGAAGTTCCCGGATGCATACTAGATTCGCCGAAATGTTAGGTATGCATCATGAGGTTACTACTCCTACTCAAAATACCCAAGATGCAACGTAACGTCGCCGATCGTCATTTCCTGTCAAAACAGCAGTTTCAAGCTAGCTACAACGAGGGTAGGTTCACTTCCTCTTTTCAAAACAAAAGCACCATTTGTATCGTAGTGGCTTTCCCTATGATTAAAGGCAGCGGGTATTTTATTTTGTAAAAATAACTGGAAGTGCGTTGCTCACTACAGCTAGCTTTAGTAGCGCCGAATTCGTTGGAACAAAATTGTAAATAGCCGGTATTTTGTCAGATTTTCAACACTTTGGGGATCTGAACGACTACTTTCTCGCCTGAAAATGTTTCAAATGTTGCTAAAGTTTACAAAGTTTAGAGCTTAAGAGAAATCAGCTTCAGGCCGGCTGATTTCGGCTCAGGCAGGAGCGAAATGCACTGTGGGTAAACGCTCTGCATACTGTCTGATGGATGAATATGCAGTATGCAGTTTGGAAGTATGCAGTTTCGAACACAGCCAAGGTACACCCTGGATGGGTCACCAGTGCACCACAGGGAGAATCCAAGCATGCTCCAAACTCCATACAGAAAGACCCAAGCTGGGATTTGAACCAGGACCCACCATGAAGCCTAAAAACATCCATCCATCCATTTTCTATACCCGGTTAATCCGTCGGTCGGGTCGCAGGGGGGCTGGAGCCTTTCCCAGCGGTCATCGGGTGAGAGGCAGGGTACACCCTGGAAAGGCCACCAGTCCATCACAGGGCCACACTCAGTGTTCAAATTACGGGGGGTACCGGGGGGGTCTGACCCCCCCGATTGAGACTTGATACCCCCCAAATGGGACTAAATTACACTTTTGGGGGGTACTGAAAAAATTATATATTATTAAAATCAGGTGTTGAAAATGTCTTGTTACTTAGTATTTTTCAACGTGTACTATGAATAACCAAATAAAATGCATTTTGGAACACCCCTTCGATGGACTGTACCACCAGCGGGCGTTTCGCATGTTCGCAGGCAGCTCGCGCATAGTCCAAAACATCGGCAGCACTGAGATGCAGGGTGTTGATGCCCGTTGAAGTTATGTGTTTGAGCTGTGAGTGAGTGGAGCTAAGGTGTCAAGGTGGAGGTTTCTCTTGATTTGTTAAATGAAACTAACAAATCAAACTAATATTATTTCAACTTTAAAGCACTGAACTTGCAAACACTCAAGACAACCACCCTTCCCTTTCTCCCATGAGAAAAAAAGATAGCCTACATCAGAATTCCATCGCGAGTCAACATGCACAAGTAGTCTCAATTCAAAGACAGAGGCGGACTGCTCTAATCCAGAATACACCAACCAACATACTTGATGTCAGAAAATAAAGTACAAGGCTTATCATGTGTTTAAAGCACAATTGGAATAATATTTTTTAACTAAGTTAGAAGAAGGCAAATGGACAGTGTGTGACAGTGACTCCACCAAGCAAGAAGCAAGGATAGCTGTGTCTAGCAAGAAGGCAAAAAGGATAGCATGGCCACAAAGAGGTAGGGAAAATGGGATTCCTTTACGTATGTCCGCCGTGACAAATATAGGATTAATTATAATTTTGACTGTGTTTGAAGCCATTTCATGTAGCAGCTAGCAGTATACCATGACTAGCACCACGGGGCTGTCTGATAGCACTTTTCAATCTCAAGAAAAGCGCACACTTTACAGCAGACATTAGAAGCTATGTTGAATTTGGCAGTTGTACTGATAATTTACAGCTTGATTCTGTATGCGTCATTGGGTTCACTTTGCTGTTTGACGTTTCTTGATTGCATTTCGTGGGCACTACATAATGTAGGCTAGTTAGTTTGTTGGGCTTTTGGTAAGCCATACAGCTGTTTGAAGTTGGGTCGTTGCTAGGTTTAATATTTATGTATTATTCTGCGTGTGTTGGTTGTGCAGTTGCTAACTGGAAAGTGGAAACATTTCTGTTGCAGCAACCTGTGTGACAGTTAACTTTGGCTAGGTGGTTGAACTTGACAGTGCTGTGTGCCGAGTTGAGCTAAATTCACCACTGCGCAGCGGATTTTGCAGGGTTGCCAGATGATTTCCAAACATGCTCAAAACCCTCCTGGAGCCACTAAATCTGAACTAAACCAGTCTAAACTGAATTCTATTTATTTCTATGGCCATAAAGCTACAGAAAAACTCGCCCAATACCCATTTTTACCCACAGACGGTAATCCAAAACAGCCCAATCTGGCAACATTTTTACGGAGACAAGTGCTTTGATCCCGCGAACGTGGTCACTTGATTCATATGATATAGCGGCTATATTATAGCCTAAGGCTCTAGCACTTTAGCAGAGAGTTTGCAAATGATGACGTTGTGTTTGCATATCATGTTACATAGCCTATGGGTTTGTTGTGTTCAAAGTTAAAGTTTCTGTTTTTGCATTTTATTTTGTGCAGCAGTATATTACCACTTAAAGAAAAAAGGTAACATGGCTCGCAGTTTTTTTTTTTTTTTTTTTTGGGGGGGGGGGGGGGGGGGGTGACGTCATGAATTGATCCGCAAATAGTCCGACCCCCCCCGAAACCCGGTGGATAATTCGAACACTGGCCACACTGAGACATACAACCAGACACACGCTCACATGCACTCTGAGGGACAATTCTAGAGACACCAATTAACCCAACATGCATGTTTTTGGACAGTGGGAGGAAGCCGGTGTACCTAGAAAGAAGCCACGCATACATGGGGAGAACATGCAAACTCCACAAAGAAAGGCCCCAGCCGGGAGTTGAACCTGGAACCCTTGTGAGGCGACAATGAAGCCCAAAAACATGTTCACTGTAATTCCCATTGCATAAAAAACAGCGCCATGTATTACAAGATGGCAGAGAATCATTTGAAAAAACAAAGTCATGGGAGTTTGCAGGCTTTTGTCCTTGAGATATGCAAATGCTGACCAAATATTTTAAGTGAGAAAAAATTGTTTGCCTGCTTCTCTGAGATAGGACTGAAGTGGCTAAGTGAAGTTTAATCTGTAAGGCAGAAACGATTATGAAAAGGTAAGAGCATACATTTCAATTTTTGATAATAGAATGGATGAGCAACACTGCAGTCTTTGTGTTGTATTTCCCATTAGCTGTGACACGGGGCACTAAAGTAAAAATCTGGTGTATACAAACAATGCTGAATTGCTACATTTGCATACAAGATAATGTCATGCATAAAAAAAATGGCATTCAAAAGGTCGCCTTTTATGTTTGTATTTTCATTCTAGGGATCCATAACTATTTAAACCACATCTGAGTCAGCCTACGTAAAATGCCAACATGCTAATTCAACAATAACTGAAGCAGAGGCAATATGCTCCTAAGCTGAAATCTGATGAGAGCATATGAAGGCAAAAGATGAAAAGTTAATAAAACACAACATACAAGAAGCCGGTTTAGAAAAGTAAGTCCATATTTTTTTTTACGAGTTCTCTCTCGTAAGTAAAAGCCAGACCAGTTAAGTCTTGTGTAGTCTGCTCATTTCTCTTTTCTTCCCCCATTGTTCCGTCTGACAGCATTGTCTTGGGTCTCTTTGTCCAATCTGTAACATTGTGTGTCTAATAAAGCAAACATGTTGTTGTGGTTTGTTTGTTTTGACTGAATCTGTATTTAAAGATAGCTATTCATGGCTTAAAGCGATACAATGTAACTTCTCAAAAAGCCCACTCTGGAGCTCCCCCTACAGGCTTGGAGGTAATGTACGGTTACACTGTCGTAAATACAACACCCTTTCACTTTCACTTTTCACGTTTGTTGACGAACCGGCGAGGAGTTAGAAGGTGCAATCTATGTCGACCGAGAAGGTAAGACTAATCAAATGTACCTGGGAGCGTGAGAGGGTCTAATTGTTTTTGCGGTAGGTGTGCCAGAAAGCAAGTCGAAGTACGTCCGCTCAGCTCCCGGGCCGGTCCAGCAAAGTTACATAGCGCAGTTTTTCCAACTCAGACCCCCGAAGGGCATAGGAGACAGGCCAATCGTAATATTAAAACTCATTCTAGCCGCACAATTTTTTTCAAGCTGTTATTTTAAGGTAGAAATGTTACATAGTATTGCTTTAAAGTGTCTCGTTATCATGTGATCTGTTACCAAAAACCATAATTGTGAACTGCGGTATCTCGGTAGCACCGGGTGCTCTAAGGGAGTTCCTAGCCCAGGAATGTGCATACTGAACGCTAATGTAATTCAAAAGGAGTCAGATGAAACAAGCTTTATGGTTCAAACACTTCTCTTTTGTTACTTTACCCCATTTTAGTATTTCTGGGAGAAAATAAGAAATGCTCATATGGATTTGCAACATATTTCTGTGTGTTGTTCATTTTATTGCTTTATTCAGTTAATAAGTTGTGCAATTAGACACAATTACGTTCCAATATAATCCCATTATGTCCCAAATGCTCTTCCTAAAAACCATTTCATTATTGTATTAGCAGACATTAGCACTCGTTTATGGTCAAGAATAACAAAGGAAATGTGCATTCACGATAACACAAGCCCTCTTTCTTTGGTTTATCTTGTTTGTATTCTTCTTATGCTCTGCAGTGAAATGAGAACTGCATCAGATTATCCCAACAAAGTGCAGATGCAGGCTATGGAAGGCTAGCCCTCCACATAGCATGTCTAATTAAAACTCATTCAACTTGCTTTATCATCTGAATCGCAGATGACAAGTGATCAGAGAATCTCGCACATAATTATTATCCAGCTCTGAGTTGTTTTCCTGCTCTTCGTCTCATCTCACTTCACACTGCTCGTTGCCATTCTGATTTTCCCCATAATTGGCCTTTCGTGGGTTTTTTTGACGTCTCTCTTTTGAATTTATGCCTGTTCCAGTTTGACCCTGAGAAGTTTAGATTGTTCATCTTCTTTAAATCTGTCAGGTCTCCCCACGTTTAAACTATCAAACTGTTCTTAGGTCCGTCTTTTTTCCTAATTCATTCAACTTTTCGGCTTCTCCCAAGATATTCACTGTGATTTTCACGACCATCTTTGTATTCTACCCTCCGTCGTTGCTGATGCTCTCTACCTCATCCGTCTGCTTGTCTTACCTTTCCAAGTACTGCTGGAAGGTTTGCACCAAAACGGCAATCTGTCAGAGCCATGGGTTACATTTTGCCATCTGTTGTAAGATTAAATTAGTGGAGGTTGGATATCTTGTATTGTTTTTTTGCTGCCTTTGCCCTCTACAATATTCCCTGTCATATCAGGCCTGACATGCTGTGGGAGTCTAAAAGATCGAGGGAGAAAGGATGGAGAGGGAAAGATTACCTGGATGCCAACCAAAGTCAAGATGGGCTTTTGTGCTCTGGGTGTCTGGTAGCGAGATTAGTTGGCATTTTGTTGTGGCTTTTTTTTATTCACACTGTAAAACACAAAAGCACACACACCTCAGCATAGGCCTACAGTATTCCCACCTCATTTGGTTCGTTTTACGAGACCATGGGCAGTAATGCTGTTTTCACATCAAAAGTAGCATGTTTAAACTTGTTTTATTTAAACGTAGCAACACCCACTAAAACAAGGTGATGAAACCCTTTCACAATGCCAGTAGTAGCTAGTTTATTATCTGTGCTTTTGGGAGTACAAAGTATTAAGAACTCTCCATCACTGTCGTGGTTCGGAGGTGGAGGTGAGGAAGGAGGACCCAGGTGCAGACGGGGAGTTGGAGCCAGGAGGCAACTTAAAACAGTTTCTTTTGAATAGAAGTGAAACTCACAGCCGTGTACATACGGAGGATCTTGAAAAGAATGAAGAAAACTGTGAGACTAAATACTATGGGGAGAGTGATTGGTGAGAAGGTGCAGCTGAAGATAATGAGCACAGGTGAAGGGAGTGGAGCTGACGACTGGCAGGAGGGAACTGAGGAAAGACTAAACAGAGACTAACCAGAAAAAAAAAAAAATAAATACCTGGACCGTGACAATCACAGTGAATATCTCAGATAAAATTAAACTATTTTAGTCTTTCAGTTTTAAATCCATTTACGTTATCCCACTAAGTCAAACAGGCATTTTTGTCTCTGTTGTGTTTGTATTTTAGGTGTAAGGCTTAAGTCATGTTTCATATGGGTTTTCCAAGCACTGATCAGAGAATAAGAACGAGGTTTTCATTGCACAGAGGTTGTCAAAATTGCATGAGCACCAGTTTATTAGTTCACTGGTTTATCAAAAGTCAGTGTGAGGATGAAATGTATCAAACTGTTACACACCGAGGTGTGTCGCAAGTGCTTGTTTTATGAAAAAAAAAATGGTGAAATGGAGCAATCTACAACTGTGCGAACTGCTGTCTGATTCATTTTAAAATGGTATAACTCACAGGCACATTCACTCTGTACAATAAGAAGCTGATGCAAGATCCAGAATCAAGCATCATGCAGCGCCAAGATGCTCTTCAAGCACAAACTGAAGTTGGAAAACTGTCAAAAAGGGAAGCTGCTACAATATCCACCGCAGATGAAACAGTCCAGTACTCTGTACCTCATGTGCGCACCAGTATTCAGCAACATGGGCATGCTTTGGGTGGAAATTAGGTCTTGTTTTACAGATGCTGAAGCATTTTGTCCTTATAAGCATGTGTGTTGCATCTCCACATTTCCAGTGTGGAGTCTATATTTGGGGAAGATTCCCTCAGTTCTTTTGGGTAAACAAAGT
Organism: Odontesthes bonariensis; assembly: GCF_027942865.1. Lineage (NCBI taxonomy): Eukaryota > Metazoa > Chordata > Actinopteri > Atheriniformes > Atherinopsidae > Odontesthes > Odontesthes bonariensis. Next base: position 9,600,308 of record NC_134524.1, read on the forward strand.
GAAGTTGGAATTGTTCAATTATATCAGGGATACTTTTTGCGCGGCTCGCGAGCCACATGCGGCTCCTCAAGCTTTAATTGGTGGCTCGCACTCACATAGTAGCTTATAACAATATGGAAACAATAACAATAATTTTTTTGCAAATAACATACAGCGAATACTGCACAGTATGTATTTTTATTAAGTATTAATGAAGGCTTAATGGTGTTTCCTAAAGGGGGAACTGTTAAACCTGGCAACGCAGCCCGCTTAAACCACCGTCACACCTGACCGCAGAGCTCGCTTGCTCCTTTAGCGCGAGATGCAGGCACAATGGATCGGTTTTTAATTAAAAAAGGGCAAAAACCAGCACAAAAACCATGCTCATCTTGAATGTCTCACTATGATTACAACAACAAACTACAAATACAACATGAAGAAAATCAAGAACATGCATGCCAGCTTCCGCTCATCCCAGTATTAAAGGTGGGGTATGAGATGTTTTCTGGAGCATTTTTTAATCATATTGTCTGAAAACCTCCTCACGACCCCATTGCACCCACTAAAATAGAATGTTTGGAAAAATGTAATATTTTAGTCCATTGTAGAGGGTGTAGCAAGAGGAAATGTCTGACCAATAGAAGTAATGATGAGAGTTACTTCTATTGGATTCTGACATGCCAATCAACCGTCAGCCCCCCTCCCCCTTCACAGACTCGTGATTCGTTCATGTGTTTTGAAGGCGTGGTTTCGAGGGGTGGGCTGAAGGGAGAGGCAAGGTTGTGTATTTTCAAAAATATAGCTTGCAGGAACCGTTTTTCCAAGATCTCATACCCCACCTTTAAGGTAAATGTGGTCTTATTTGAAAATGTATTGGCTGTGTTGTTTCTTTTTTTGTGGGATGTTTTATATGTAGAAATGCATATTTGCAAAAGGGACTCAGTATGTTGTCGTAAAAGTGGCTCTTCCCTTGATTTTACTGCCAATGTGGCTCTTGTGAAAAACATAGTGAGTATCACTGAATTATATGAATAATCATTGCAGGTATCATCTCGTGCTTTATGTCCTATGATTCAGATCTGGATCTGGCCAACTGCGAGGCTTCATTAATGCATGGCAGCAAAGTTCACACGCACCCCCATGTGACAGTAATGCCTGCAGACTGTGTGAGACAACAATTTTTTGATTAGCATGACTTTCTCAGATGATAAGATGAGTTTATTTTCATTTTGACGAGATGAAAGAAGTCAGTCCCACACAGCGGGAGTCACAGTGAGCATCCGGCTGTCTTAAAAAACAGTGAAATAAATCTTTTTTTCTTGTCCGTGAGCTGTCGCTGTCAGTTTAAGAGCTTCCATGTGAGATGCAATAGTTGGTGAAAGTGTTTCTGTGACTAAAAAGAGCATATTGTGTTCCCATTGATATCAAGCTGAGTTGGAGCCAACGAAAACCTACGTTTACCGCAGGGTCCTTTGAGGTGAAACGCTTTCACATTGGACTCAAAAGCCAGATGGTAGCTGGTATAAGCAGGAATTTGGACCAATGTAGAGAGAGCTTAACTTTAGTGGTTGCATTGAGTGCCAGGGGTGCAGTGTGAGGTATAGTGTGTCACTGGGACTCCCAGGCAACCTACAACAGTAATCTGGCCAAATATAAGCTTTGGGGTGAAACTTTACTCAACGTTCCCTCATGTTCTCACCCATCAATCATAACGAAGGAGAGAGAGGAGCACGTAAAACAGGATGAAAGTGAAAGATATTTCAATGCCTTGGGTCTGAAAACTGAGACCAGGACAGGCTCATTGCTCATTCTTAATCCATACAAACCTCCTCATGCAAGTTGACACGAAAACACATTGCAGATACAGCACAAGTTATTCTTTTACTGAGGACACAGCTCGGTATCTGATGTTATCCAGTTAAAGATATTTGAAAAGTATTTGGAAAGGAACTCGAGTCGACTGATATTCATGGAAATTTATATTATATTAGCTGTTCCACGGTGACAAAGCAACACGGTTTAGTTTGCATTCGGTTCTCTTTTAGCATGTTCGGTGACTTGCAAGCGACAGCTTACATGTAAGAAGGAAGCCTCAGACATAAGAGAATGATTTTCTCATAGGAGAAAATGAATATTGGTGATTTTTATTTCAATTTCAATTACAGCAAAGACATAAAGCAGAGTTCAGCAACTTTCAAATAAAACTCTGCTCTGTAGTGCAGACAGAGATCAAAACTACCACGTTGGGTATTAAGTCAAATGTCAAATGTGTGGCTTATCTTTTTGTTTTTTTAAGACTGAGGAAATTATCATTCACCTCTTGAGGAGAAAAAAGTTTGTAATGAAGCATTTTTATTATCATTGTATCGTCTCATGTCCCAAACCTGAAACTTTTTCAGGAGCCCGATCCAGATGTGAACGCAAAGGTATCCTGACATGGTCTATTATACTTGTTGTTAAGGCATCTGGGTAGAATGATAATATAATACAGTATGTACAAAAGATGTGCCGAAACCCAGAGCTACAGCGTTTCAATGATCACCTACTTTAAAAGCAGCACAAGAAAAAGACTCCAGAGAGACTGAAAACTCAAAAAAGATTTGTTTTCTGCAGGCCTGGAGAAGCCAACGAGTGACTGGTGGCAGCATGCCACTGTCTAAACGGACAATTTGATCATTCAAAACGCAGCGACAATTCTCTATTTTTCCTTCATCAGTTAAAATTCAGCAAATGAAACCGAAAGAGATGATATGTTTACCAGAATTTCCATGGCACAAAAATCATAAGAGGAAAGGCGAGAGTTATATCAGCAGCATCCCAGGAATACATTTCGCTGTATCCTTTAAGGTACTTTCAGGATGTGTAGCAAACAAATAAATTCCATCGAGAATTTTTCGAGAGTTTTTTCACACACTACTGTAATGCTACTACCTGTATGGGCTTTTTCCCCAATCTAACATCCTCCTCTCATTTTAGCAGATGTGTTATGTGCTTCAGCTGCTAAATGACAGGGAAACAAGCCTGTGTGAAATGGACTGGCCAAATGGAGCTTGGACCTCTCCCTGTCTGTCCAGGCAATTAGGGAACAGATTGGCCCGAGCACAGAAAACGATATAGTACAGGCCAATATGTCAGCCAGCGCATGATGATGTGGATAAAGACACATGAACACGTAGACCAGATGTACTGTATGTGCGTGAAAATGACAGAATGGCACACGCCATATGTCCACAAAGGATAGATAAGTTTGAACACATGTGGACATGAAACGTTTGTAAGAAAGGCAGAGAAGACAGCAAAAAAACCAGAATTCACAATGGAGTGGAGAGATGATGCAAAAGAAGACTCCGTGGAATTGTGTGAAATTAGCGAAAATGGGAGGAAATATCTAAAGGAATAGTTTTAACTGGACTAAATGAGGAGCATAGATGACAGGCTGGGATGGCAGAGATGGACTGGGAGAGAAAAATGAGAGTGTCTGAAACAGAAAATGAGGCTGTAAAACCACACACACACACTTATACACACAGCTCTGCCGACCCTTCCAGTGACATCTGGACAGAGATAATAACAATGTGCACAATAACATCCCAGAGAAACTACATATTAACACCCAGCTAGTGGCATGCTAATGGCAGTTATCAGCGACACTCTGTTCAGCTGTCCCACGAACAAACCAAACAGAGTGGGAGAAATAAAGAGGGAATGAGAGACAGAGCAAAATGAAGTGAATGATACGTATCAGGGGGATACATTGCTCTGCTGCGAGGCAAGTCATTTCACAACTTACTCTGACTTCATTCTGGTGCAATAACATGTGTTTAGGCACTCGAAATGCTGCAGCTCGTGTTGAAATTCTTCCACAATTCACAAAGAAGTAGAAGCGCCATCACCCTGTGCACACAAACACGGGCATTTTTCCACCGATCGACCACACGCAAACGCAGTTCTTGGCCACGGTGAAGGTATTTAATAATTCTGGTCAAAACAGGGCATCGGGGTTTATGGGCTGATTCATCAGAAGATGCAACTATTTCCCCTCGGTTGACCTGGCAACGGGAGACAAGGGAGCAAGGTAGTGCCAGTTACATATCTGGATATTCATGTATAGTTATTCCCCAACTATACTGAGGCATCAGGAAGTGCTAAGGAGTATATCTTTACATAATCCCTAGAATTGTGGGATCATTTTTAGAGTAAAGTGGTTGTTTCTGCAGAATATCGCCAATTTTCTCCGCTGTCTTTGAATGGAGTGATTCTTATCCCGTAAATTCACAGGAAGACTCCTCTAAAGAGGTCAGCTGTCAGAAAGGTTGCTGCACAAGGAGCTATTCAGCAGGCGACCGGAGGTCACGTACGTCAGGGATCGCCTTTGGATCGTCAAGACAAGTGGTTGGGACAGTTATGAGCTCGTCATCAGTGTTTCTGGTTGCTTTTCTATACATGGAGATTGTTACTCTCTTGTTTTTTGTAAACCGTGCTCTGTGGTTATGATTTTATTAGACAAGAAGGAGGGGATAAATACCCAAGTTGGTGTGTACGAGACCTTGATGAAATTAATGGAGGTCAATCACGCTGGAATGTGTCCACGATGTTCATAAAAATTCTTCACGTAAACAACGCATCGTGTTTCTTATTAGCACAAAACTGTGTCAACAAGGTGCAGTAGCATCAACTGTTACGTTGTGTGGGTGCGAGGCGTGGAAGGACACGAATGCGGACTTTCAAAAAACAAGACTAGATTTATTATTTCCAGAAAAAGGTTAACAAAAGCCGGATGACAAAACTAAACTGTGGAAAATAAAACATGACTAAGGCAAAACAAAAAGAACATGGCTTGGTAATACATGAAAACACTTGAAAAACTTGACTTGACTTGACTTGACTTGGCTTAGCATGGCGTTGCGTTGCGTCAAGGATGAATGGGGAAGGTGCAAGTATCTCACCCAGACTGTGAGAAAACAGGCAGCCTAAATACTGTGGGGACTGATGAGTGAATGAGTGCAGCTGATGAGAACTTACAGGTGAAGTGAATGAACTAATGACCTGAACATGGGGACTGAGGAAAGAGAAACTGTGGGGAAAACAATGGCAAAACTAAAACTAAACATGAGATAGAAAACTAAAGACTAAACAGGAACTAAACAACGAGGCATGAGAAACTGAAACATGATAAAACACAAAAACTAACAACTAACAACATGGCGCAAAACCCCAGGTTCGTGACATCAACGGTAAAAACTGAGCAAAAAGATTGAGGTCACAACAGGATGACCCTTCGCAAATGTACAGTAACGTGTTATTTTGAATTATTCTGAAATGAATCGTCTTAATGCCATTTGTAAAGTCACTGGGCAGAAAAACTTTAAAGGGGATAGAGAATCAAAATCATCTATTTCACGTTTTTGGTGTTAGTTCTTAAGCTTGAAATCCCTTTTATGAGTCACAACAAGAGGAACCAACTGCTTGGAGTCCACGTGTGCTTTCACGCTTTTTGTACATTAGACTAATACACGTCCTCATAATGCAGGAAAGATTCAACATAAAAGATCCACATTTGCATGGAGAATGAGTAGCTTTTCATATTGTACTGTCAAAACTCCTTTCACAAGGTCTGTGCACAGATGAGAGGGTACAAGAAAACCCAAAACCAGCACGTATTTTCCACTCCTTCCATAACCTGCTTTATTCATTAAGGTCAAAGCCTGGACTGAAGCCAGAGAGCTAGATTCTCACGCTGCAGGCATTTTAATCGGTGTATGATTCGAACATTAAATATTGAAAGTAAAACTTATATCTTAGGCTGAAACCTTGACTATGTACATCAAAATGAGCAAAAACCTAAATTAGCATGAGGTCACGAGGATGTCCGTTAGTAGTTAAAAAATGATAAAATGTAAAATGATCCATCTATCTGCCAGGTGTAGAATATACTCAGAACACAGAGACAAAACAAACAAAAAAAGCATTTGGAATACTCTGGACAACATGTTTTTTTTTTATAAATAAACTTAGAGACAGTTGAGTCATCCCAAAACTCCCCAGCCGTTATCTGAGCAAAACAGGGAAAGTTAACTTAGTCATTTTTAGTCTTTGAAATTGTCTTTTGAATCCTGCTTATTTATATTTTGGGAAATTAGCCTTTGAACAGCATTTTTATTTTGAACTTCAAAAACTCCCTGTCAAGTCAAACGCATCAGGAAAAGGGAGGGAGGAATGAAACAAGGAAGAAAGTCTCAGCAGTGGTAAAAAAAAAAAAGAAAGAAAATCTCTGAATCCACCACAAAATCCGTGTTTGATTACAGGCATTAAGGGTTTATATCAAAATAGATGTGGCATGTCTTTTTCCATTTTTTAGCATATAACTGTGTGCATTTGTATACTTTTTTTTTTAACATAAAGGGGTGTTAGTTTTTAAATTGTTTTCGGATCTGTGTATATATTTCAAAAGCGAGTGTGGGGGCGATTCTTATGCACGACTGCCGGCTTTAATCTTCTGTTGATAACAGGAAGACAGCAGCAGGCCTTCCCAGGAACACAGCATACACATCTGAGCCTAAATGTACACTTATACACATACCACATCACATTAGACCAGGGGTCTCCAACCTTTTTCCCTCTGAGAGCTACTTTAACAAAATAAAAATGGCCGAGAGCTACTCGTGTTTTGGAACATTTATTATCATCGCTCATTTTGAACAAACAAACTCAATAAGCCTGCTTTTCCTGAACATTTACAATATGTTACTGTCCACGTCTCACATTCTGTATTAAAACATCACAAAAATATTATTATCATTACTACAAATACAGATATTGTTACTTATTCACTTATCCTTGTTATATATGTCCATGTCACTGTATCACACTTCACAAAACTATTTACATGCACCAAGACATCTGAAAATGAAATGTTATTATGGATCACTTACAATTTCTACAAACCAAGAATCACTGTTGCCTCTGCATTCAACGCCACGCAATAGGATGGCGCAACAACCAATCAGAGCGTCGTCCCACCAACGGAGCAAGCTGGTAAATTAAACTTTTACCGTACCCGGTGAGCAAAACTCCGAAAACATCCTCTTTTTTTCAAGAAAAACTTAAGTGCAGTTATCGGTTCGTCTCGCAAAAAAAAACTGTATATCTAAATTTTCTAGAGTCGCTGCCAAAGCCAACTCGAAAGACTGTTTGCTGGGCGCAGCTATTGTTTACCTCTCTCTGGAACTACACACTGAAACGTTGCACCTCTGTCGTCACTAGGTAGCCCGGCATCCGACCCCGCTCCTCACGATTTGATTGGCCGATTAAGTTTCGATTTTCAGCCTCGCAAAACGACCACAAGTGACTAGACTAGCCCGGGAGCAAATTCAATTTGCGGTCGCTAGGGGCGTCTAGATTTCTAGGCTACCTTCTCACATCAAGATTGACAGCAGCTCAAATTTTTGATTGACAGCTAATTAGCAAATAAGTATTGGGAGTGTTGGAAGGGGCGGGACACTGTGAATTTTGATTGGACATAAATTTAAGTAGATTTGCAGAGGAACCAATTAAGTTTTCAAATTAATGTATGACTCATTGGCCCTTTGGCGAGCTACTTGGAAAGGGGCGGCGAGCTACTGGTAGCTCGCGAGCGACGCGTTGGAGACCCACGCATTAGACTGTACGTACTAATACTTCCTGCATTTGGGCATTATTCACTAATATTTCATCACACATAAAAGAGCTAACTTCATGGCTACCATATCATTGTCAGTATGTCAATATCCACATTTTATATGATTTGTGAATTTCTACATATGTGTATTTAGTTAGATCATGTTTATCAAAGTGACTCAGAGACGTGTGCAACAATCCCTGCTTGTGCAAATGCCAAATGCATTAAATTTTGAACCCTGAATCTAGCATCGTGGGATGGAGAAGAGCACGAGTTTGAACCTGAGGGAACGATGGGATTCATGGTTTGTCCCGTTTGATCTTGGAAGTGGGATTTTCCGAGATTCCAGTAGGAATCGAAACCCGACGTGGCTGCTCCACACATAAAAGGGGTGATAGGTGCAGTAATAGACTGTTAATGAGACAACTGACAGAACATACAAAGTGCTTAGCATACATAGCTGCCTATGTGATACTGTCCAACTCAAAGAAGTATCGATGCAGTTTTTGTATGCAGCATCCTGTATACAGCATTCTCTACTCGTCACTAAGCAACACAAAGAGCAACCCTACTGGTGCTCAAACTTGCATCTGGATCATGTTCGATTCCAATGGGCCATTTCCAGTTTTGACTTTTGACTTTCAAGGCAAATGGAAGTCAGCATAAAATGGTCTGCTTGCATTCAACTTCAATTTAACTTCAATTTTGATAAAAGAGATGTTTTGCATAAGTTATGTCGGTGATCTGGCTTCTTTGTGACAGTGGACACTCTGACTTTAGGCACAGCTTACCATGACTAATCAAGTCATCTTGTGGATAGATGTACCACATTTTTGGAAAAAAGCTTGAACAGATGGTGTGGTTCGGATTCGTTTCCTTCTTTTCCATGGTTTGATTTGAACTCGAGATTTAGTTAAAAATGATCTAGTTTGTGGATTTGATAATAAGTAGGAATGATGATTTTTGTCCTTTAATATTTGTACACATGCTGTCCTTATAAGTGTGTGTATTGCATACATTCAGATATAAACTTTTGGTTGAGTTTCTCTCTCCATTCAACTGAGGTTCATATTTATTCAGATTCCCTGCCATCATAGACCTTCCATCCCCAAAAGTCCACATGGAGATTACAATCAGAGACTTGTCATGTTCAATTTTCGAGGTGATTTGTCCCAATTGCCATCTCTCCATTTCCTCCTCATTTCATTCACTTATGTCACTTTGATCAAAGGCGTTCACCTCAGTTTTCACGTTATAGAGGAAAGGACAGGTATTTACTCTGGCCGTTTCTACAAGGCTCCCTTGACAGGCATCTATTAATATAAAAAAACACGGGGAAGAAACAAGGTGCTGTATACATTATTGGACGATATATTTGCATTTTTAAGACTCTAATATAAGTAGATGCTTCGTGTTTGTATATGGAAAAGAAGCTAAACAGTGGAAGTTCATTCTAATGCTCGGAGAGTAAAATATATGAAGAGAATAGTTGAAAAATGACAAAGAAGAAAATAATCACTGCTTGATATGTTTAGTGATGATTTACTCAGTGCAGACAAAAAGGTCAGCAAACAGTTTAGCAACCCAGAGGCCAAACCTTTGGCTCCATTCAAAACTGATGCCATGCGAAAGGGCATGAACTGTGGTTAGAGACTGCTAGTTGAAACACGTCTCCGAGGGCACAGCGAAAAGGCCAGTAAGGCTGTCATCTCATCTGGTCAGCAGTAAGAGAAGCTTCCGGAACCAATGGAAACTTTGAATCAGTGGCGGAAGCCCATATTACGCGTTCAGGGTTGTAGTGGCTCTAACCATCCCAAAGCAGAAGATAGCAAAGTTAAAAAGAATTAGTTATAACATAGCTGTGTCTAGTATGCCCAGCAAATACACAGAAAGAAGGTACAGACTTTGAAAATTCACACAGCAAGGCCAAAATCAAGTATGATCGAATCTAAAGCCTGTAAATGGCTGGATCTGTGGCAGGATCAGAATCTGTGGAGCATTTTTCCCTGTCATAATGAATACTTACAGTTTGATGGTGGTGGTACGTATTCTTAAAAACGGTAACATTTGTGAATGGGCAGCATGAAATCTGGAAAGAAACAACTAAAAGTATGAATGAAACTTCGACAGCACTCCAGTCTCTTTCGTATCCGCTTTGGGACTGAAGTTCCAGCGTGCTTCTCCCCGCTTAAAAGTTCGGCTGCCACAGAATCTCTCATGATGGACAAACACTAACTCCAATCATCACGACACAGCCCCTGATATTGACAAGCCCACGTCTAATCTACCCCCAGAGACGCCGGGCAGCCTCGGAAGTGATGAGTTTTTGTCGATTTAGCCAATGATGACATAGACTTGTAGAAAAAAACTTGACTCTCCCGCAATGGGAGAGGCTGTCCGGCTTCCCGTGTTGTCTCTGAATAGCCGCGGCTGCTTTGAATGCACGCTAAAACTACAAAAGAGCTGGCGATTCTGCAAGAGAGAAAACCTCATGAAACACCACGAGACCTTCTTCTGCAAATTAGAAAACTGAGACGCTCAAAGAGGTTTTTTCCTCTGCAAAAGAAATAAAGCAAAAGAGGAAAGCAGATAAAGAGGAAACATCCTTCTACGTGGAAAGAGGAGATGCTGCTGTACAAATATACAAAGTTGGTGACCTTGCTGCTGACATGTTTCCCTACTCTCTAGGACACGCTCACACTCGCCTAAATATGAAGCATGACAAGCGGAACTGCACCAACTGCAATTTCACTTTCCTGCGCGCTGTCTAATAACAAAACTGACGTGATCACTGCCATAGCTGTGCTCTCTCAAACTGACCTTCTTAAAGGAGATTCACTTCAAATTAGTTTATTGTGGTCTGATCTACATTCATGTCATCGCTGTGCAGCTGCAAAGGAAACTCCTTTTAAAGTTAGCCTGCATGTATCCTCTATTCACCAATTATTCTTAGAAAGGGTGTGAGAAAAATATTCCAAAAAAAAAAAAAAAAAAAAAAAAAAAAAAAAAAAGATACTAATTATAATATATGTATTGATAAAGTGCTTTGCAGTAAGCACAGACATCATAACAAATATTAAAACATATGATACATGTTTAGGAAGATAGATAACAAGACATCAAAAGACGACAAAAACACAATACGACCTGTAGACAGATGAAAACCAGTAGATCTTTAGCGTTACTTTGAAAACCTCTGTGGAAATGCAAGTCCAATGGCAGACTGAAGGCTATTCCACAAAGTCGGTGCACTGTATGAAAAATGCTCACTCCAACAGCTTTTTTCCTGACCCTTAGGACCTCAAGAAGACTAATCTCCTGAGAGCACTGTGACCGCATGGGTGCAAATGACCTCACAAGGTTAGTTAAATAACTTGGTCCTCTGTCATTTAATATTTCAGAAGTTAACAGCCGCACTTTAAAAGCTGCTTTCAGTTGAACGGGAAGACAATGAAGGGAAAGAATCACTGGGGCAACGCCAACATTTTGACAGGAACCAGTCAAAATGGGAGCTGCTGCATTTTGAACCATCTGCAGATATACATATATTTGGTGCCCGACCAAAGTTGCCATCCCAAATGCCACACCACTGATAAAGTAAATGAAATAATACTCATATTCAAAGTCATAAGAATAGAATCCAAAAAGAAAACATACAGTCAGTCATTCCTGCCATGTCTGTTCCGAGCTCAAAACGCATCAACAAGGCTTTCATTGGTCCCAGGAAATGACATCACATCTCCCTAATGTTGGTCACCACTGTTGTAAAGAATTGTTTTTTTTTTTTTATTGGTTGTCTTCTTTTTTTATTGGTTGGCTTGGTGTTGAATTACACAAAATAAAAGTCCAACATCTTTATTCCCCATTCCCCCAAGTTTATAATGTACATTCCTGTATTTATGTCCAAAGATGACACAGCCTTACTCACTGTTCAGCTGACAAGCCCAAATAAACTTAAACATAGATTTTGTGGCTGCTCGTACAACTGTATGACTTTTCTTTTGCCAGTTTGTCATTTTGTCATTCAGATTAGTCCATAAATTGGTCTGACTTGAGTACAGTAAAAAGCCTCTTTCAGTCTATTTTGGACAAATTATCTGCTATCATAGAGAAAATGTTCTCCCAGTATAGGTTGAAACACTGAGTTTACACGGTTAGCAGCTTCAATAGACCCTGGTGCACACTAGCCATAAGACATGTTTTGATTAAAGGTAACCTGTGACATTCTTTTCATTCGTGAAAACCTTTCATTGCACTGCTTGTGTTGATCTTATTGCACCATACTTTCACCCTGACCTGAGGGTGCCAAGACCTTGCCTTTGACACTAGTTGGCTGATACATAGAAGGTAATATAAAGGTATGTGATGTTTGAATTTTCCTTCAAGTCTCACCTCAGAGTATTCGCTTGTTTACACTGACCATGAGGTCAAAAACATTTTATGTGAGAATCGCATCAGAATCAAACCATTCTTTGCCGATTGATCGGATGCTCATGCAGGGAGGCTCGGCTGACTCTCTGCAATTGTTTTTCAAGCATAAATCCTCTTTTCGTGAGTTTTCATGGCTCAACAAATAAGACTCAGAAGACAGACAAGTTCTTAGATGTGGGGAAAAAAGGTTTAAAGTGCAATACAATATCTGTTGGTGTCGTAGTGATGAAACTACCTCATGCCAAAAAAATATTGTGTGTGGGTTCCTAACTGTCATGATGCAATAACGGAGTTGGACCCAAATGCAGACAACGAAGAGGAGTTGAGTTGATTTTGATGATTTAATAAAAGTGAACGATGATACCAAAGATCCAGGAATACAGGGAGCACAGGAACAAAAACCAAAACAGACTAAGGAGACTCAGAACTGGCAAGAGGTGTTCACAGGAAGGGAGACGAGTACGACTAGAGAGGGAAATAAGACGAGGATGCGGCAAGGAGTGGTGAAACTGGCAAGACATATATACTGGGGAGGTGATTACTGAAGCAGGAACTGGTGGCTAATTACAAACAGGTTGCAGGTGAGAGTGAAGAGAGCACTGAGGGGAGAGAGAGGTGGCAAAACACAGGGGGCCGAGAGAGAGCACACTAACTTGAAAATGAATCTAACACAAAGAATACGTAAGGAGTAATAAAACATAACTGAATACTGAGAAACAGAACGAAGGTGAAACAAAGACTGATCTAATACAGAAAAAACTAAGAGCACTGACTGAAAATAATACCAATAACTAAGTCCAAAAAAACATCACTAAAACCCAGATCCTGACACTAACTCACTTCCTCATCCTTCAATCGGTTTAGTTTCTTTTGAAAGTCTGGCATAAGTTGTGGTCTTTTTTATTTATCACTGACCATTACTGATATGTAAATTTGCCTCCTCACTGACAAAGACTTTGCTGGGTGCATCAACAAACATTGAGGAATGCACGCATTCTCATTTAACTACACAGATAATAATTGCATGACAAACAGAACGAAAAGCAAACATTGGCAGGAGAGAGATGGCAAACAAGGAGTGGAAGTAATTAATCACTAATGTAACTACAACAGAAAACAGAGTGGGTGAGGCGTTTGCATATTAAACTGTGTGACCTTGGGAAACAAAAGCTTTTTACATGTTCTTCTGTTGATAGATTAATGAACTTGTGATTTTCTTACCGTCACGTAACTAATACATCTTTCACAAGATCAAAACCAGGCATAAACACACCTTACCATCCAAAAATGTCATCATTTTATTCTTAATTCCTCAGAGCCCAAAGACTGTTAAATACTGAGTGTGTGTTAAACTGACACTGAAAGCAGTTCCCAAAAAAGAGGTTTATTTACTCTTGTTTAGATTACAGCTGCTCGAAAAAACAGCACCCAGTAGATCCAGTCAAAGCAAAAAAACAATGCGTGGGAAATTCAAGGATCCAGTAACTTATACAGACAGACACAGAATACACAATACACTGATTACAAATCCGAATACAAAATACCAACACTAGTGCAACACAACACACAACCACACACAACACAGCATACTAACATCACAGATCACAGTTCACATACACAAAACAAGGAATGAACAAAACTGTACAAGAAGAGGAGTGGGATGCTTGTGCTGAATGTGCGGATAGTGCAAAAACAAAGTGTGTGCGTGATAAAGTGTGAGCAGTGCAAATGGGAGAGTGCATGATGATAGTCTGTGCAAATGGCTAATGTAGCAAGTAGAGGAGGGTGTGTTGGATGATTCACACAGTGAAGTCCATCTCGCTTCTCCTTTCCTTGTGTGGGGCGTTGAAAAGCTGAATGGCCCTGGAGACAAAGGACTTCCTCAGCCTGTCTGATGAGCATGCCAGTGACCGGAGTTTGTCACTGAAAATACTCCTCTGACTGTCCAAAGTTCTGTGCAGTGGGTGGTGAACATTGTCCAGGATGCTCAGCAGCCTGCTCAGTGTCCTTCTCTCCGCCACTGTGATGAGGCTGTCCAGCTCAGTGCCTGCGACAGCTCCTGCCCTTCTCACCAGCCTGTCCAGTCGCCCCGCGTGCCTCTTCTTTATGCTGCCTCCCCAGCACACCACAGCGTAAAAGAGGACACTGGCAACAACAGACTGGTAGAACATGCACAGCAGTTTGTTGCAGACATTGAAGGACCTCAACCTCCTCAGGAAGTAGAGCCGGCTCTGACCCTTCTTATAGACAGTGGAGCGAGGCTTCTACATAAAAACTACATAAAAGTGCTGATGTTAAAAGTGTGTTTGCACAACAAATGTTATGGCACTTTCATTCATATGGCAGCACATTTAAAATAAAACTAAATGCTAAAAGCTATACACTACTTTTGAATTCATTTTTGGATTTTGCGTACAAATGCGATTAATCGTGATTAATCAGGGAAATCATGTGATTAATTAGATTAAAAATTGTAATCGTTGCCCAGCCCTAACATACATATGTATATATTACAGTCGCCATTAGTGATCATATGAATTTGGCACCATGTGGAAGAAATTACGGCCTTTTCATGAAACAAAAGGCGCTGAACCAGCTGGTTGCGTTAATAACACGACTCAAGTAACACTTTCCAATTACACCCAAAAAACAATTTAAAAAAAAAAGATACACTATATGCCTGTAAGCCAACAATTAGTCTTTTATGACTGTCCATTATCTGCTCTCAGCAGTGAGAATTTAATGTGAAAATAAATTAATGTTTAATGATACTTAATGTGTCAAATATATTCTGTGTGTTTTTGTAGTTTTAGTTAGAGGGCGATAAAAACCTGCCTGGGTCATCTGTGTTTTTTTTTTACTGTTTTCTAAAAGGCCCAGAAAAGAAAATGGTGTTGGCACTGAGCTATGTGATGCACTGACGCATGTCCTGGCACATCTATTAGTTGCACCTTTGCCTAATTTATAGTTTGTTTGCCTCACTTTTGTCCACTGCAGCTAGCACCTAATTGGAAATAGAAACTTAATGAAAATCTGATGAGAAAGGCTCCAACCCGAGACATGACAAAAACACAGCAGAGCCAGGCTTTCTTCTTGGCCATATGCAAACCTTCCTCTTGAAAAACAACAATAGCTTGGAACACATCTTGATTTAATTGGGTATATCTATTGGATTTGCTCTCACACTAGCAGTAGCTGTCATTCTGCATCTAATTAAGAGTTGCTACCATGCTAATAACTTTGAACCGTGTTAGTGTATTTTAGCCCATAGACAAGACATTGAGAAGAGAGGCTGAATCCAAAAACGCGTCTCCTTATTACAATTCATATTTCATTATATTATCAGAATTGTATAATGCCCTGAAAATTCATTATTATGAAATGACATGCATGTAGCATATTCTTTTCTTGGCAGAGAACATTTACCTCTGTTTAGCTCTGCTAGGCATATGAATATGAGTTATTAACATTCAATAAAAGTTTGAATGAAAACAATTAATTATGGAGCACCACCTGAAACCAGGAACTAATAACTGAACGTTAGTATCAGTTTCGAGTGTCTGTTGGTCTGTATATGTCAACCTGGGAAAGATACGACGTGCACAGAGCAGGCGGAAAAGGTCACGATTTCAAGCATTTACCTCGGAAAAACAACAAGTTAACACAGCGCACACGATCGCAAACCACTTCTTTGAAAACAACAGAATTATATCTTAGTTGATAAACACTAATTTTTTACAATGTTGTCACAATATGGACATATATACAGGCAACTGCAACACTAAACCATCAGGTTGTGTGTGTGTGTGTGTGTGTGTGTGTGTGTGATGCATGTGGCTTAGAGAGAAAGGATGAGAAACACATTGTAAAGTGTTTTGTGCTTATCAAGTGTAAGTTTCAAACACACGAAATAAGTGCAGACAATTCATCATTTAACCAGTGTTTAATTCTGTTTGATTAGTATTTTAACACGGCTTTAACCCAGTTTTTTGACTCTTGGTACCACATTTATTTCTTAAATGTCTTGCTAATCTTTAGATTCCATCATTCCGTCATAAAATTGTACCTAACAAACCTATTAAAAGCAGTTTACAGGTCCTGAGCACTCAGGTGTGTGTTGACACAATGTCGAGAAAACACACCAGCAAAGATCTTAGTGAAGCAATTGTTGCTGCTCATTAATCTGGAAAGAGTTTTAATGCCCTTTCCAAACAATTCAGAGCATATCGTTTTACAGTAAGAACGAATGTTTACTATAGGGAAACATTACCAATCTTCTTACGGGTGGACGTCCCAGCAAGTTCACCCCCAGGTCAGACTGTAAAATGCTCAGAGAAACTGCTAAAAGCCCCAGAGCCACATCTCACACTTCACAGACTTCAGCTTGCACAGATGAGGTTAAAGTTCATGACAGTGCAATTAGAAAGTCTGAACCAGTATGTTTTGTTTGAAAAGGTTACCAAGAGAAAGCCCCTTCGCTCTAAAAAGAACATGGCAGCACCGCTTAGGTTTGCTAAGCTGCATCTGAACAAACCATGAGACGTCAGATACAATGTCTTTTGGACAGGTGAGACCAAAGTGGCGACGTTTGGTCAAAATGTGCCGCATGTTTGGTGGAGAATAACCAAGTATTCAGTCAAATGTGAGGACATCTGTCCGAGTGCTAAAGCTTGGCTGCAATTGGGTCAGGTAGAAGGACAATGGGCCTCATCTAACAACCGTTCGTACGCACAGATTTGTTCTTAAGTCGTGCGTACGAGTGATCTAAGAGAATTTGCGTATTTTCAGGTACGAACAGAATTTACGAGTGATCCGGACCTGTCATGGGAGTTTTGTAAAATAGTCCGCTGTTATTCCAATCAAGTTTAATTGACTAATGGATTGTATATTTAATTATTTTGAAGCAAACATAAATGAATACATAAATTGTACCCCATAATGATGCTGACATTATTCTGTTTGACTTAAATTATGCACAAATTGAAGGTTAATTTAACTCTGTATATAACAAGGTCAATGGGAAGCGTAACCAGCGGCTTTTGGATGCCTTAGCGCATGTGCGCTCCGAGACCGTGTAGACAGACATGGCTGACATCGCGATTTAGATTGCCAAGGACTGTGCTGCTGCAAATATGAAGCTTACTAGAGCCACAACTCCAGAGAGAAACACGCCGATCAAACCCAATTCCACCACACATCCAGGTCCTCACCACCCTTGGATTTTTGGCCACTGGAACCTCTCAGAGGGAGATTAGATACAGATTGGGGGTGTCCCAGTCCTCTGTGAGTCGTGCGCTCCCCTTGGTCATCAAAGCTCTCATCAGTTACATCAAATTCCCATACACCGCTGTCCAACAAGTACAAATTAAGAGAGGCTTTCATGCCTTGGCTGGACTGCAAAACATAATCGGAGCAATAGACTGCACACATACAGTATACGCATCAAAGCACCCGTGCTGTCGTGGGGCGCACTGAGCTGAAGGCCAGGTGGGTGTGTTTCGATACAGCGGAGGGCAAATGCCAGATTTGCACAATATTGTCATGAACGAGTGTCTCCTACTACCTGAACCATCCCAGGTAGACAACATGCCAGAAGACCCCTCATCAAAGAGCCATCATGATGAGGCAACAACTGATTGCACGGCTTTAGTTGCAGTCATCGAACGCCTGGCCATGGTGAGACGTTTTCATATCAAACCATTTCTTTTTTATTTCGGTGACATTACGAACAGGTGACACGGAATAAACAGCACTCGTAATTGCTTCCCATTTCTTTGCTTTAGCAGGTCCCGTAATTCCACTGCTGACACTGCTAAAAATGACAGATTTTCCTTTTTCGATCTCTGAAAGCAGAACTTCAGTCTCAGAGCCCCTAAAGTTGTTTTAGTCCATTTTAGCTTAGTTTTTGCTAAGTAAGAACTCAGTGAATTGTATCCTGTGCTGTCGCTCATTTGAAACAGAATTTTTCCTCATTTAGGACCGAGTAAGGACCAGATGTTTTTATCATGCTTTAATATGTAAAACGTTAGAAAATAAGCACATGCTTTGCTGTTGGTCAATACATCTGGGCATTTTATTTTAAATGTCTGAAAATATTGATTGAAAACAGAATTGTATTTTTAAATTAAGTGTACAAAAAAAAAAAAACATTTTAAATCTTACTTTTCCAAATTCTGTCCTTGAACTTAGAACTTGACCCTAAGTCCTTATGACAAAGTGACGGCCAACAAGACTGTCCGAAATGTCCCAGAAACCTATCCTCACATTGATACATGACCAACACACACACACACACACACACACACCCATGCTGTCCTGTAACTAAAATTCAAAGAACACACTGCCATTCACCCCGCAGTGTTTCTATTATTTTTTTGACACCCCCTGCCCCTGAGAAGGAAGGAATAAAGAGGCATGACATGAGTTGACACATCCATCCTTCCAGCTACTCTTGCCTATAGGATTTTCCTCGTTCACCAGAGTGCACTAATGAGTGGAAAACAAGCATTTGTTTGTTGATGTGCCTGTCTGAAGAATCTTGACCGTGGTGTTGTGAAGGCAGCACCAGTGACTCCAGGGGCCTCGTCTCCACCAGTGAGCCGGACATCTTGACACCTCCCCAGCTTACACAACCACCATTATTCCCCCACTGCCACAACTGCTTGAGCAGAAACACTGTGACACGCTCTTGACCCAATTTCAAGTTCTAATTCTGTAACGGGCTTCAGCCTAATTTAAGCAAGCTGGTACATATAATTACTAGGAAACAGATTGTTACTTAACTGGAGTTCTTCTTGAGGCAGCCAATGTTTTCTGACTGGTGTGGGAGTTAGATGTGTTATACAGGAGATGAAACTTGTAGAAGTGAGATGACAAGAAGAAGATTTCATTTAATTTCATTGTCAGTAAGTAAGTTGTTTCAGGGCATCTGATATAATCATCCTAAATGAATAGCATAGCACAGTTTAGAAGATTGTGAGACATATTAGTCATTTATGTAACTTTCTTCTTAACACTGTTAATGGTATATCAATTCACTGTCAGCTGAGTGTGAAATGATGTACCAAATTTGTTGTAGGTAACTTTTTTTTTTACTTACTTTTACTTTTATTTTTCAGGACATTGCACATTAATGAACATATACATAGTGTACATACATGTAAATGTGCCAGATTTTAGCACAAATGCTAATTTCCATCTGGTGTCCAAATAGGCAGGCTAGGTGGAGCAAAGAAATTAAAATCAAAGACAAGCATTACAAACAAGAACACTGTTAGTAACAAAAGAAATGGTACAAATACAAAAGCAATAAGCATGTTAATAGAAACAAAGAGACCCCAAAATAGGGCTATGTATTAGTGATGTGCGTGTGTGCGGGTTCAAACTAGTGGTGTGTTCATGTTTGTTGAGCTCGAAGCCACGTTTTAATCTGGCTCTTGAAGGTGGCTAAAGAAAGACATTCACTTATGTGCAGTGGTATTGAGTTCCATAATGCACTGCCTTTAATAGATAGTGCATTATGGCTAAAAGCGGTTTTCCTAAAAGGAACCTCCACATCTTTGTTAGCCACTGCTCGGGTAACGCGTGTCTGACGATATTTAAAAAAATCCTGTAAACAGGGTGGCGCCAGGCCATGCAAAGTTTTATAAAATAAGCAGCTGTAAGAAAATTTACAGAAATTGTCAAAGCTCAGTAGATTGTACTTATCTAAAATGTTACAATGGTGGTAAGAAAGAGGTTTTTTTATCTAAGATTTGAGTGTGGTAGACCCCACCATAGTCCAGCTTGTAATGCAATAACTTAGGTGAGAAAAAATCATTGCATGTAAATATGTCAGGGCAGCACTTTCTGACATAGCACCTCTAATGTGCTTAAAATTATAAAAGGTGAAATTTAATTTTATTAGTTATCATTGTTATATGTTTTTTAAAAGAAAGATTGGAGTCTAGAATGACTACCAGATATTTAAAATCCGTGACCACTTCTAGTTTTTCCGTACCTAAAGTGACACCAGGCAGAGCCATAAGAGGGGAAGGTTGCTTGGACAGATACATGCAGACAGTTTTTTTTGCATTCAATATGAGACATGATCTGTTTAGCCATGTTTGTATATGTGTAAGAGATGTAGAAAGTACACGTGCTGCTTCTGCAGGGTCTTTGGCTTTGGTGAAAATGACTGTGTCATCAGCATAAAGCTGGACATCAACATGTGGACAATATTCAGGTAAATCATTAATGTAAAGAGAAAATAAAAGGGGGCCCAGAATGGACCCCTGGGGGACCCCTACCGGACAACTTATGAAGGTGGACCTAGAGCCATCCACAGACGTACATTGTTCTCTATTTGACAAGTATGACTGGAACCAAGTTATAGATTTAGCAGAAAAATTAAAAAGAATAAGTTTTGATAATAATACTTTATGGTTAACAGTATCAAATGCTCTTTTTAAGTCCAAGAAGAGGGCCCCAACACAACCATTTTTATCTAGGTGGCATTTGTTCTTTTCCATGAACATGGTCAGTGCAGTCTCAGTAGAATGGTGAGGACGAAACCCAAACTGCATTGGGTGCAGAGGTGTTCGACTATTAGTGAGGTAATCAATGATTTGTTTACAGACCCATTTTTCAATAATTTTTTAAATGACAGGGAAAATGCTGATTGGTCTATAATTGTTCATATCAGTTTTATCGCCTGCTTTAAATACAGAGATAACAGAGGCCAATTTCCATGCCTTAGGGACAGTGGAATTTTCAATAGATAAGTTGATGAGGTGCGTGAGTGGGGGTGCAAGCACCTCTTTGTGTAATTTTAGAAAGTTAGTATCAAGACCATAAACATCTTTAGCTTTGGAGTTGTTCAAGGCAGTTATGATCTTGATAATATCTTGTTCTGTAATTTGTTGGATGTAAAAATTATTTTCATTGTCAGTGTGATCACTCAACAGCTCAGAGCCCCCAGTGAGTGTGAACTGCTTGACAAGGTCCTCTATAGATTTAATAAAGAACGAGTTACGTTCTTGACATAGGACAGCAGGATCACTTACTAGCTGATTATCAATTGTTAATTGTAAACCTTTGTTTTCTTGTTTAGGACATTTCCCTGTCAGTTTATTAATACTTTGCCATATTTTATTTGCCAGTCTCCTCTGGCATTGTCAATTATCTGAATAAAAAAATTTGCCTTGGCTTTACGTAATTCTAATGTTACTTTATTTCTCGCGCGTGTAAAGTTTAGTCTGTCTGTGTTAAGCTCAGACTTGACTTATTTTTTTGAGTAGCTGATCCCTTTGTTTTATTAGTTTTAAACATTCAGGGTTAAGCCAAGGAAGAGAGTTGGGATTCCTCCTTCCAGGGCGCCCCCTCCTGGAGAAAGAAAGCACAACCTCATTTACTTTTGATAGGAATAAGTCACAGCTAGTACTCGCGTCTTTACAGGCCAAGAAGACACTCCAGTCCATATTTTTTAACGCATTATCCACGTTTTCATGTTGGTTATTGGGAATGGTCATAGTGTTAGTAGGCCTGTGTTTGTTCTGAGAAGGAAGTTTGTCAGAACAAACACAGATTCCTCGACACATTTAGTCATGTTTTTAAACTCATCCATACTGAGTCAAGACAGATATTTCAGCATTTCCAATCAGTGTTGTTTTTGACAACCATCTTAGATTTAGTCTTAGTCTTAGTCTTTTGGACTAAAATGCTTATTAGTTTTAGTCACATTTTAGTCACTTCTATATGTGATAGTTTTAGTCCAGTTTTAGTCGACGAAAACTCAAAAGGGTTTTAGTCTAGTTTTAGTCGACGAAAAGTCAAAAAGGTTTTAGTCTAGTTTTAGTCAAAAAAAAGAGAAAAAATAAGTATAGTCTACCGTGTTAAGAAAATAGTATGGTCTTAACTATCAAACAAGCAGAACGAAAATACATAGCTTATTAACTGACCCTGTACTAAAGCTTTCTGATTTTTCATTCTATACTGTGCGTGTGTCCCAACTTTACTGTAAGCGCACTAAACGCACAGGTCCTGGTTAGGGCTGCACAACGTCACTTGTGGCTTTTAGGCTAAAGCTAGCAGACTCTACGTATAACAGTAACTCGACCTGTTTAACATATCAAGTTACGTGCTGACAGAACGTACACACAAAGAGATAACCACACCGTCACTGAATGTAAACATGGCTAAACATGCTGCTAAAGTAACACACACATAATGAATTGACGTTAGCGTAACAAAAGCTAACTTTAGCCTGAAGTTAGCAGCCCATTTGCGCCAGGAGTATGTGGAAAACGTACTAATGTATTAGCTTACTACGAAATTTATCGATTATGTTAACAGCATTTGTAACTTACCTTTGAAAAAATATCCCTGTGGCGAGCCTAAAGGTGCCGCAGCAGATACTTTTTAGGTTTTAATTGACACACACAATAAGCAGAAATGTCATGCATTTTAAACGTCTGACAGATCACCCACTAACATTTTTGTCCATTCTCGTCTCGTCAACGAAAACTCACACACGTCTCGTCATGTTTTCGTCATCAGACAGCTATGTTTATCTCGTCACCGTCTCGTTATCGTCATGAAAAAAAGTGCCGTCAACGAAATTATTTCGTCATCGTCATCGTTGACGAAAACAACACTGTTTCCAATGAAGGGTGTGAACTGTGAGATTCCCACAGTGTTGGGTCATCGATGATGGCGTCAGGCGCACACCATGATGATTCCTGTGTTGTTAAAATAAGTTAAGACTGCATCGTCACAGTGGATCAAATCAGCTTGTGTCACCATTTAGCTTCAGCTTTTTCAAGAAGGTGGGTGGAAGTTACAGAAACATGTATGAAATGGATTAACAAGGTGTAGTCGAGCTCTCATAGATATCTTTCATTGGTTAGATATTTGTAAATTACAAACACGCATGTAAAATGGGACCAATTGCAATGAATTGAAAACAGCTGCTGATCTTCGGTTCCCTGCTTGCTAACAATGATGCTAAAAAGTATCCAGCGCAATATAATATAACACCAGCGTCAGGATGGGAACTCCGGAGTTAGGATTGAGAATAAGTAGCCATTTCTCAAAGGGGGGCCACCTTCTTTTCTGCTGCAAATAACGTTTGAGTTCAGCATCATTCAACCCATGAAGTCAGTCTTTAAAAGGAATACGTTTTGACATTTCTGACCTCCAATTAAGCAGGGCTGCCAGCTCTAATGCACTGAGTGAGAAACTCGTGCAATTCCCCCTTTCTCACACTCTCGTGTCACACATCCTTTTTCTCATGCGGTGAAAAAGCGATGACTGAAAATTGCTGCCACTGGGTTGTAAAAGCAGGAGACGGAAGATGTACGGACAGGACAGAGCGGCACTGCGCAGCAGGAGCGAGATTTCCAGAACAACCGGGAGGAAAATGAGAAATATCCACTGAAAACAACTGCTGGACCAGCTGTTGGAGCTGTGTATCTAACTTATCAGAGCTGTACCAATCTGTTGATGCCACAGCCTATCTTCTCTGCCTGCCCACAGGTAGGCTGCAGCATGTTTTAATGAGTTTCTATGGCAACTCTATGTGTGTCTCCACTGCTCAGAAACAATCTCAGCTTTTCAATCTCAGTCATAAAAATTCATGACCCTTCTTTGCATGTGTTAGATTTGACATGAAGATGACCTAATGAAGCTGTCCTCAGGATTTATAAAGGGTTTACTTATCCAAATAGTATACTGATGTGTGTACGAGGCATCATAACGACTGCGTGTCCATCAGACAAAGATAGTGAGCGCACGAGGAACCACTGGTTGTTCAAATCTATGAAATAGACTTTACCTCAAACAGTCCCCCCCTGCATGTATTCCACCAGGCTGGCTGTGGATCAGAGGCTCTCCCGTGCTAACGTACTTGATACATTGACAGAAAGTAAGGGTCTGCCATTTGACCCCAGGCTCTATGAGACCATCATGGCTGCGAAGCAATCTGTCAAAACAGTATCCTCTTCCCCAGTCACACAAACATCAGCCTCAGCCCTCCTAAGAACCCCACATGGGCAGTCAGGACACTACATTTTCTTGGGAAAGGAGCCTCGACACAACAGCATTTTATGCGAGGACATGTGACGCAGCAGGATTGGGATTTGAGTAAACTGATTGTAAAACAGATAGATACCGTGAAACACACTGAACCGAGAGGTAGAGTACAGGGAAATTTAATAAAGTATAAATTATTCAGTTGCAAATATCACATTCCCTGCCTCTCTCTCCTTGTTTTAATGACAAGCCCCTCAAACCTGTAAACATACAGCATTAGTGAGTCAGCTAACCCAATAAGGTAAACACATTCTTATTTGGAATTTATTACATTTCCAAGCAGATATACCAAATAGTAAGTTTCCCATGGAAACGACCTGCTCTTGGTGTTTCAGAGCACAGCGGCTCAGTGTGGCCATAAATCCTCAGACTCCCCTACAGTTTCCGTCCACACAGTCACTGCCAGTTTTGCCAGCCATCACCTTCCTCTGGCTTTTTATCACCATCAAATCATCAAGACGGAGTTTGAAGGAAAACAGCTACTGCTATAAGGCATTTTGAATACAATAAAATAATTGAAATGTGTTTTGACTGCAGCTGGGCCAAAACACTATATTTCTTTTGTTACATCATTAATGGCATGTTTTCTGAGTCAGCGCTGACTAATTTGAATAACAAGGCGGCTCGAGTTATTTATTTTTTTTCTTTCGGCTTCGCAGAAAATAAAGTCTGAACTTTGAATGCTTTTTGTAGCCAATTAGCTGTGTAGTCGGATCTGTCATTTCTTTTTCTTGGCTTTCTCCGGGGAGCTTTAACTGCAGACAAATGTTATGTAAAACACTTATGAAGCCAAGTTAAGCTACAGCAGGACTTCTAAATACCGCATACTGCCCATTGTGATATATAATGATCACTCTTTGATCTCACATTATGAGATCTGGACAAAGTCCTGGAGAATGAGCGTCAGAGACAGAGAAGCCCTTTTCACACATGAGATACATAACATTAAAGGGTTCATCAGTCTGTTAAATTGATGCCATTTAGTTATTCCCACACTGGTCACTTTTCCGTTAATTTTCCTCACGCTTCATTCAAGTTTACCTCTGAAAGTGACGAATAGTCGTAGGCTATGACTGCAAGGCTATGATATAATAGTGCTCAACAGTTTTTGTCATACAACTCATATACCAATGGTTGTTGTGGATGGAAGCAGTTGAAAACTGGGGGGGGGGGGCAGAAAATAAGTCGCATCATCACATGAAACCCCACTAGATTAATGGAAAGCAGTGGATTTGTGAAAGAGGCCAGACGCTGGTGTGAACCTAAGTTTCCACTTCCACTTGGAAGGACAGACAAGGCACAATGAAAGTGCTTCATTTGGGGTGAACTTCAATGAGCCGTGCCTGGATGAAGAAATCAATTGCAGAATGCCCCCACGTCTGTGGCAACGAGTTCTCGCTGTTGTGGATGGGAAAGTGGGAAAAAGAGTATCCCAGTAGATCAATGGAGACCTTTTAACCCATCATCAAACTTCCTGATTGGTATTTGTGCCCCACTGTTTGCACCAGTCCTTGCCTCTTTTATTACCTGGTTTAAATCATGCTATCATTGTGCAGAATACCATAATTTGCAACCACAGTTTACGAGTAAGCTAAATAGAGATTGGCTTATTGGTGAAGATGTGCAGGGGGGACTCGCGCACATAAAGAAAGTTACCGGGGAATGCATCATTTTGCATTTTGTGGACCTGCTAATTGCAGCTAAAAATTAAAGGTGGAACATTTTAGCTGATTGCTGAAATAAATAAAAAAAACCACACTGGGTTAATTGTGTTTTGCTGACCCTGCTGATTCAATTTATCTAATTCTAATATCTTTCTTCACCATCAAGATTGCTTTTCCTTCTTTTCTTCAGGGGATTGGGAGCTCGGTCGGGAAAGCTGCCAACTCTCTGGAACTGATCGTTCAATCTCCCCAAACTCTTCTGCATCTCATATGCCACGCTTCCCTGTGTGCCCCTCTCTAAAGGCAAGGGACCCTTCTCTATTATTTCCTCATCTGATCTCCCCTGATATACTCACAGTGCTCATCGCGGCTCAGCCCCTCTTCTGCTAATCCTGCCTTTCATCTGGCACCAGGGGACCTTTCAGTCCATGGTTCGCTTATGATATCAATCAGCTGCACAGCTACCAACATGGCCTTGGACACACACATTTACAGGCAAGTACACACACATACAGGCGATCCTGGGAGTTTTCCTGTTGTTCCTTGATCGTCTCAGAGGCAACGAATACTTACAGAGAGGAACACTTTCAGCCTAAGGTTTTTAAATGATCAGGATCTGGATGTACATACTAACATAACCTCAGGTCGTTTCTGGGTCCTGTTAGCAGTTAAAGGAGACAATGGGTATTCTGTTGAGAGGGGCCCCTCTGAAAGAATACAAATTCAGATTTTTATTTCACACAGAACGGCCTCAAGTTATTAATGGCATCACAGTCTGAAGCTTGCTGGGATTGTTTATATTCAAAATATTCCCCATATTAAATATTCTCTGAGATCAGTGACATACACTTTTGTTTGCTGCGCGTTTTCTCTTCAAATAAAGCTTTTGTCATCTTGCTGTTATTTACTCGTGGGTTTGCCGTGCGTCTCGAGATGTTATTTTTCATCGTGTTAGTATTCCTGCAGTTCCACTGGCAAACAAAGTATCTGTGTGTAGCCATTTAAAATTCTCTTTCCCTGCAAGAGCTACAAAACATTGCCGTTGCTAGCATTTTAAAGAGTCAGCCCCAACATGGCAATGAAAGCTTGTCCTGTCATGTTTCATCAGGGCATTGTCTAACTGGTAAAGGCTAACAAGGGTGAATGCTGGGAGCGTACAGAGCCATAACCTAACCCTCCCCCCCGTGGCATGCTTCTGAGCCCACTCCTACCACAGCCTTCACATGGTATGAATGTCATGCAGATAGTGGCAGGAATTGAAAAGTTTATCCTGTAGAGAGTGGCAAGACAGGCTATATAAAATACGAGCCCAGAGTGAGCGGTTTAGAGACTGGAAAGCAGTCTGGGTTAAGCACTAGAAGATATCTATGTCAGTCAACAGAGGTTATCTTACCAATTACAGACTGAATAAAAGTAAATCCTCATATTTTTTTGCTAAATATTGATGTATTAACAGAGAATTAAATGATTATGGCTCTTCTTAAGAAGACAGGGAATTTTTCAATCAGCTTGTATAATCCAACGTCATCTTACACAGAAGATGAAATGTCTACACTGGTCCATAGAGCTAATAGTTGCAGTTCTACAACAAAGGCTCATAAATCCTACATTTCCCCCGTTTTCCTTATTCAGATGCAGCTCAAGTTTCACATAAATGCTACCAAACAAAAAAAACAACACAAATAACCACCTATGTGATAAACTAACCTCATGGTCTTGTACCAAATCCATGTTGCTTGGTGAGACGGGGCTGTATGTCTTATTATGATGTAGATTTTTTTGTTGTTTTTCTTTGGTCCACAACTTTACTGTTTAGGTTAAATATCGTTATAATCATCGCTAGACTTTGCATGGCGCTTGTATTCACAATAAAAAGTCCACTTGAATGCCGGTTATAAAATAGCAGACAAATAGAAATTTAGCATATACTAAACAGTGGATAACATTTAGAACACTTCCAGATTGCTCTTGCTATGTTGGCAGTTATTTCTGGTTGAAATAATAAAACACAAATAAATGTGAATGCATTTAAATGATGTAGCTGTTTTCTTGTTAAAAAAAAAAAAGATTTGGAAAAGCTCTTACACCAACAAAGAGAAGGTGATGACAGAGGAGCATGCCAAACCAAAATAATAACATCATATTTCCTGAGGTACAAACAGTGTTTTTATCTGACAGAATATTGTTTGCTGAACGGTCGAATATATAGTATGAACAAAAAATAAAATGCTGTCTGCAACATGAGCTGTTTTGTGCACTGCATACGGCTATGAAATAACAAGCCAGCTAATTTCCACAGATGAATTACACTAGCAGGTCTGTGTATTTTAGACAATTAACCCATAAAAGGGCACTTTATAGGCATATAACATGTGCGGAAGGGATCAAAAACAGTCACTTGCCCTAAAAAGGGTAGAAACAGGATTTTTTTTTAATCCAGTGATGCACAATTCAGGTCACTCAAGGTAATTTCTAGTATGAAAATTGGGCAAGGACAGTTGTTAAATCACAATCAAATTTTTCAGTATTTTTGGAGAAAGGATCAGTCTCAACAAAACCCAAAACCGCTGACATGTGGTATAAATATAAATAGCCTTGATCATGACATAAACTGGGAAAATGTCTGGGGGAACACATTTTGCTCGTCCAAGAACCCCAACTACCAGTTGATTCACTATAAGTTGTGTCAGAAGGCCTATTTGACATCACTTTTGAGATTTAAGATGAAGCTGTCAACCAACCCGAACTGTGACTTATGCTCTTTGAACACACCGGGAACATTTAAACATCTGGTATGGGACTGCCCAGAGGTTCATGGCTTTTGGAGGAAGGTAACAATGACGTTGTCTAATATGATTAACAAACCTGTACCTCTGGAGCCGACTCTCCTCTTGCTCAATGACGATTCACATTTGGGGCTGAAAGAGAAACAACGCAAGGTATGGTTGGCTGGCTTGACGGCTGCCAAAAAGCTGATAATACAACGCTGGCTACCTCCTCACAAACTGTATGCTAGAAAATGGCTGGAATACTTTCAGGATGTGGTCATGCTAGAACTGTCTACAGCACGGGTGAACAAAGCCAAAAGCTCTACACTGAACTCATGGAAGAGAGCTGCTTCGGCAATAACGAACCTGCTCAGTTTAGAATAAAGGCACCCAGAAGAATTGTAAGATACCGGTACTAAATAATAGCCTTGATCATCTTGTTGGTCTGCAAGGGGAAATTAGGTCCTGGCCTTTATATGGATACCTTTTTACACATACCGCCTACCAAAACTGTGGCGTGGCGACACCACTGCCTGAGCAGGTCAATGTACCCTGTCAGGTTTCCAACAGGTCTGATGTCAATCCGGTGAAAGATCCATGAGATGAGCTCAAACCCTCCTACTCGATCCCACAACCCACAGGATCTATAAGACTTGCTGCCCATGTCCTGATACCCCCACAGAATACCCTTCAAGGCATTGCATCCATGCACCTAAAGGTCCAGCTTGTTAAGGGGGCAAGAGAAGGCTGATCACTGTACGACTACCCTGCAAAACTAACCCTACTACATAAAGTCTTTGGATAGGAACAAAACAAAAAGGAAAAAAACATTCAAATTCCTGTTGCTTTCGGGATAAGGCCATCGTTAAAGGCAATTAGGTTGATGTTATTCTAACAAATGGGATATTTCAAATGTCTTTCACCTGGTGTTCCAAGGATTTGATCTGCATAACTTACAATATCAAAAAGTCGAGCTCTGACTCTGAGACGAGCTCTGACTCTGAGAAACTGAAAGATCTGTCTTTGAAATATATCCACATCAGCGACCTTCAACCGCTGCCCTGGTGCAGACAGGATCAAACCTTAATGCATGAAGCAGACATCATGTACAAAAGGATGCTAATTCCTCTGTAATACAAACAAAAAAAACCGCACCACATCCCCCATGTGTACGCCTGGCACTGCCCATCAGCTAACCAAGCTCCAAACATTAGACAATACATTCGGGTAAAGCTGAGATCTGTTCGCTGCCTGGATTTAACGGAGGACTCCCAGTTTGGCACAGACTGAAACACAGCCACAGGCTTGTGATAAAAGATTAATTGAATAAAAATGATGCTTCAGTCTATGGGAGAGAGCACAGCAGCATGTGGGAGATGGGAGATTATAAGGTTACAGCAATGTTTCTAAGCAAGCCCGGCACACACTGACCAGCCCCTATAATTCAGGCCAACTTGGACTCTCCTTCAAAGGGTTGGCTTCCCTCCTAACAATGGTACTAAGCTGGTTTGTGGCATGTTTTTAGAGCATTTCTTCTTTTATCATTTGTTTTACCCAACTGGTCTGTAACAGACTCACTTCCTCCAAGTCAAATAGGGTGATACCAACAGGCCTGATAAAAGTATTTTTAGTAGCAAAGAGTTTTTACTCTAACTTTGACAGGCCATTATCTTGATTGTAACCCTTATGTTATACTGGATTTATTTTTCTCTCCTTCGTTCTCATTTTCTCTTTACTGTTCTTCCTTCTAAGACCAGTGGGGTCTTCTCAGGGTTTCAACATTCACAGTTTGGTATGTTTTTTTAAATTATTTCCACTGTTTGGTCCAACTTTATAACAGTGGAGTAACAAAATAAAACCAATAAGAAGATATTTGAAAAAAAAAATCTGAAAATACCTGACATATCTGACACACACTTGGTTAGTAGTGCATCATTAAGGCTGACCTACGTAATCTCAGTATCCTTTCAAGTGGAGTGCTGCAGGCCTGGGAGTTTAAAGGTTCAGTTGATTATTCCTGATCAATTACAGGTTGTGCTTGTTTGTACAGGGCAAATGTTACAGACTGATGAAAATTTATGAGGACATACTGTTGGAGGCTCTAGCACCTTGACCAAATGCATAAATCTATCATTTTCCATGACTGTGTTAGCATAATTGCAGTGATAAACATCCCTGCAGTGTTAGTTGTTGCTTTATCATGATATGAATCTGCAGAGACAGTTTGAGGGCCGTTGGGAGAGGAACCTGCTTCCCAGTCAGTCTTGTTCTGTTAATCTACTCGTTCAGTTAATGTCAAAGAACAGTAAATGACTTGCCATGTTCCAAATGTTTCCACACACTGAATGCACTTTAATGGAATAATCAAACGAATGTTAGCATTTAGCTCGTTCATTTGTGCTCCCACTGCATGCTCTCTGTGCGACTACTGCACACCACAAACCCTCACGTCTGCACAATTATGCATTTCTGGTCATGATCATAAGAAAAAGAAAACCTGGATGACTGAGAATCTACATTGACATTTCTGGTCATAGCATCAGCGGCATTTTATTAGACAAGACCACAGCAAAAAATACCACACGACTAGCTAGAAAGCTTCAGTGTGACAACATTTCACCCTAAAACACACAGAATCACAGTGACAACACTTGTTTTCTACTCAAATTCCAATATTTAATCAAGCTATCTGTTTTCTGAAGCCAAAGCTTGAATTTCAAAGCAGTTATAAAAAATTAAGTTGAAGTTTGGGTTAGCTTTGACTTCTCATACCTGGCAAAGTCCAGTGAAATTTAGGAGTTAAGCTAATTTTGAAGCCCCAGACAGGCATTACTTGCAGAGGAAAAACCAGAAAGGTCAGCCATTTTCTCTTGGTCAGTGTGTCTTAATGAAGACAATCTCCTGCTGGTACAGTGGGGAGTCAGGGATAGTAAGGCCTATAATTATCTAGCACCCTGGGGTAAATGAACGAGTTCATTATATCCAAATATCAAGTTGTAATAGCTGGCATTAAGAAAAGGAACCTTTTAAGCATTGGGCTTGATTTTAACATCCAACCAAAAGAAATATTTCTAATTTACTGATTAGACATGGTAATAATAACTTAGTCAGCCGAGACAAAAATGACATGCTGCGTTTCCCTGCTATGTTTACTTTATTCTGAGCTTTTAGTGATAATCTGAAATCTGTAAATGAGTTGCTCGTTTGGTTAGACGGAGGATTCTTTTTGGTCTTTAAATGTTGGTCCCCACAGCCATCCACACTCCCGAGATGTCAATCAGCCGGCCTGTTTCTTTCTCAGCTCCCACACACAGAATACATCTTCAACTTTCAGACTCTGCACCTGACTTTAGTCGAGATAATGCAACTTGCTTTCATTAGGCGTCCTTTTTCTTTTCTTTCTATTGCTTCAGACATGCGCGTCGTGAGGGGAGGCGCCACTTTCTGAATTGCTTTCTCATTTTTCTTGATAGCAACTGTCAGACACTGTCTGGAGACAATGCCACATTTCTATAACATACCCTTTCCATTGAGAGATAATAACGATGTCTGCGAATGTGACTATTTTCAGTCACATTTTCTTTGCAGTAACCACCATGTGCTAATTGCTGTGCTCCGCCCAGATGAAGTTAATACATATTGTTTTTCATGTGAAAGCAGTGGGACTGACGTGGCCTTTGGAGCAGCAGTTGAAGCAAAGTGGATGCATTTACTGCACTTTTTTTTTTTTTAAATCTCTTGACTAAGTAGCAGAAATGTGGCTTTACTTACACTTGAATAATACATTAAATAAGTTTTAATATTCATACTGAAGCCAAATTCAACGTATTTGCAAACCCAGGAGTAAGGCTGAACTCCCATGTGTTAGGAAGGATGGACTAATCTTTGAAATTGTGTCCAGTTTCATATCTGGAAAAAGTCAGTGGCATGAATATGATGTGCTACAATCAGATTATAGTTTAATCCTCTAATACGTGTCCTTTTCTTGTCTGTGAGCATAAGCATAAGCACAGTTACGAGCAATTTGAAATGCCCTCTTCCTGTGTCCCTCCATAACTCTGGAACTTTGGGAACGTTTGTGAAATACATCCAACAAATATGCTGAGCATTAAAATTTGCACACCTCTGCACCTTTGCTCTTCAGAACAAACGGCTTCAAACGCATTTAAACTCGGAACACACAGAGACACAGGCGGGCAAGATCACACACCCCAGCCTTTTGATGTGGCGAAACCAAGAGGCAGCTGTTAATTAAAAATTTGAAAGGATAATGTTGCTCTGAACCTATGTCTGTTAGACTCACAAAAAGCAACTAATTCAAATTTGAAATGGTTCCTTTTCACGGACGCCTATTCCCGCAGAGAAACCAAAGGAGATCCGAGTTGAAGTCGTGGCACGAGAAGAGCGGTATTTCAAAGTCAACGAGTTGAAGTGGTGAGTGGCTTCTTTCTCTCCTGCAGTTCAAGGATTCAGTGTGCACCGGTTGAGGTTGTGATGCACACAAGGGGCCCGCCGTGGTGCCGAGCAGGTGACTCCTCACGTTAGCACAGACACAGTTGTACTCGTCTTTTTGTCAGTGTGCTGTTCTCTGCCTTTTATGAGCTTGCAGCAGCCCCAGTGCCAAGGTTTCACTGCCTGAAGGAGGACTTTGAGACATTCTATTCAAACAAAGCTTATCACTTTAACATTTTGAAATTTTCCAAGGTACATAATAAAGTTTGGATTCCTGTGTAGGAAGAATTTGAATTCTTAACTCTGTAAGTTTGAAGTTGAAAATCTATTCAAGACAAGCATAGCAATGGAAGACATTGTGAGACACTCTAAATGCCACGTGTAATTGCCTCCTTTTATCCTAAACTAACTGTTCTGTATGTTAATTGTATGTTTGAACTGTTATTTCTACGGATCTGTGCAACTGACGGCCATGGCCACATGCATTATGTCTCTCCAGTTCGCCCACCAACCGTCCTTCCATAATTTGTCAAGGCACGATCTCAGGAAGGCTTGGAAGGAATTTTCTTAAAGTGTGTACAACTGGCGTGTACAACAACTTGGACTCAAGAATGAGCTGATTGCATTTCCTTACTAGGAAGGTTAAAACTCAAAGCAACATAATGATCCAGAAATCTCTTTTCAAGCCATAATTTACTGCCAGTGCTGAGGAACATACGGAGAAATGGGTGTAAACTGCAACTAAAAGATGGATGCAGTTCATTCTACTTTAACAAGTTCAAATTTAAGAAAGTAGACTAGTAGTTGTGTTTTTTTAAATGTGAAGGTTTCACTGTTTCCTTAAGGATTCTATGAAGATTTTATCTTCTAAGCCATCTTTTAGTATCCTTGAAATAGAATATATATGTTTTCTAACTGCAACCTTTATAATGTAGATTTTACAGACAAAGCTATCTATCGTATGTCTGAAGGTCAAGTCAACAATGCCAATGTTATAATTTGTGTCACGAGTGTTATTTTCATGTATGCAGTTTTAAAGTTGGTGGAGAATGGAGTTACCTGTAATGGACAGTTTTACATTGCTTAAAGTGAAATTAAATTGAAATGTGAAAATAAAAAGAATACATTCTGATAAATTTCAAAGTTATTTATCTTTTGTGTAATGTAGATAGACAAAAATACGATAAGACTATGCTGCACGGTGGTGTGGTTAGCACCGTCACCTCACGGCGAGAGGGTTCCAGGTTCAACTCCCGGCTGGGGCCTTTCTACAAGATTGGTCTCTGTAAGGTACAAACCACAAGGGTTCAAATAAGTACCCAGTGTCAAGGGTACAAAACTGTACCTTCTGAGGGTGCTGCCCCAGTGACAAGCCATCGTACCCCTAAAGGTACAATTCTGTACTTTATTTTCTGAGAGTGCAGTAACTATAACTCCAGTGGTGTCTCCCCTGTAAAGTAATGCACATTGTTTTACCGTTTCAATGTGTAGCATTTACTTTTATTTTCTGATTTAACTCATAAAACAAAACAACTCAATGGGAAAAACATAAGATTAACGTCACAAATAATGCCCGAGACAACGCGGTTTACATAGATTGCCTTGGTGTGCAGAGGGCCAAGATGTTTGATGGAAGTGGGTTACCCATAAGAACAACATGGTAACAGCAGTTAGTCTGTATACATCTCGCAATGACTTGCATCTGTCAATTTCAACAAACAAACATATTCGCTGCACTAGCTAATGTTAACAGGCTAAAGCCCTCCAATCGCTGCTGTAGCCTCTTTCACATATCGATTGCATCGTATAGGCATATTCATTTTGATGTGCTGTTTCTGCACACATGCCAAATAGAAGCGTCTCAGCCCTGCATCACTGTGTCCTTCCACACATCAAGCCGGCATCGCAGCATCAGCCGAGTGACAATAGCACCGTTGATTAAAGTGGAGAGTCGACGTGCGAGATGGCAACAGATCAACTTCGAACCCTCTGTTCAGCAACAGCTTTTAGTCATAACAATACGTGCAAAGAAGGCCCATCAGTCTCATCTTGAAAAGATAAATGTGAAAGAGGGTATGGTGTTATTGTGAGTTATAACTTCAGTCGCTCTAAGAAGGGCAATGACCTCAAAGTAAATATCATTCGGGCAGTTTCACAAACAAGCTCCTTTCTGGTAATCAAACTTATGTGAAATTATACAACGGACAGGCTTTTTAAAAGCTTGATGTCATTTATTCACCTCCTTCCTCATTAAATGGGGAAAACACACTGTCGGAAGGCAGCAGCAGACGCTGAGTGACTGTATTATTTACTCAGTCATTGTTTAAACCCTGTTGTTGTTTGAATACAAGAAGGATCGAACATTTTTGACTGGTAAATCAAGAACAATCCAAGTTGAATGTTGAAAGTTTTATTTATCAGTTATTCAGAGTAACTCATATCTGCTAATCAATTTTATCGTGTTTACATCTTTTCGTTTACCTTAAAATCCTTTCATCTAGACCAATTACAACATCATAAAAATGCATGTGAAAATGTACATTAAACTTCAGTGTTTTAACAGAATACATCATATTGCAAATGTACAGATATTACCTGTAAAACATTATTCAGCCTTACTATTCTTCCTGCTGCCTTCCTTTACATGGGAGTTGATGTTTGACAAAGTTAAAGCTTCTCCTCATATTTACAAATCCAATTCATTGAATCAATATTGAACACTGCGGGTGCTGCTAAGAGCCCCATTTACTGTAAACATCTCATTTCCTCTGAATTTGAGAGGTTAGAATTGGTGCTTCGTGTGCCTGAGCTTGTCAGTAGCTTTGCAGTTCAAGCTCATCCGAGGCTCCTAATGCTTCGTCTCTGTCAATGGGCCATTCAGATGTATTTTTGTTGCTATCTGGCAGGTGTCGTTTACTCAGAGCTGATTGTGTTTGGAGGATGTGGATATCGTGAGATTACAGATGGTTCAGATGAAGTAGAGGTTGAAGGTTATGTGGGAGAAAATTTAATGAGTCTATTTTGAATTATGCATCAAAAGAACACCAGATAAAGAAAAAGCTTTTGCAGGATCAGAGACATTTGGAACTTGGTTTTATCGCTGATTTCTTCAGCTGAACACTGAAATGGGAATTAATTTGTTCAATGAATGTATGGTGGTCGGCCACAATATATACTGTATACCACTGGTTTGATTCATTAAGGTCCCCTTTGTGTTGGCAAAATGGTTACAACCTGATCTACAACATTTAAGGTGTCATTTTTATGGACCT
This sequence comes from Odontesthes bonariensis, assembly GCF_027942865.1. NCBI lineage: Eukaryota > Metazoa > Chordata > Actinopteri > Atheriniformes > Atherinopsidae > Odontesthes > Odontesthes bonariensis. The sequence continues at coordinate 9,636,600 of NC_134524.1, forward strand.
TATTGATGCATAAAATAGCATTTTTGCACCAACTACATTCCCAAAAATCTGTAAGCCTAAATCTTTGGATATCTCAATATTTATGAGCAGTGTTTCCTTAAAGATTTTGAGAAAACTGGACAGTTGGAGGACAAAAGTGTCAGATTTCAGAGTTATCTGAAGCAAATGACCAGTCTGAGTGATGTCCTTAAGAAATAGGCAGGGGGTGTTGGTGGTGATCCGTTGGACCTGTTATTATTTTGGCATTCTTATTCAGTTTAGCTTCTAACTCCATCCATGTGTTGGACCTCTAACTTTGCAGTTAAATGGCAGCTGGTCTTCCGTCCTCTCAATGTATTTTGCTGTGATGAAGAATAGAGGAAGCCCACACGTTGTTGTTCTGATGTTAGCTTCACAACTCAGAGTAAACAGCTTCGGTCCCATTTATAAGGCCAAAATGTCCCTGTGCTCAGACAACATGAAATTGACAAAACCTTTTTCAAAAAGGTTGATTAATTATTAATCAAAGAATGAATTTCACAATAATACTATTAGAAGGTCTTTTCAGTAATGCTGTGCTCTTGATAAACGGATAATCTTGTGTTCCCTTGTTCTAGATTTGAGATTTTTCAACCGTCTTTGAAACAAATTAACTTGTTTTAACGATTTCTTAACGAAAACAGTTTTTTCCCCATATCAAATGTGCTTTAATATGCAGTCAATATAACCTATGCTACTAGGAGGAAGGGGTGCTGGTAAACCTTTCGGCCTTCAGGTGTTAGATATCTGATTAAAATCCTGACCTACCCAATCATTTTTACAGTCACTTATTACTTCTGCTGAACTTCTGTGATTACTTAGTTTTCTACTTCCTCCCACCTGCGAATGCAGACCATTAGGGTTAGAATTAATAAACAAAGTTAATCTGAATATTCAAGAACTTATCCCTTAAGGTTATACTATCCCTATATTCTCTTGAATCATGGCTTCTGTTGATCTCACAATTTCTAAATCTGGATTATGAGACTTCTGGACATGTGGACAAACGCTCCTATTTCACAGTTTCTGGTGGGACTGTGGTGAATTCTTTGTTTTCTAAAAGTCAGCTTTTTAAGTGACCACTGAACCTATTCCACACATGCAATGAAAAATAAAACCTTCTAGTGTATCCTGCTGATTTAAATTATGTTATCTTGTGCTGCAGTGTCAGAATAAAGCAGACAACTGGTTAAAAACACATTAAAGATCCTTGAGCACCTGAATTTGCAGCTCCAGGTCACAGATCCAGTAATTAATGGGTACCAATAGCTCAATACTGCAGCCAGGGCGCAGGGGGGTGTACAGAAACTTCACGTTACAGGCACATTGATTTCTCAAAGGACGCAGAGGTCCATCCACACGGGCCATGAGGTTGTTGTTGCCATAGCTACAGTATCGTTTGCAAGAGTCTTTAATTGCTTGATTAGTCTTTGAAAGGGCAGTACTAACAGCGCGCTGTAGCATTATGAACACATGAGTTACCTGCCAAAGAATACCAGTGATATTCAAAGTCAGGCTATATCATTACTAAGCTCCAACTTGAGGCTGTTGGCAGGCTGCCAGTTTACTTGCCGTGTGTGTTTGTCAGGTTTGTCATGTCATGCATGTATGGGTGTTCAGTGAACCGATTTACTGCAGTGATGTGGAATTATGTGCGTTTTCACAAGGTGTGTGTGTGTGCAAAAAGTAGGACTTCAGAGCTACTGTAGTGGGTTTCTGTCACATCACTGTCTGGCCTTGTTAGCTCAGTGATCATTGTTCATATGTAAATTCCCAAAGGAAAAACCTAATTTATGCATCTAAAATACTGTCTGTGACATTATTGCGTTCCAGCCAGTGTTGCCTCATGTTGTCACTTCAGTTTGTCAGGCGGCTTTGATGTTTTCTTTTCTTTCTCTTGATCCCGATCAACACCTTTTATACGTTCTATCAACTGTAATGTTCTTCAACGAAATATGATTATAGCTTTAGATAGATCCTCTTATAATATATATCATACATTTCCCTTTTTTCCACTCAAATAGAAATACTTTGCTCATCAGCACAAATATATTGAGTTTTGCATGAATTCTATGTTTGAGCATGAGAAACAGAGCATAATGAACTTCAGCAGTTTTCACTACAATTCAATGCCCCCAAAAATATTAGCCTTGTTGGTAGAACAGGGGAAAGATGATACAGGGTAAAACCTTTATGTCCTCCAAAAGCTATTTTTTCAAAAACGTCTCCTTGTACAAACGAGTGGAACTCCAAAGTGTGGAACAGACCCATCAATTTACAACAGTTTAATGTGCCAATTTGATGTTTTTCTTTCCCCAAGTGTGAAAATTACACACGCTGGCCTAACTCTTTTAAGAAAGGACTTTTTATTTAGCCAAAAAACAACCAAAGAGCCACTAAAAAATTTGTGACCCATGTCTCCAAGTTGAAAGTCCAGCAAAGGGCTTTTTCTGCACAAACGTGTGTGTTTGACATGTACACACAGTAGGACTAGTGACCTCATTCTAAATTAGGTAATTGTGGTGTTCACATGAGTGACACACAGGATGTTCCATTCATGCTGCCGTGAACATGTTACAGATCAGAGTTCGATTTATGACACATTACATCGGCCTTCGTTATTGCAATGTTCGCCCTCATCAGAACCCTTAATGGGATCCATATCCCCCAAAACACGGACCATTACTCGGGTTTCTACCTCCCTTGAAGACATTGACTTGAAGAACATAGGGCAAGTCCTGTAAAGAGGAATAAAATATGAAATGTAGAATGTAATGGTGCGATGGTGTGTACTTGTCAACATATTATGACTGAGATCTGCATACCACACATAGCTGAATTAAACTCTTGCTTTTCCAAATATGGTTTGGTTAGTTTTAGGCTATCACAAAATGCTGTCTCCATGGGAGTTTCCTATTGCTGTCAATGCAAACTTATCCAGTGGAGCTGCTTAACGTGATATTTGGCGAGGATATGAGAGGCTTTTAAAGTTCAATATCCATTCAAATTCTATCGATTGTATTTGCCTCAGTCACTGATTCTTTACAACAGTGAAGGACCCCTGATGTCCATTCAGGACAATTCTATGAAAAGGCATTTCTTACACGAATGGCTTATTTAGAGTTTAACAGTCAAGTTATTAATTCCATTTAAGTGAATATGACTTTACATGTTCAGAGTTTTACATTTGCCAAAAAATGAAAATAAATGTCTGTGTTTTGTCCTCAGCCTATTCATTGGAAGATTATAAAAACACAATTCATTTGATAACGTTTTACACTGTTTTACACTGAAGCTAAAGTCTGCCCAGTCATGTTTTGTTTATTTGTGTCAGGTGTTGGGGTGGGTTGGTAGGACACGGATGCGGACTCAGGTGTAAAAAGGTAAAACTTGGATTTATTCACAAAAACAGGGATTAACAAAAAGCGCGGCTGAGCCGGATAACAAAAAACCTAAACTGTGGAATAAATACTTAAGACAAAACAAAACAAAAGACTTGAGGTAACATGGGAGAACACTTAACTTGGCTTCGTGGCATGAGGGGTGAAAATCAGGTAGGTAGGTAGGTAGGTAGGTAGGTAGGTAGGTAGGTAGGTAGGTAGGTAGGTAGGTAGGTATCCCACAAACTGAAGGAAACCTGGAAACTAAATACTGAACAGGGTGATTGATAAAGGAGTGCAGCTGAGAAACGATGGACAGGTGAAGTGCATGAAACTAATGACCAGAACATGGGGACTGAGGGAAAAACAATGGCAAAACTAAAACATGGCAAAACTTAACTAAACATGGACTTAAAAACTAAGACATGATTAACACATGATAAAACACCAAACTAAAAACATGGGGAGAAATCCCATGGGCGTGACAATTTAACTTTAAATCCACTGGTGTGGTGTAGGGTATAATGGTACAAAGGCAGGGCACAACGCTGAGTGGAAGTCATGTTAAATTGTTATCCTGAACATGTTAACTGTCCCCTCTGTGCTCCTTTTTTACACACACTTGACGCACCTTAACCAAGATGCACTGGTTGCTGACGATGCGAGTTCTGCTTCATTACAGTCGCTGCATCGTGTGTGGATCCTCCAGAATCCGCCCCGTCCTGACCCGCTTTAATAAATGACCTTCTTCTGTGACTCCCAGCACTCTGTGAGAAAACAACAACATGTCGGTGGGGGAATAGAGGGCTCCATTCAGCTGAATGAATGCATCCCCACTGAGCTTTTAGCTGCGGAGACACTGCAAAACCTGAAGTGGCTATAGCCCTACTGTAAATCATGATGCCTCCCAGTGCTCTCTGCCTCCCTCCATTGTGTCGGCCCTTTTCGCTTTGCTACCCATGTGTCAGAACGGCTCACGTCCCCGGCATGAAACATCTCTCCCCTGGCTGCTGCCTCTTCCTGTGAGCTTCACGCAGCTGTCTGTTTCGCTTCCTCTAACGCAGCGCATCGCCTTCTCCCCTCTCCCTCTCTCTCCGTCTTCAACCATCAGCCTCTTTCTCTCACTCTCCTCTTTCCACTCACCTCTCTTCTTTTTTTTTCGGTCCTCCGAAACCCACCTAATACAGATTTTTTTCCGCCTGCTGAATATGCAGGGCAGAGTGACACGCTATTGTAATAATGTCTAACCGTGCCGCACTGTCTGTCCTGACATCCAATGACTTTCCAGAGACGAGGAGAGCTGAAATAAAAGGGATGGAGTGTTCTGTCTAAGGAGCTGATCATTGTGCTGTTCTTTTTTTTTTTTCCTCCTTGGCTTGAGATGCATTGTACGCTCTTTTTTTTGTGGAAAATAAAGAAGAAAAATAGGAGGGCAATAACAATCTCACTAGGAGAAAAATAAACCATTTCAAATTTGAGTCCAATCACATGATAAGAAAGAAACTTTCACAGCTGCTTTTGTTTGTCCAGGACACTAAATAGCCTCCATCTCAGAGTTTCTCTGCCTGTGTCGGCTCTCCCTGGAGATCACATGTTCCACACTGTCCTCTTTTGGAGGTTTAGGAAACTGCACGCTCTGAGCCGAGCATGGGAGCCCACAGTGTGCTGCAAGGAGGGAGAAAGGGAAAAAGAAGAAAAAAAAAATCATAGATGGACAAACAGAGCGATAGGCCGAGACAGACATTTCTGATGTCTTTACCGCGAAATCTTCCGAATGCTTTATGTGTGTACAGATAAACTGCGATGCAATGTCAGCATGTTTGTTTGACTTTGACTATCAACATCAAATGCAATTTTCAAAAAGCTCCTTCCTTTCTCTTGCGCAGACACACACTCACAGGATATAAAAATAATTGTTTGTGTACAGTCAGCACGAAACAGATGGGTTTTTGTAGCCGGGGTTTAAACACTGCGACTGTCTGGGCTCCATAACTATAACAGACTGCTCTGCTCTGCTCTGCCCTGGCCATGCTGTCTCCTCCTCAGCCTCCGTTAGTGTGCGTTTGGGGTGAGCTGACCATAATGTTATATTCTCAGTGTTTAGTCTAGCACAGGAGCTGCAAGCGATAATCAGTGTCAGCTGAGACCATAGCAAAGGCTTCCTATCAGGGTGAGGTCTCTACCTTGCATCAAGGCTGCACACACTCGGCCATGGCAGCATGATAAATGGCTCTGCTGGGAATAAGAAGTCACATCTTAGTCTTTAGCTGTTTCACCAAAAACTGAACAGCTCCCTTTTAGAACGTCCTCACCGCCTCGTATTAAACCTCACAGGTGAATGCACTCACTGATGATCTTAAAGTATATCTACATTTAGACATAATATAATGTATTACTGTTTTTTTAGAGTGTTTTTCATTTCTGTTTTACCCTATTTCACTTGGTTAATTTGTGCTTTCACGTCTTCATTACCCACAGAAATACAGAGTTTTTACAAACTTAAATAGAAACAATCCTTCCCTTCACCAGAACAACCGGTTCATTGGGGGTGGTGCAGCTAGTAAGTGTGATGCAGGTTCGTCGTATGTCAGCTCTACTTTTTTACACAGAAAAATTTTGTGAAGAACTTTTGCAAATTAATAAAGAAGTAAAATGAATTGCACACGAATAAAGAAATGTCTGGTCCGTGCTGTGTTCATATTTCACCCGAGCATCACTAGAGTTGATGGGAAAGTGTTTGTTTGAATAAAGCAAACCAACAGAGCACCAGAGTTCATTTAATCCAAACCAAAGTCAGATCTGAACACGCCCAAAGAGGTTATATCCAGAAAATTGTGAAAGAACTGTAAGAAAGTTCAAATTTAAAAGAGTATCCAAATAACAACAACAAATAGAGAAATCTGCCTCATCGTTTTACCAGTGTTCGAGCTGGATGATTTCTTTAGGCATCGAGCTGACGTTGTGTAGAGTGGGATGTGATTACCTTCAACTTTTCTTGTGAGTTTCCGTTTTATAAGAAAAAAAAAGGAAAAATGAAAGGAATGATTTGGAACATTCATCCATCCATTTTCTACATCCGCCTAATCCGTCAGTTGGGTCGCAGGGGGGCTTGAGCCAATCCCAACGGTTGATTTAGAGCATGTTGACACAAATCATCTACATTGATTACAAGGATGAATTACAGATCCATATAGAAATATTAGTGATGAGAAAATAATCTCATCTCACTGAAACAAAGCAAAGTTAGCATGTATTAGCACTATTATCATTTTTATTGTTATTATTTTCAGGGTGGGGATGTTGGAGGAGTAGGCCTATCGGAGGGTGGGGTGTCTGTGAGACATGGTCTTTTTCTGTCTGGAAACGGGAAAAAATATTTTTTCTTCCCTAATGAAGAAAACTGAACTAAGATCAGTGGCTTAGGAGTGCATGAAAGAGACTGCAGTTCACTAACTTATAATGAAATGCTTCTTCCAGCATTGCTAAAGAGCATCTGAAACGCAGTTAATATCATAATTATATAAACTAATTGGCTAAATCAGAGGCAAATAATCATCTAAAACGTGTTGTAGAAAAGCTGTACGCATAGTAAGGGCGCCACAGTGAGCCAAAATAAACAAAACTGTGTGCAGTCATTACATTGCCCAGCATGTTCCATGTCCATGTGCCCCTGGCTGGTAATAACCTTTAGCTAATTGCCATTTCTCTTGCATCTTAACATCAGTTCATAAAGCAATGCAGCGCTATTTAGGGAAAGAGAGTGAGATGATATCCAATTAGGGGCCCAGCAGTCATCTCTAAAGAAGTCAGCTGACCCGATTCATCTTCACCTCGCATGCCCCACAGCTGCATGGTCGGAAGGGTGAGTTTCATTGAAAGGATGGACAGTGTTCACCAATGGTGAATATTATCAGCTGGTCAAATGATGTCAGCCTGAAGTCAGGCCAATGGTGAGGACATTAGTCCCCCCGGTTTCCCTCTTTTTTTTTTTAACCTAAGAGACCTTTCTACATAACATTTCAGTGTAGGTGAGAGTGATGCTTTTGTTGTTTTGATAAAGTTAGTCTTTTTCCCTTTCTTTTTCTTTCCATCAACGGGAATTTTTCTGTTAAAGCAGGTTGCACATTCACCAGCCTTTCAAGGACACAAAATCCAAAGGAGCTAATGGAGTTAGCATTCCTGCCTGGATTCACTTTTGTGCAGGAGAAGAGATGTGACTTCACTAATGCAGGTGTAACGTAAACACCTATTTTAGATGAGAAGATTCCACACATGGATATTTCATGGGGATACAAATTAGATGAAGGGTCTGGCTGAACCTTGTGAGATTGATAACGGATAGTGGTTCCCTCTGCAGCAGAGCACATACATTTAAAGTCATGTTAATGTTCAAGATATCGTTTAACTTGTGAGACAGCTTTTCCTATTAACCATACCTTAAGAATCAGTATAGAGAAAAAGATACATTACAGAATATCCGTGGCTAAACATGACCTCAAGGTGCAGCGAGAAAAAAAAAAAAATCATCAGATTTCTTTGCAATACCTGCAAGTCACACAGGAATGGCCTGCCCTGCAGGTCATTTCCTTTTTTTAAGCAGAGACTGGTGGGCGCAAAACAGGTCCTTTACAGACTAGAATCAGATTAGTGTCATGGGGCCAGCTGCCGTGAATGGGTGTCATGTCTGTGGGTGTCAGCAAAGGGTCTGCCTGTCACCACCCCGTGTCATTTCAGCCTGATGGCCTCGTCCCCGCAGACAGAGCGTCGCCGATGTAATCTACAGTTATTCAGTGTTGACCTGTGGAAATGGAAACCAATGCCAGTGCTGAGAGAAAAGGAGACTGAGCGATCTGGTCGGCGCTTATATTTATCTACCCGACACTCTGAACTGTGAAGGACCAGCAGAACGCTCCTCCATATGCCGGCAGAATCCCATCACGGGCAAGAGCTCCGGCCGCAGAAGCACGGTAAACTGTCGGGACCAAAGAGCACTTGGCTGATTGGCTTAACGATGCATTAAGACGTATGCGTGCCTAACTGCAGGGACTGCATCAGCATCCTGCTAAATTGCAGCGTAAACACTTGCGGCTCTAGAAGGTAGTCAAACCGGTTTGGTCTGCTCTTGATCCAACCGATAGCAAACTCAATTGAATATATCTCTACCTTGGCAGTTACAATCTAATCGAATCTGATGGATCATTTGGGACCAACCTGCATGAAACATTCATTATTACAGGCTGCAACACATGGTCAGAGCATTTTCCACATCAAACACAAGCGTTTAGAGCTAGGAATAGACTAACGAGGCAGACATGCTGCACCGGTACATGAAAGGAGCTACTGCATGTGCACCTTATACATATGCATTCAAATGAAGCACATACATGTGTGCCTCAGTCTTTCAAATAGCTTGCACATTGTGTTCCATTTTGTACATACACACACATATATATACATTATACAGTATACATATCAATGTATCGTATTAGAGTCAAACAGAACAGCTTCAAATCTTAAACTGCCTTTCAGCTGTGCCCTTCCAAACAGCATATGGTGAAGAAAGCATGTCACATCTATTGACATATTAATGTATTCTGCTGCATTTTATTATTAGAGCAAACATTAACATAATTCTTCACTTGGCGGCTGTCCAGCCATCTCCACTATCTAAACTGATAGCATCTTGGCTCGGCTTACTTCACATCCCTGACCTGCATTCTCAATGGCCTTCGAAACAGAGAGGGCCCGGGGCCTATCTGAGGCATAGGGGATTAGCCGTGCAAGCACTTCCTCTATTTTGGAGATTTTGTTATTTAGTTGCACTTTGCCAATGCTAATTGTCCGAGCCCACGCGGGGTCAGAGAGAGCCACCTCCCGATTGGGATGGATCTCTCCACTTCATCTGGACATAATATTACCTCCGGCCATGATTTGCGTCAACAGGCTTGAGTTTAAATCCCCTTAATTGCATTCAGGTTCCCTGGCAGAATCAATAAAGACACAAAAGTCAGGGCTATTCCATTAAGGCGACTGAAGCCCAAGCTAAAAGCAGCTGCACGTTTGATATAAATCCAACAGGTGTGAAGACCACAAAGGGCCCGACACCGTTTTATTCCCCAAACATTTTCTTGTGAAAATGAGTGAAAATGAAAAATAAGGTGCATAAGGCATTTGGTACGCAGTGATAATTGTCAAAGCTTTCCGTCCTGAAAAATGCTGCGTGCCAGAAAAACGGTCAATAACAGCAGTAAGAGATATAGTCCTTGTGTTCGTCACTGTGAGTGGCACAGTCATTGAATCCACCGACTGAGTGATCTTTATTACTTCCATTACGTTTTACACTTGAGTGGATTCATCATTCCTGAAGTGTGTGTAGATGAGTTATGCCTGAAAATATAAGAGGGTATTCCAGTGTGAGCATGGGTGGTTGATGTCTGTTCAAGAATAATTTTTTTCTGGTATTGATTCACAGTGGCGTTCACCAGTGTTGCCATCCAAGGACTGGATCACACGGCGTTTCAATCTTTTCAGGATGTGGCTGGATGAGAGGAAAAGAGAATGAGGGGCTAAAGTTTCGGCAGAAAAAAAGGGGATGACACCAGGCAGCCAATGTTGGGGTACTCAACTGGGCGAGCACGCACACAAACATTCACCTCCACAAAAACACACATATGGCTTGTCAGTCACTCAATCAGTCAATGTCCACTTAAGGGACTTGACTTCTGGCCTTTATATCTCAACACAGCTCACTGAGCTGCGCATCAGACCACTGGCTGTGCTCTACATCATCCTTATACAGTATAACTCTCATGACTGCATTAATGATGATGGCTGAACACAAGATACGTTGTTCTTTTGCAGGGAAAATGTACACAAACCCTTTCATTTAAATGAGCAAGGACACTCAACCGCTGTATAGGTTTGATGGCCACACCTGCAGCCACACAGTCGGTAACCCCACACACCAACACTTTTTCATTCTGAGTTTACATATACACGTTTATGGTAGCACAAATATATAGTTTTTTTTTTTTTCATTTGATGATATTAAAATACATTAGTTCTATTTGTAGCGCGCACATTTAGTTAGCTTTTGTATGTTTAATTTAGTCAAATATTTAATTTGTTGTGCTTTCTTTAGCTGGTGCTGTGGGGGAGTAGCTTGGACTGGGCTGAAGCAAAGCACACCGGCTGGCTGATTGGGTGATACCATCTGGAGTTCCATGGGGGAAGACTATGGAGTCTTCATTCTAATTTTTGCATTAGTTCTCTTTGCTTTTGTCATTTGCTTTTGTTAACTTCATTAATAGTTAGGCAGTTAGCTTCTTAAGCTAACTGCGTTTAGTTTGTTGTGTGTCAGATCAGTTTAGTTTGTTTTAACCGTTAGCTTAAGGTTATGTTAAAATCTTGATTTTTGGCTTTGAGTTTAGTTTCCTCGTTTGACCTCTTTTAAGGGCCCTGTAACTATTGTTTAAAGTTTGTTATTTTTTGGGAATGAACCCATTTTTTCTTGAAAATCATTTCTGTGTCCTCATGCTTGACCGGCTCACAATAGGTTTAAAACTAAACTCGCCTGTGTCTGTGCGTCAGTGTTTATGCTGGGGTTCTGTAGCAACAGCTGATTCCCGAGACAGCTGCAGTCGTGTTTGAGAGTCGGCTTGTGAACAGCTTTTATTGGCAAACATGCTAAAAGGTAAGAAGAGGAATTCAACATCACTTTTCAGCAGCAAGTCGAACCTTCTGTGCGTTTGTAGAGTAGTGTGACCAAAGATATAAGAAAGCGTGCTCCCAGGAATCCTCAAGAGTGTACTCCAGAGAGAAATCATTCCAAACTCGAAAGAAGCAGATATGGAAGGAGGATGTGAACATAAACAATGCAGATTTGGTTTGATATGAAACTATTCTCACCTGCCAGTAGATTTGTGTTGTAGCAAATGCTTGATAAGTCCATACTGCCACGATCTGGGACATCTGTAGAAGTACTATGTACTATGTACAGTAGTATGTACTGTCGTTGTGAGTAAATTCATGACAGAAAAAGCATTGCACTCTGTCTAAATTCTGATTTAATGGTATAAAATTCTTTAGATATAAAAGGTACATTTATAAATATGTTCTTATTCATCAGTCAGGAGTCTGATCTGTCTTAATGTCTGCAAACTTGAAGAATATCTGCATATCAATTTTTTATGGGCAAGGTTTTTGGAAGCAGAGAGCTTCATTTGTAGTGGTGCCCTGAGTAATACTGACCAACCACATGCATGCAAGTGCAGCTGGAGGCGGCGCTGGTTTTAAAAGGAGAGTCTGCTCATACCTGCACATATGCCCAGCACTCATGGATAAAAGGGGGAGGTTAAAACTCCATTAACACAGAATAATGAAGAACTTTCCACTTGTTTCCACACAATGTACTTCAGCCTTCAACAGCACACTCAGAAATGTGCTAATTACAATTCTTTGTTATGCTTTCTAATTGGCTATAGTCATACTGAAGACAACCAGTAATAAGACTATTCTGCCACTTTCCAGTGTCCACAAGGTAACGAGAGCTGAGCTGGTATACTGCCTCACGGCGAGACAATAAATTAATATAATGAATTAAATCTATAGAGTGTTGTACGCAATTCTGCACATTATTTCAGATAAAGGGACATCTATGTGTGGCTAATCAGGAAGCAACCCTGTGTTCACTCAGTTAAACTTTTGGCCTCCCCTGCAGCTTCTGTGCTATTATAACGCCGCTTGGAGAAAAACACTTTGAAGCAGCTCTGGCCCCCATGCAGTGATAAATACATTACTTTTGAGAAGCAGCCAGCTTAATGGTGAGCTAAGACATTAAATATAAAGCAAATATTGACAGTCTGGGAATAAGTGTAGTGGGTGTGGCTCGGAGATGGACTCTGAAGGGAAGGGGAGGGTTCAGCAGTGGGGAGAGGGAGCTGTACGTGTGTGTGCACTTTGTTGGAGGTCCATCCATAATGTACAAAGATGATTAAGTTTGAGCAGCAGCCGGGGCAGACACACACACTCAGTTGAGTGGCGAGGTGCAGATAAGAATGAATGCAAATATACAGCAAGAGTGACAGATTAACCTTGGACAAGGTTGGGCATTAACGCTGTGAGCGGGCAGGGAGCACTGCGGTGCCTGCCGAGGTAAAAACACACAAACACACACACAAGTGCACTTTTACACCCACGCGTTGTAAAACACAAAGGCTCTGCAGACACAAACGGGAACGCAAAACTCGCACGTGCACACGCAGCCGCGCAGATGAGCACAAATGATAATTGATTATTCATCAATCACAATGTCCAGCTATAAAGTCGTGGACCACCGTACACACAGTTTTCATGGAACGCTTAGAGCCGCATCGAGCATCAAGCAGCAGAAGGAAGAGGCAGTGAAGTCTTCACGCCGAGGCACATGTTGCAAATTCTTCTTTGTCTAAATTTAACAGCCGTCTTCATACTGCTCGCACCCTCAGTGTGGTGGAGCTGTCATTGTGGGTGCAAACACATTCCTGAGCAGTTGGGGCTGAAGCTGCCAGTTTTATTCTAAACATTTCCAATGGTCTGTTGTGGTGAAATCTCTAATGATTGTCTCCTTCTATTACACATGGCTCATTAGTTTCAAGCAGTTTTTGGCATTGTTCAGAGTCAGCATTTTAGTTGGACATTGTATTTGCATTCAGTAATCACACCTCATTACTGTATTGTTTTTAATTGCGTGTGGAAAAGTCGGCCGTTCCTGCGCTGGATGCAGATACGAGCGACTAAAACAGTAGACATGTTGCATACCACTATAATAGACCTGTGCTGATGGCCTGATAATTACAACTGAATATTTATCTCTGCTAAAAAGTGTTAAAGTGCCTTTTGAAGATATTTTTTATTTTATTTTTTATCTTTTTGCTGGGAAGCTGCAACAGCAAAGACATTGTTACTGAAAAGCAGCAGCCACGTTTGGGCTTTTAAATGAAGAATCCTAGCTAACAGGCTACCTTCCTTGAGCCCATCTTGTGACAAAAGGAGCAACTGTAAGAATTAACCGTCATCATAATTGTTAATAACCTCAGTTTATCCAGAATTCTGCTGTGTGAGTGCTACAGGAGAGCAGATGTTCATACAGCTTGTTGTACAGAACCATTTGGATCGACTCTTTAAACCTTCAGGAGAAGGTAGGCACCTTTTGAAAAAAAACTCAGCGGAAGCATCCACCGAAGCGTCATTCAATAGGCCACTGCTGACGGTTGCCACACCTAAAGCCTCCTGTTGCTCTAAGATGCTAATTGGTCCACGTTTTTGTGTTTTGGCAACAAGCCTTGGAGCCTAGATTTTCTCATGACCATTCAAATCTGAGGTTGATTGCAACTGCATGACAAGATAACTGATAACTGATAACTTAAAGACAGACCCATCAGCTGTAATTCTGCATTGTGTTTAGCTACCCATTGAGCTATGTAGAAAGTGTTGCTATTGCTATTCTGTCCATTGGGCCAGGCTATTATTATTTTGACGTCCAGGAGTAGCTGAAAATTAAGGCCGAGATAAAATGTTCAGACAGTTCAAACTTATTGATGTTCAATGACAAATAGAATCGGTGAGGAAAAGATGTTAGATCAAACCATACCATTAGTGCGACTGGGCCTTTCTGGCACTGTAATTAGAGGGGATATTTACACATCAGCTGTTTCCTCTGTGACCTTTGTTTTGCTCAGATCGGGCTTCCTGCTGCTTACTGGACTTTAAAAGGTTACTTAGTTATCACGATCTGGTGAAAAAAAACCAGATCTTTGGTGTTTGAAGAAAAAGCAATTTGTCATTAAAAATCTATTCTCAAGAAATGTAATGTAAATGTAAAACTCTTCTTGTTGACCAGGTGGACAGCTCTGCAGTCAAAATGGATCAACATTCCATGTATTTTTTCAGATCTCATTTGAATTATGTGTGTAGTTTGTGTTTGTGTTTCCATGACCTGAAAATATAAGAAAAACATGCCTGAGTAACTTTGCATTTAGGGATACATTTGCAAGGTTATAGCAGTGCAATAAAAAGCTAAGAGAATTAGATGAATGAAAATCACATACATAGTGTATATAGAAGTGAACTTGCATACAAATAAAAGATTTAGAGTATGTAAATGCTGATACAGAACATGAGTTTGGCAATGTGACATAATGTAGAGTAATGCAACGGACTTAAACAAGGGGCATGTTTAATATTTTTACCATACATTATACTGTCATCATTTACATTTCAAAAAGATACATAAAACATAGTACATGTTGCAAACTCTGCCCTTCATTATGAGTTGCACTCCGTCAGCATGAGGCACAGCAGTCTGCTATAACATACTGTTTATTTTCCTGGAAATGCGGCTCTAAAAAAAAGAAGAAAAAAAGCTAACTAACACACACTGAAGATGAATAATAACAGCCCCCTCCCTCTCCATCTCTTCTTCCCCATTTCCTTGACGTCACATGCGGGGATACGGTATCTAGGAGCAGGTAAAAATAGTGCAGCAGAGGCAGGAGCCAACAGGTTGTGATGTGCTGAGCAGATGGAGAGAGAAAACGGTGAATACCAATAAAGCAGATAGATTTCGCCTGGGTGGCTCTTACTGTACAGTATTTGTCATGTTCCTCTGTGCTGAGTTCTTGGAGGTCCCAGAATTTGAACACATGGGGTTGTATGCCGAGCTGAGGTGGGGAAAGGTACTGGCTCCTGTTGGATGACTTTATCTTGAGCTGAGTGGAGGGGTGGAATTTTTTTATTATAGATAACAGACTACCAGAGACTTACTGCAACCGGAGATTGTGGCAGTCACACACTGGTTCTGTGCGGTAGCATCGGTGAATTCAACGTCTGACTTGTGAAATTGGTTCATTGGTGCTTTATTTGTCGCTGAACTGCCATATTTGTATACTGCCCCAGTAAATAAATAATACAGGGTGTGCACATATTGCTTGAAAATGCTCTTAACTTGGGTAATGGCTATGTTTACAATGTAATATACACCCAGCACAGATACTGTACAATTTGCTGCAAACACTGATGAACCTAAGCCTCCTTAAGAAGTACAATATCCTATTTCCATTCTTGTAGACAGCCTGTCGCGTTTCCATTTCAGTCCGTTATCCAGATGGACACCCAGGTATCTGTGGTCCTCCAAACAGTTGTCATCCAATTGGTTACCATGGCTTCTGACACTACTATGCTCTGAAGAAGTGGACAGACATGCCTACTACATGTTTTGTGATGAAATGATGTGCATTAACAGACCCCAAAGGAAAAAGGCTAACTCATAAACCAGTTCAATAGCCTAACTTTTGCATATCACGTGACCCGTCTGCTCAGACACCATTACTTCCATATTTGCAACTTCTGTAAAAACTAGTCTGTGATTTACTATCTGAGCGTGAGGAAATGTAGCTCATCTACTGAGCCCGTCTGGACCCTTAGAACCAATTAGAGAGCATTTCTCTCTGAACATTTCTCTGATCACTTTGGATAAATTTGCTATTAAAAGACACCAGTCTAATGGGCGGTAATGAAAGAAAACAAAATTTTCCTCAGATTCCTCTCACAGTTACAATTTTTCTTACTGCTGATAAGGGGATCTGCTCACCACGTGAAGTTAATGACAAAATACAAGAGTCGAGATATGGTAGCGCTACAGAAGTACAATCCATCTGCTTATATAGAGCACTAATCCAGTCACATACCATGCAATGTACAACATGCAGCCCGCATGTTGTACCAACACACAACACACAAAGGCCAGACTAAGTAAATAATTAATGGGATGATAGAGAGTAACTTCAGTTAGCATCCAATTCATGAAGTTTAATGACTGAAAATAGTGACAAGAAGCTTTTGGAGAGGAGTTGCTAATAGCTAAACAAGATAGAAGGGAAAATACATGTGGTAATTAGAAAATGTTTCTCTGGGAGGCTTGTTAGGTCCCCATGAGCTAATAGAATTGGTAAGTAATGACTGACTTGATGATTGTGTATAATGTCAGCAGCTGATTGGAATCCACAGTGGCACCGATGTTGCATGAGGCAACATGACAAAAAGAGTTATCTTTTATGAAACTTTTAGTAATCTCTTTAACCTCTCGTGTAAGGAGTTTTGTGTGATCTCCAAATATTCTTATTTCTGAGGTCATTGAGATTCACTGTATTAACAGAGGAGAAGATTCAGAGAGAAAATGAAATGCTGCGGCAGACAACAGTCAACACGACTGCCGACAAGGCAAACTAGACTCACTGTCACACGAACGGTTGGGGCAGCAGCACGCTACAGGAATCTTACAGTTTTTATAGTTAATAGGGAAAAATGAACACACTTAACGGAAAACAGACAGTATACAATGGGTATTATGTTTTGATAGAGCATGATCGAAGATCCACGGATCTGAAAAACAAAAAAATGATGTCGCTTTAACAGCTGCACTTCTAGCAGTTGGATAATTGGCAAAGTTGTTTTTGGAGTAAGCAACATCCCGGTGAAATTACCACAAACAAAGACACAAGTTCACAAACAAGAATGAAGGGAGAATCAGCACCATGGACAGCTTCCAGATTGACTTTGGAGAGCTGATTTAAATCAGCACCATGGATAGAGGCAAACACACAGTACACAGGAAAGCAGCTGCTGTTTCAAAATTGAAGGCATTTAAGGCAAATATAGATAAATAAATGTACTAAAAGTCAGGTTGTTGTTTATGTCAACTTTTAAATGAAGTTACACTTGTTGTTAAATAACTTGTATTGAAATTCAACTGGCTCAAACAATGCAAGCTATGCTTCTATTTTTGTTACACAACAAAACATCATAATCTGATGTATTAACAACAACGCTGAGCCCTCAAACCAATGTTTTAAGACAACAATTCACAGTCACCAGCATCTTTCTTTCTATCTGATGATAAGATAAAGCTGTTCCTCCTCTTTGTTTGAAATTTTATTGTATTTTTTTGTAATTCAGCTGAGTTCAACTTCACAAAGACCAAGAAATAACTAGTGCAGTTCATTTAAGTCTCTTATGAAGCTGTTTTTCCATTACCTGGTAAATCTAATTTAAAGTGATTTGTTTATACCAGAGAAGAGGAGGTTCTTTTTTTTCTCTCACACATAATCATAGGCTGCATTAGCACTTATTCTCTATGCTCCTCTTTAAATTCCAAGTATGTGTGTGTGTGTGTGTGTGTGTGTGTGTGTGTGTGTGTGTGCACGGTGGATTTGTGTGAAAGCAAACTGTGTAGGTGTGTATAATTATATGGCTCAGAGAGGTAGAGAAGTGCTAGAGATACTGCTCCAGACAATATAATTCTCTTTCCAAAGCTCCTGCTTCCCCCCCCGGCAGCTCCAGCTAGGGAGGGATGGAAGGAAAGGTTACACTGGCAAAGAAGGGGCATTGAAATGCAAGACCACTTCACCTTACCCAGGAGGGGTTGTCTGAAGATTAATGAGTTATTTGGGAAGAGTTCAGCTCTTTCTTATGCACAGGGTCCACATTAGTGAAATAATTCATTTTACAACACTGGGGTGTTGACACCCCCCAGCAGCGTTCCATGCACCTATGATAAGCAATCCCTAATTAAACAAATACAATGACAAAAAAAAAAAAAAAAAAAAATTGACATTCAAAGTCCCGAGGGGGGGAAACAAGCTCAAGGTAGAGTGAAGCCGCAGCCCGACCCTTCCTTTCATCACAGGACACCTTTGCGTGAGTTTTACATACTTCAGAATCAAGTAATTGGATGGATATTGATTTCAGTGTCCACATCAAGGCTGTGAGAAATTCTAAGTGGACTGTGAATCCAAGTATTTGTGGAAGTAGACGTGCTCACCCACAAACAAATTCCTGCCACAATCTGTGTCTTACGTTATTAAGGGTAGACAGAAAATAAGAGTGCACTAAAAGACCAAGAGCATATCATGCTGAGGCAATCCTCATTGTGTTTGTAAAATGTGTTTGTAATGTACAGATAAAACCATGATAACAGACACTAATAGGACAGCAGAGTATGGTTATATCTATAATTGTGGAACAACCCACCTTAAATAGAAATCAAACATATAAATGCAGGTTCAGAAGTGTAATTATACCCACATTGAATAATAATAGTGTGGAAGTACCAAAATATCTATGAATTGCAACAGCCAAAGCCTCCCCGCCTCCACTTTTTTGAGATTTAAATCGCCATTGATTGAGAGGCCTCCGTCTCTAAAAGTAGCTCCTTCTCTATGATTAACACTTCTGAGGTTGACAACAGTTTGAGCTGTAGCCTACTGGATTAAAAAGTATGGCTTCATGAGGCAAGAAAAGATGTTTAGTGATGATGTTACCAGGTATTTTTGGAGGAGTAAAGGTAAAGAAACACACATTAATTGGTGATCCGTCTTGGTGGTGGCATCATGATGCAGTTTTGTTACCAGTGGAACTGGCAGATTGCATAACCTACCCTATTTCACACAAATCTTTGAAAGTCCAACAAAGCCATGACATTAATTTCCAAGGACAAGGAGCTAAATGGTTGACAGGACGGTGTTTTAAGTCTTAACTTGGCACCATCTTCAGAAGAAGAATACATCTAAGTTCTTAAATTTGATTAAACTTGCCAGTTTAGAAGGACAGCTGCCATGTAAACTGGGAGGTAACACAACAGTAGTCAATGCTTATTTAGAAGCACTGAAATAGAATCATCAGGAAGTACAGAGGGACTATCCGTGATGCTTATGCATAGTTTGAACCTTATGATCATCCACCTGTATTTGATCTCATGATTTTTCCTTTTCATGGCAGACTTGGATCAAAATTCTACCCGCTGGAGAGTGTTCTTTGGCTGAAAGTTGTCAGGGGATTTTTTTTCTTCACCATGGAAAGTGATCACAGGTCCTTTTATGTTGCTGAGCTCTTTTTCCCAAATTGAAGCAAACATGTTTTGGCCACTTCCAATGTTTCCCCCACCTTTCTGAGTCATTTTTTGGTTTGGTTTTGTTTTGTTTTGTCTTTACATCCTACAGAGGGCCTGTTTCACTCGCATTGTGGTGTCACAGCAACAGTTTTAAAGTGCAAACATCACACTTGGATTCAAAACCAGACCTTTTACCTACTAAACCATTGCAGGACTAATTAAGGAGTACCTCGCATATGAAAAAGCATCCTGGTCAAGTTTGGTCAGTTTTATTGAGCCCCTTAGAAAGAAGATTCTACATATTTAAGAGCTGCTAAGAAACTGTTTTATATTGGATATATACTTTATATTTTATAATCATGATCCTTGCTAATAATTTTTTTTTATAAAAAATAACAATAAAAGCAGGAAGTGTCTTCTAAAGGGCAGCAAACTAACTCAAACTATGATGTTTTCCTAAATCTAACCAAGTAGTTTTGTTGCCTAAACCTATCAACGGGCACGTGAAAATTAAAAACTATCAAATTTATGGTTATCAATATCATGTATCTGTAGGCCCGTCTCCAGTCTCAAACTGTAACCGTATATCACTTCAGGAGGTTGACCCACAGGGCAAAACATTTTACTTTCAAGATAAAAACTCAAAATTTGTACCACATCTAAATTCTCCAATTTCATTTTCCTTTCTTCATACGAAGACTCAGCTCACATGATGAAGTACAAGTTCATCATCCACCCACTTTCTTGGTGGTGGATGATGTGGAGGACCCAAATGTGGAAAGCAGGTGTCCGGAGGCAATGGATGAATAACGAAGGTGTTCATTAAAAAAACAAAAAACAAGAGATAAACTTAGGAATCAAAAGACTAATAAATACACAACCTGACAGAGGAAAAAATAACTGAATAGTGAGGACCCAGAAACAGCAGTAACGTGATTTGACGAGGAGTGGCAGCAGCTACAGCGGATTGGGTGGAGACAGGTGTTTCACCAAACAGGGGAACTGAGGTTACTAGGGGGTAATTACCAGAACTAGAATCTTTAAGCTCAACTAAGAACATAGAACCACTGGTTTCAACCAGAGAAAAGAAAAGGAAAAAAAAATCTAAATCAAAAACCATGAATGAGAAAAGACCAGGGACCCAAAAGACATAAAATTTGAAACAGAGTTAAAACAAAATACCAACTGAGAACACAAACGGAAAGCAAACCATAGAACAAGGAAATAATTAAATGATAGCGAAGACCAGGAAACTCAAAAACCATGGATCATGACAATGTGAGGACGTTAAAGTGCAATGAATCACTGTTGGATGACATAGTTCAACTGACTAATAACACTGAGCATGGGATTAAAGCCCATCTCACACAACATCAGTAATAAAATAATGAAAATTCTTCGTTTCACTTGCACTTCACTCGTCACCAGTTGTTAGGGTTACGAGTTTGAAACACATGGTCAGGGTTAGATATCTAATGGAAGCCAGACTAATATGATTTCAATGACTTATTAAATCAATGTTGGCTTTGCTTATAAAGATAAGATGTTTGCAATACCCGAGGTGTCTTTGTTTCTTAAGTATCATTAAAAAACTATTCACTTGTAGTCTACCGTTGATCTTTACGTTGCAGTGCAAAACCAGAACAGCTCTGGTCTCTGAATATTCCAACACTTTATTTAAACCCAAGAGCAGCAAAAAAGGTGAAGACAAGATACCGAGATAAAGAAGATCAGAGAGGTTAATAAGCACCCTGCGCGCTGATAACTAATGCTACAGGTGTGTGGAAAATGTGTTCGTAGTATCCAGCTTTATATTAGTCCCCATCTGCCTCAACAACCAGAAACATAAATCTTAAATACTATTCACCATGAAGTCTTATAGGCGCTTAAAGGTTTCTCATGCATCTACTGTGGTTTGGATGGTTACTCATTTGTATATCAACATGGACAAACGCGTCCAAAGGAGCACTTACAATGTGCAACTGTTCTGAAATACATTTACAGTCTGTGCGGCAATATGTTTCCTCTCACAATGAGAGAAGAAGAAAATTCTCATTTGACCTCAAATGCAACCAATCAAAAGTGTTGGCATACACCTTAACACCTCTCTCAAGACCTTTGCTTTCAGGTGCCTTAACAGACTTATTTACCTTCATTAGAAATGAGTGGGTGTTGTGCAAATGTTCTCCTACACGGATGGACAGCGAAGCTCTGCCGTTGTCCACGGATACACTCTGGTTGTAAAGGCGAATTGTGTGGTTGGAGATGTTAGCTCTTTCGCTACTCAGATGCTGCATTGTTTTAAAATATTAAAGAAAAGGCAGCATTAAGAAAAGCATCGACTAACATATGCGTGCCTCCTGTGTTTATTTACCAAAGTCCATAGATTGTAAACAACAACTTGACAGAGGTGTAGCCGTATAATAAAGGAGCTACAATTACTTTATAACCTTAAAATGCCATGTGCAGCAGAGCGTGAACAGAGAGCAGAATCATTTATATTCTGCAGGATTTCGGCTTAATGGAACGATGCAGCGGCTGCCCTGCATGGGAAATATGTGGTAAAGAAGAATTAATTTGTGTGAATAATAGGCCATGGTGATTGTGTGATTTATGTCCCCACACGTCAGATGCTAAATGAAATAAATGCAAAAAGGAATAACCACAAAACAGCTGTTAATAAAACTGTGGGTGACATTGAAACCACGCTGATCAACCATTATTTTGCTGTTATTCTCTGTGGATGCAGTTTTTTTTTTTAGCCTGACAGAGCAGCAATCCTTTTCCTTCCGTTGACAGCCAGAACAGAGAAAAAGTTGGGCTTTTTTTTTTTGTGCAGAAACATATCTTTGCAAAGCTATTCGTGGAGAAACGCAAACACTTTTGCAGCACATTTACACCGATGATGCGAGATTCAGAGTGACCTTTAAATCCGAGGCGTTTCCCAATAAACTGAGACGAAAACAGAGCTCGTAAACATTTTTCACCTCCACGTTCCCGTGCAGTTATTTACTAAGCAGTGATTTACTACAGTTTCTCCCCCAGTTTTGCATATCTAATAATGATGACAAATCATCATACTGTTTGCTTTGTCCCACTTGTGGACGCCTGTGAGTAAATATCCGTACTTGTTATTCATCCCATTTTTCTAAAAAGATATTTTAAAAAAAGGGAAATATTTCATCAGATTGTGTCTGCACATTGCTTGTGTTCTGGACTGAATTTTCTTGGGTTTTGTGAATTCATTTTAAGCAGTTTTCTCTAAGGTTATATCTGATTAACTTTCCTATAGTGTTGGGTCTTTACTTCCAGATATATAGAAACCGTGTTTATGGTTTTCCAACGGCTGTCCCAAAAACACATTTATTTACAGGATATTGAATACAATTTTGCAAAAATTCACACATTACTTGATAGCTCATTCAGTTTAGCATTAAGAAGTCCACATCATAACCAGATGCAAATTTTAAACAGGCTAGATCCAGAAAAGATGGTTCCATGCAAAATATTAAAAAAAACAAAAAGAACAATCGATTTCCCAGTTTCTAAACATGCACTACAGTAAAAATACCAATTTCCATTCTCACACTCACAGGAACACAGTCACGTATCACATTCTCAAATGCCCTGAAGCTAGATTAGTAGATAAGAGCTTCATAAACTGGCAACAAGTAAAGCATTCATAACAAAAAAGGAAAAAAAAAGAACACCAGGTGTTTTAAGCATCTCAGCTAACAGTATGATTTTACAGTGGGTCTACACCTATCATGAGGAATGATTGAAAAAATAGATTGCATTCCTAAACACTGTGCTTGACCTCCCCAGTTTGAAAAAAGATGCTCACGCATGCACAGGCATGCCACCGTGCCCGTACACAAGCCATGCCCCACGTGTTATTCCAATCCGTTCTCGAGGAGAATCGTGGAAAAAAAGTATGAAAGTGTTTGTGTCGATGGCGTTTCAAGGGGAATTGTTTGATTTCTTTCAGTGCAGATATCCATAAAATGACTTGAGCCGTGACATGCTGCTATTTATAAACAAAAACTGAACTGAAAGTGAATCCGTGTCGCAGGTTTTTGAAACATTACCTAACGCACAAAACAAAGAGCTTTGGGTGTCGTCCGTACGCGTGTACTCAGGAGCTTTGAAACTGGCTGCTCTCAAGGTGTGCTTGTCAAATCTGTAGCAGCGGTAGCTCTGGAGAAAAATGACACCGACTTTGAAATGAACTTCATGAATAACTTTGCATTCTATGCCATCTTGATGTTCTTGCTATTTAATGTGCAAAGCAGACTAGCTATACAATCTAAAACCTCAAAGAGACCCCCTCATTGTTCAGTCTTCGTTGTGGTTTTGCAGCTGTGTGTTAACATGAAGCGATTGTTGATGCGTGCATAGGTATTCAATCTGTAAAAATGCGTTTTTAATAAGCAGGAATGCGGTCGAGTCAAATAAATAACAAAGACTTTACATATGCAGAAATTTGGATTGATTTGGCGTGACGACATGCATCAATGCCCCCTTTTATCACAAGCCCGGAGAGCTAAACAAGCTTCCCCTGACAGCAAACCCACTATCCCTCCAAGTTTGTCGCTTTACCTCACCGGTTTGCCTGATAGGTAACACAGTTAAAATGGGCAGAAATAATGGGAGACAACACAAGCGGAGGCAGTGCCAACAGCTCGCGGGTCCTGCATGTGGCGAGCTGTGCCCATGCGACAGATGGATGTAGTCTTTGGACTGATTAATGTGCTCACTGGCCTGTGCTTCAGTGGCTGCAGCAATGAAGGAGTTTAGCAAAAAAAAAAAAAAAAAAAAAAGTGGGCTTGTTATTTGTTCTGTGTCCAAAACAGGTGTTACACTTGTTTGGTCCCCCTCATTCCACTGCAGTTTGTATAGGTGGATGATCCAACCATGCATATCTGACATGAAGGTCAGCCAGACATTATTCCCTACCAGAATACATAAACGAATCTAAGGTAAGTCAACACCTCGCGCATGCATAAATTCATCATGAAACATAATGGAATACCACAGCGGGGTGGAAAAGAAAAATGCAGTCACGGTCAAGGTCGGACTTGTTTATCGAGCCTCTCAACAAAACACATCACTAACTGATTTACAAAGAAACATACGACATAAAGAATGGATTATAATTATATTGGATACACTTGAAGCTTTAACAAATCACAGACGTGTCCTCACAGCTTAATCTGTGATGTATAAACAACAACTTTAATTTATTTCACAACCCCGCTTTGTTTTTGCTTTTAGTTTACTACCACAGTGAAAAGATCCCAGAGAGGCCTTCTATCAAGGCTCCATATATAAAACAGGAAAAAAAATCAATATGCATTCTTAACCCATGCCGAGGAGGCCCCTCTCCTCCATCAGCGCATGATGACTAAGGGAGCTCGCTGGACAGCCAACCAGGATGCCAGGACTAATAGTTGTCAAAGCCAAGCAACAGCGAGGCTTATCTGTGGTGAGCCATATTTCCTCTGCCTCTCCAAAGATCTCGCTGGACAGCGTGCATTATCCCTACACACTGATAACCCTCATTTCCAACACACATATCCTACACTGTACGTCACACCCAGTTTTTAGACTGCAAGGACTGGAGAGCCCCCACTCCTCCAAAAGCAACCATGACAGAGCCCATCAAATAGGGAAACAACTGTAGTTTTTGTTCTTTGGCCCAACTAATACTCCGCTGACACACATTCCCCCCTCTGCGGCTCACTCCTCACACTCGTTCATGTGTTTTATCCGGTCTTTAAAGATCCCCCCGTTTCCCCTTCGAGATTACTGGTGGGTAAAAATGAAAAATAGCATTTTCAGCACAGTGACATCTAATCTGTTTGGTGAGCTTTAATTTCCCTCGACGACGTAAGAGCTGGTGGGCCACAAGCTCACATACTTTTGTCATAGGACAAGGATGACACCACCAGAGAACACATACACACCAGCATGCTTTGCTCATCTTCGAATCCATCTTCCATAACTTATTCCCATCACGTTTGGCATTTTGGGGCCTTCATTTCCAGTCCATATATAGCGGTTGGAAATAGCCTCTTTTTTTTTTTTTACGACCGTAGAAGATTGGCAGCTTAAATGAAGATGTCTCAAGCTAACATGTGATTATGTAACACAACAAACTTCAGCATCCTAGCAAAGTTCTCGTGAATACTTTAGCACGTTTATGTTAGCATTTGGCTGCTGCTTGTACGATGCTAGCTAACAAAAGCCACCACGGTTGTAGACAAAGGCTGTGTTCGAAACCGCATACTACATACTTCCATACTCATCGATCAGACAGTATGCAGAGCGTTTACCCATAATGCATTTCACTCCTGCCCGAGCCAAAATCAGCCGGCCTGAAGCTGATTTCACTTAAGCTCTAAACTCTGTAAACTTTAGCAACATTTGAAACATTTTCAGGCGAGAAAGTAGTCGTTTAGATCCCCAACGTGTTGAAAACCTGACAAAATACCGGCTATTTACAATTTTGTTTCGACGAATTCGGCGCTACTAAAGCTAGCCGCAGTGAGCAACGCACTTCCGGTTATTTTCACAAAATAAAATACCCGTTGCCTTTTACCATAGGGAAAGCCATTACAATACAATTGGTGCTTTTGTTTTGAAAACAGGAAGTGAACCTACCCTTGTTGTAGCTAGCTTGAAACTGCCGTTTTTACAGGAAATGACGATCGGCGACGTCACGTTACGTTGCATCTTGGGTAGTTTGAGTATGAGTAGTAACCTCATGATGCATACCCAACATTTCGGTGAATCTAGAATGCATCCGGGAACTTCTCGCAAACTCAAACTCGCATACTAACTCAAAAAGTGAGTATGAGTAGTAGGAGTAGTATGCAGTTTCGAACACAGCCAAAGATTTACTGGACAGTTTTATTTGGCTGATGAAAAAGGTAGCAATTAAAACTGATTTAAAAACTGCACAAAGGTACCATTTAAGGAAGTTAGATTTATGAGATAAAAATGGATCGTGTGGGTTAAATGGTTTGGTGACAAAAAAAACAAACAAGAAAAGCATCTGACCATGCTCAGGAAAATGTGTTTTCCTTCACCGCTTTAGGAACAGAAGCAGAATCTTTCACTCTGATCATTCTGTCATTACATGCTACGTCAGTTTAGTGCCGTTTGTAAGCTCCAAACAGCAATACAAGCTTGAAATAAGTGTGACAGGTATCAGACAGGTTAATAATTGTATGAATGTCATTATGACTTTGATGCATGGTGGGGAGACTGCTGCACGTTACCTGAAAGAAAATTAGGTCATTCCAGTGCTTCCACTCAAATTGAATTAACAGATAACTGCATCCCATTAATAAAAGTTAAGCATAAGACAGAATGAGGAATATTTCTTCACAAACCGGGTGGTATATCATGCAATCAATGTTATTGGCACGATGTGCAATACAAGTCAGATAAGCAACAAAGAAGTATCTCATTAGCTTTAACCTTCTCTTGCAAAAAAAACTTTCCTTTAGGTCTAATTCTTAATTAATGGGCTTGACCCAGCAGTTTGACCTGCTATCTACCCCTGAGTCACCTTCTACTCCCGTGTGCACTAAAGATGGGAAACGGGTGACCAGAGAGGCAATTAAATGAATCAGATCTACATTGTCTACCACTGTAAGGACTGCAGTGATTTCACAACAACAAGGCCCTCAGAGTTCACCACCAGGCGTTTCCCTGATATCTGTTTGATAAATATATTCTGTGGGGCTTCAGGGCAGGCATAAGAGTAGCCACATTAAAATCTAGTCTCACCTCAAGTGGACTCATATTTCCCTGAGACGGTAAGTCATCGATTGATTTGCAAATTTGCTTGCCCGCTCTCAAAGCTCACCTCCCGGCAAAAATACCATTTCCAGCAAAATGTGTCCAGAAAGCTGTGCTACGCGTTGGTGGTCTGGATTTGACCAAACCACAGCAGGAGCACAGCTAAAGCCACTAACCAGTGAGCAAAAGTTCAACTGCTGCGTACTCTCAAGTTGTATTTTTTTCACAACCACTCTGATGAGCTCTCTCTTATATCTCTTGCAGTTTAATTACCCTCCTGACCTTTTGAATAATAACTGAGCTGGCCGTGTGTATTTGATCATGTAAACATCTCTTGATCATATATCAAGCATGACTTTAACAAAGAAAGGGGGCCGAGCGGTTGTGCAGAGCAACTTAATCCTTGCGTGTTGAAAGCACTGCTGTCAGTAACGATAGGAAAGACATGTTTGGTTTGGTTTTGTTTTGTTTTTTTATTGTCCCGACTGCCAGTGGCAAAAAGGATGGGTTCTGAGTGTAACACCAAGTTTGGTGCTGGCACACGAACCCGCAGCTGAATTGATGTCACTGTAACAGATAATAATCTAATTCAAAAGACTAATTTTTCACATCTAGCTGCACAAGGGGGTTTCATGGACATCTTCTACAAGAAGCGCAAGAGAATTCGAAACCACTTCTGTTTTGGTGTCACGTCTGAACAGTACGACCGAGTGCCTGCTTTACAATGTTGATGAAGGCGAGTGCGTCGAAGAGGGAAAGAGCCTGATATGATAACAAGATAACTCTTCAACATTTCTCCCTTTCAGCCAGGTTGAGACTGATGACAGGTCTCTGATGTGGTGCAAAGCATTAACCATGTCAAGCATTTGCACAGAACAGTTCTCCATCACATCTCTGAGCACTTAGCCCCAGCAGCAGGGGGAGACCCGGTTCACCCGACCCCTGACAGCTAAGACTATTAGCATGATGCACGGCGCCTCATTCCTCATCCTACATGAGAGGGGTGATGGATCCATTCCAGCCCCAGGCTCCAAATAGGCCTCCACCGTGCAAAGGGAGAGCAATAGGGAGGAGGATTTGGATTCAGTTGTGTATGTGATGGCAAGTGATGTGGTTGAGGCTGCATAAATAGCGCAGTGAAACAGCACCTCTCTGTTGACCCCCTCGGTCACGGGTTCAACTCCCTATGAAAGGACAAGACATAAGAGATTTTATGTGCATGAACCATGGAGCCAATTATTTTTTTTTTTTACGGTAAATAACATGAATAATAGGTATTGCCACAAAGGCAGCATTCATTTTGGATAAAGACTTTATTTTTTCATTTTTTTTCACGATGATGGGAAATTAAGCCACACACACAAAGAAGTGAGCAAATTGCATGGTAGGAAGACATGTAAAAGCAGACGCCACCTGAATAAAGAACACTCTAAAGGCCACTTTTAGAATTCAAATCTGATGAAAGAAAGAAACGCATTGAATCCTTTCAAGTCTTTTCTGCATTGATAGAAATTCTATTCATTTGACCTGCTTAACCTATCCACCTCCTTCTTTTAGCTCTCCAACAGATTTATACAACACTACGCTCACTGTAGTGAACCACCGCGGTGAAAACAGATAAATAAATAAATGTGTACACACTGTTAAACAACCTTGTTAGCAGCAGAAGATGCACCTTTCAGCACAAGTCCACTCTAATAATGAAATATTAAATCCTGCTTACGGTATACACACACACACACACACACACACACACATTCACACTGCATGCAGCGGCATAATGAATAATCACAAAGTCATAATTACCTTCTAACAACCTTTTTCTCACTACAGTGCATCTTTGTGATTGAAGTCCACCCACATTGAGTTAATTGCATTTATTCCCCGATGCCACGAAAATGCAATTAAAACGCAGGCACTACACACAGTCCTGCAAAATCATCAATACGGCGGCCAATTAAAACGAGGCCCGGCGTTTGCATCTGAAGTTCGGCCTTAAATCTCTTTCTGGGAAAGCGTGATCAGTGGAAGATGTGTTAAAGTACCGCAGCGCTTCGTGAATTTGTTTAGTTTTTCTAAATTATTTTCAATCGTCTCAATGGAAAACGCATTGAAGTGATTACGCTGTGACACAAAGCTGCATTGGTTTTGTTTCGATGGGTTGAGGTTTTTTTTAAATAAAGACGCGGTGGGTTTTTCACTGTGAGGCAAATAATCTTTGGAATGCAAATCTGCGGACATCTGACAATATTTCGAGGCAAATTCTTAAGCTGCTAACAATCTTGTGTTTGTATGAAGCCTGAAAAGAGAAATCGAAGGATTCTGTGCATCAAAGCGACAGGTCACACGGGCTGGGGTGAGTTTCTAGATGTGTGCCAGAAGCAGGTCTTTGTGGTTTCAAAGGGAGCTGATAAATTGAGAAGAGATGTGATCAATTGCCTTGGAGGAGACCGAAGAATGCAAAAATCAGCAAGAAAGAAGTGAGCTTCCCAGACTGCCTGTAGCCTGTTTGACATGTGAAAGCAAGAGGCTATAGGGTTTATTTTCTTATTTTTCTTTGCTTTTTCTTTTTAAAGAGCTGCACAACTAAATGATGGCAAGATGGTACGATAAAACACCACCGTTTTGAGCGTCAAAAGAGATTTCAACATCGATTAGCGCAGTGAATTCTGAACTCTGTGAACCTCAAAGGGCGATTTCACCCTGTAACCAGCTTTAAAAAAACAAAAACAAAAGCGGTCATCTTATTATGTGGCATAAGAGAAAATAATTCAACTATATCTACAATTTGCTCTGGTGTCGTTTTGAAACCACGTTTCGAAGAGTTAAGTTGTGTATTCACGTGAGGGAAATATGGGGCCTAGAGAATGACATCATTTCAGCGCCTTAAATGTATAAACTGTGTGCTGCGAACACTATACATTCAGGGTACTATAATGGGAATGGTTTTATTCAACGATGTAAAATAAGAAACCCTGCTGTACTTAGGATGTTTGGCCTCCACTTTGTCACAATGACCAATGTAGTAATGTGGTGTGTTCCAGATATAGAAACACCTTTTTTATTTATTTTTCTCTTTTTTTGTGTAAATTCCAGTAAGATATGGGGAGCATGGGAACATTTAATCATTGTTTTCAAACCTTTCACTTCATCAATTATACATTTTTTTAAATTTTCAGCATTTTTTTCTACTGAAAAATACTAGCTGGCGAGATGCTTTTTTTCCAAATTATTTCAACTTTATTCAAAGCAACAGTAGAGACGTTCAAAAACCTTAAAACTATGTGCTTCTGACTTATGTGAAGTACGTAGAGTTTTGTTAAGCACATTTGTTGGCGCCTTATTGGTCACTTTAACATGGAAAAGCAGATTCATGTGTTTGGCCGTACATGTGACGGGCCGCAGGAAGATTTGTTCTTATGATTTTTGTGGTGTTACATCCAGCAACAGAAGTCAAAGAGCGAAAAATTTGACCAAATTCTTGAGTGCTATTTTAACAAAGAAATTAATTTAAAACTTTAACAATTTGAAAAAAATCCAATTTTATATTTTTAGATACATCATTTTCCTTAGAAGTTCCATTTCAGCCAGATATAGGGACTTGTTTTAAGACAATACATCTTGAATATCTTAAGAGAAAAAGTCTTGAAAACATCTTGTTTTGAGTCATGTCATATGAAACAAGCTTTTTTTGGCATTTGAAGAGGTTTTTAAGCTAATTTCAAGATCACTTTTATCTCAAAAGTCCTAAATGTCACATCTTATTTCAAGAAATCTTTTCCAGAAAGCCGATTTTCACTTGTTCCATTTGCTTATTTCACGTCTTGTTTTTGTTGTTTTTTTACTTTTTTTCGCAGGGGCATTTTTTTCCAGTGTAGGCTTTTGCTGGTGTGTTAAAAGAACCTGGCGGCCCAACCTCCTCCAACATGAACCTCTTTCACTCCTCTTTCTAGCTTTTTAAAGAATTTTAAGCATTTGATGTTTCTCAGTTATTGCAAACATATGAAAGAGGCTCCACTGAGTCAACAAACTCAAGCATTCTGCAATCATTGAAATTATTGAACTCTTCACTTTAATACTGCTATCTGTTGACAGCAGACCACAAAGCGCGCCCGTCAAAACACAGCCTTTAATCGTTTAACCCCTAAGCGGTTACTTAAAATTAAAACCTGATGGAGTTGCACAGTATTCACGAACTTCAAACCTGTGAAGCGAAAATCAGGAGCTTTTGGCTCAATGTAGGATTTACCTTGGAGAATGCTTTTTAGAAATAATAGAATCGTTCTGAAATGGTCTTACAATTAATCTCCTTATCCTCATCACAGGGCCAGATTGAGTTTTGAAATTCTTTCACATTCCTTCTCCCACGTATTCCAAACTTTAAATTTAGGGAGAAAACAGAAGTCTTGTTCCACGTCACACAGAATCTGTGACGATGTTGTTTTACTTGCTTTAAAAATGATCAACTCCACCACATTCGGTGGAAAATAAACTAAGTGTAACAAACTATACATCAGCTGCCGTCGTCGTGGCACCAACTGGCTTCTTATGAGGGCGCCACGCTTAAAAAAAGGATTCTGATCGCAGCTGTAGAACTAATACAGTGCGGTCCATGAGCAGGGACCTCCAGGGTTGAAGGAGTTAAAGAAAGCCATTCATTGTTAATCAATGTTTACATAATGAAAAGGACAAATTCAGACTGAGATGGAGGCCTATAAAGCATAACTCATTTCCTATAATGAAACACAATGTTTGTATTGATTAGTGGGCCTGCACATGTGTGTGTGAGAATGCTTGAGATTTGCGCTGACAAAGATCTTGTGCACACACAGTTGGCCGAGTACATTCCCAGAGTGTGTCGGTGTGTGTGTGCATTGTGTACAGTGGACACCTTGCATGCAGAAGCTGAAACTCTTAATAATGCAGCTCGCCTTGCTTGTTGGCCCCTTCCCCATTTGCACAGGCAGGTTGGGAGAAATGCTGATGATGCAATGTGCTGACCCAAATACAAAACCTGCTCCCAGCTGACTGTGCCAGCTGGGGCAGTCTCTGTCTTTCTCTCTTATTCTACCTCTTTTGTAAGGCCTTACCCCTCCTTTTCTCAGACTGTTTAAAGAAATGAAGGCTTATTGGTCCGAGTTCTTTTTATGTTGTCCTGCTTTTTGCCCTTCTCTTTCACTGCTTTAAATTGCCTCTCTGCGTGCAACACGATCACAGTCACGAGCCCTCAATGTCTTCTTTCTAGTCTCGTTTTTCCTGTGGTCTGGCCTGAAAAACGGCAACTGAGTAAGTGATATGCCATTGACTTAGCCGGGTATCAAAGGAAATGTAGCGCAAAGGCACCAGAGACACAAAGGCTGACGAAAGAGCCCGCCGCTCGCTGACAGGAGGAAAATTGTGCAGAAAATGTATCACAGATAAAATAAAAGTAGCCTTTTGATCAGCTTCACAAGATAACGTCAACCAACATGCCGCTCAACCATGCTCTCACGCTGGTTAACTACAAAAGTACCAGATGACCAATTTCTCGCTCATTACTCTCACTAGACAGGCAGATCAAGAAAAGCCTCCACAAAACACTCAGGCCTTTTATAACACCAGTATGTGTCCAGGGAAACCAATGTATGAGGCTGTAGCTGCATCCACATGCACACAGACAATATAACACCTTCAGTGACACATTACATGACAGCCACAGCAGTGGTGATGGTGCTGTTAACAGAAGCAGAACAGAAGTCTTTAGACCACAGGGTCCCCTCTCACTGTATAATCTCTGAACTGGTCAGTCAAAGTGAAGGCCCATTTTTTGGGGGTGAGCATTTTGTCACATGTCTCGTCCAATGAGATAAGACCAAGTCCAGAGTCAAGTGCGTCTCAACTGTCAAGTGACAAGTCAGAGAAGATGTCAGGCAAGACAAGGTGAAGTCCAGTGTCACGTCAGTCCAGACAGATCGAAGTTGAGCGAGAAGTTAGTCGAGACAGTCGAGCCAAAACCGAGTCAGATCTGAAGGCTTGTCAAAAGAAAATCTCAGGTCTCATCTAATAACCAAATTTTAAGTATGTTTGTATGAAAGCTCACAATAAATCAAAAGTATTTCTCCCAAAATGAAAAGTAAACTCTGTGTCTCTCTGATCCTAACTCTCTTTTTTTTTTACTCATTTTTTATTGATTTTCACAAGCAAATATCAAAACAACAGATAAGAGCACAGCAATTGAACTTACCCTCTCTCCCCCCACCCCTCTACATGGGAATCAAATAACACCTCCAACAGTTCACAAACTGTTACACAGACAAGTTTGTTAGATTTTCTTCAGTAACAAGTCTTTAACTCTGGTAATTCCATTGTACCAAGTCTGCATCGTCCTTGGTTTGGCACCATTTGTCCTTGCAGAAGAAGATGAAGAATGTCCAGAAACATATGCAGTGTTCCAACGATAAATTGTGTGTGTGTGTGTGTGTGTGTGGGGGGGGGGGGGGGGGGGGGATCTGTACAATCATTCTCTTGGCCGCGGTCACTCACCTTTCACTCATACAAATTTGAGAGTCATCATCCAGAAGGTGTAGAGCAGGGTCCATGGGCAGTTTAAAGTCACTTAAATCAGACAGAGTGCGAACAACAATTTTCCAAAAATGATAAATCTTAGGGCAGTCCCACATTATATGCATAAAAGTCCCTACTGTATTTTGGAAACAAAACATACAGAATGGGTGTGGTGCCTGTCCCATTAAGTGTCTAATTCTGGGCGTAAGGTATGCTCTGTGAGCCATCTTCATATAAACAAATTGGTGATTAGGGTTATGCGAGGTGATACCCAAATGTTCTCGCAGCTCGTCTCCCAACTTATCTCTCTATCTCCAGCTATGGAACGTTCCCATTCCACTGTGCTAGGCTTCGTAGACAGAAAAGAGGCAAGCCTAGAGTAAATGAAAGAGACAACATTCTTGGGAGCCACATGTATCCACTTAACTATAGGATGCTCTGTCAACCCTGGGCCCCAAGTCACATTATGTGTTTTAAGAGCTGACCTAAGTATAAAGTAAAAGAAAAATAAATTCCTGGGAATACCACAACGTGAAACCAATTCATGGAAACTAAGTAGAGAATCTTTTCCATTTAAATCTTCAAGGACCCATATACCTTTTCCTGTCCATACATTCTGAAAGAAAGGTTTATTACCCGACAATAGGTTATCATTACGCCAAATAGGTGTTGATTTATGCCACTTTGATGTGACCCCCACTAATTTCTGAAGCATGTATGTTAGAATAGGATCATACCTCAATGCGCAGTGTTGATCCTAAATCTCTGAATAATTCCCCCTAAATGTAAGTTCGTATAAGATCAGCATTGGTAAAGGTCAATGCCAAATCTGTACAGTGTTACCTGACATCTTTATTTATGAAGGCACTTAGAGATGACTTAAGAGTCCGACTGAACATCTCTTTACAATGCCACTGCATCCTGAAATTCTTCTCAATGTTAGTTTGACCCCCTAAGAAAATGGCTCCTAGACCGGACCTCCAAGACGTGCCCTACCCTGGACAATGTGAGCCTAAAACAAAAAGAGTTGAGCCAGTCTAAAAAATTATGTTGGAAGGAAACCACAAGTCAGACTCTTTCAGAGGTGACAGGGGTGACAGTGTAGCGATAGAGTGCAGGCATAGAAGGAAGTACAGAAGGATAAAGTGCAGTAGAGGGGGTAGGGGAGTACAGGGTAAGTGCTAGGATAGGAGATGCTCTCTGAAGAGCTGGGTCTTCAAGAGTTTCTTGAAGATATTCAGGGAACCAGAGCCACACACCACAGGACACCCCCAGCTGTTCTGTGCTCTCAGGGCGAAGATACAAATCAGTGATTCTCAGTATTCTGTAACACGTACATGTCAAGCTCAAAACTAACATGAATTACTGGTAATCCTGGTAGTGTGAGACAGAATACTAGCTGTGTTGTTATTTCCATCTCAGAGACACTGGACGTGGTGTAGAACATTTGGATGACAGTCATCCTGGAACCTGGGCCCATCTAAACACCGACAGCTGAAGTCTTTTCTCAGCTGCAGCCAGATTTGCTGTGCCAGCTGTGCCCCACCTTCCACAACAACTACAACATTCTCAAAGGAGGGGGCTCTGCGAGTATCAATACATCTCTTTTCATATTTGGATTAAAAATCTTTAATTATTACACACTACAAAATGACAGAAAGACAATTCAGTGCGACTGACTTTGACCAATAAATGCAAGTTATACAAAGATACACAGCAAAAAAATAAATGTTTGGAAGATAAAGAATAAGAGTATGACAAACAGAAATGAATATGCCTTGCCTGAGCTTTGGCATGCTGAACAAGGCTTTTGGTGACTTCTGTTAAATCCTAACAGAAATCCCATTGGTGGGAATTTCCACGAGTCAGCCATTTAGCCTTCTCACCCTTTGGAAGTCAGTTACTGGCAGCAAAGCTGGTGTAGCACAAGGTTTTTTTTTTTAAAGAAATAATATGTTTAATATGATCAGTGCAAAGGAGAGGGCCAAGTGCGGCAATGTTAGATTATCCTTCTTTTGATTAAATGAAAGATAGAAAGCTCAAACTCCCATTATTCACCCTTGTTTCTATCCCTGTTTGAGGCAGGAAGATCAGACATAAAAGTCCCGCATTGATAAGAATTGTACGACTAAAGAGCATTTCTCACAGAAAGCCCCCTTACACAGTGTTGACAGGGATTCAGGCTGCACACATTTAAAGGCGCATTGGCCTCGTCTGAGGATGGC
This sequence comes from Odontesthes bonariensis, assembly GCF_027942865.1. Lineage (NCBI taxonomy): Eukaryota > Metazoa > Chordata > Actinopteri > Atheriniformes > Atherinopsidae > Odontesthes > Odontesthes bonariensis. Next base: position 9,672,500 of record NC_134524.1, read on the forward strand.
AATGAAAACTAACAGCTAATGGTTCAACCGTGGCCTCTTTTGAATGCATTTTCATAATGAACACCAGCTACGCCACATACTAAAATTGCAAAAAGTCATGTAACGGTGATCGGGAAACTCAAAGACGGAATGTGCATCACTGTCAGTTAATCGAAATTCAAAATATTCAGCAAGCGATAATTCCAAGTAACACAGCAGTTGTGGAGCTTTGGTGACTGGATCGGTTTGGTTTTTAGAGCAGGGGGCTTATGCGTATAATTACAAAGACACAGTTATTTTCTGCATGACAGATTTCCTGCCATAATAGCTTCTGTTTTCAGAGGGAAAAAGAAGAATGAGTATCAGGTAAATTGGAATTTTCCCATTCACACTTTTTTTTTTTTTCCTCCAAGCCTGGGCCCAAAATTACTTTGTCTCTTTCTCTCCAATTGTGAATGACTGTATAACCAAAATGGGAGACGCTAAAAGGACATGTTAATGGGATGGATGTGGAAGAGAGGGGTTGATGATTTCCCTTTTTTAATCTTAACATCCATATTCTCTGCGTCAGTCAGCGCCATTGACTTGGTGATAACTGCAGGCTACTGGATCCCTCGGACTGTCTGCTCATGTCAACAACTGGATTAAAGAATAAATGATTTAAACATGCCGAGAGCTTCATTTACATTTCTAACAGTGACTTTATATTTGCTTAGAGATGTGTTTTTTAGCCCCCTAAGGTGTTGATGAATTCCAGAAAAAGGTCAGTGACAAGAAAATCTCTTTCCTTGCCTGGCATGCACATTTCCTTTCACTAGAGGGGTGGAGGGCAATATCACCACATTCATTAAGAGGTCACGGTTTACGCTTATTATTCCGTTATCGACCTTGATCTGAAATTTGCATCATGCTTCATTCTTTTTTTCCAGTGGTAATCGATGTGTGCTGGCCTTTTGAGTTTAAAAAACAGTGATTGACAATGATAAATGGAGGCGCCGGTGCTACACGTGAGCACAAAAAGCTGAGCAGAGGAGACGAGAGGTGCAAAGGGACACACAAGAAAGGGGAAAATATCATTAAACCCAAGAAGGAAATGTGGAGATGTCCAAAATTTTACAAGGCAAGGAAAAGAGAAAACTAGAGGATCCAAGTCTGAGGAGAAAGAAGAAAGCCTGGCACTCAGGTTGATGTGCAGACACCCAATCAGACAGCCCTTCATCCCTTAACCCCTAGCCAGAAGTAGAGTAGCAAGATGAGAGGAGAAAGAGGGAGGGGGAGGTATCAGCTTTAGAAGTGCTGAAACTGGATTTCTTTGTCCTTTTTTTGAGAGAGAAAGAATATAGAAAGAAGGAAAGGGAGGAGTTTTAGGGAGATGTAAGGCACGAGAGCTAATCTTCTTAAACAGAGAAGAGATGGGAGCAGGTTGAACCATGGAGGTGAAACAATGTGCTGTTTTTTTTCCCCTCCTCTGCAGTCAAGCTTTCGAGCTTGTGAGACAATGCTTAAACGATTCATGCCGGAGGATCGCACCGCTATGCCGTGTGCCAAGCGATGAAGATTTCAGTCCTCTAATTCAGTTTCATGACTTGAGTTAGATTGAATTCGCAGAGGAATATGAAGGTCAGGTGCTGTGCTATGTACATGCTCAATCTTCGCAGCCATTAGTGCTTACTTATAAAGCCATTAATGTCCATTATCATAATTACTTTTGCTAACTCACAGAAGCCAGTGCCACTGAGTGAAATCAGCAGAAGTTGCGGCACAGAGTCCCCCTGAATTCTCTACTCAAGCCATTAGTGTGTTTATCCCCATCCATTGTCTTCGACTCTTTCACCTGACTGTGCTCTTCCTGTTCTTTAAAAACAACCTGGAGCCACCTCTTGCATATGTTTGCTCGCTGCGAAAAGGTGTGCCATTAATATGCAAGTGCGTGCCTTGAATTAGTAATGTAGCCCCCCTTTGCAGATGCAGTGCATTCAGTGAAGCACGTAGGAGAAGGCGGACATTTGGTGGATCACACGGGTATGCCGTTGAGCAAGAACGGCTTTTGTGCCCCTTAAAGGGGCAATACGTTCCTGTTTCATACCAGCAACTCAGCTCCCAAAGGCATGCAGTTTCCTGCACAGCACATTCCCTCCTAAAGTCGAGGGGCACTCACTAATAGAACTTTTCAGGATCTAACAGTTGATGGGACAAATGTGGACTCTAAAAGGCTGCATATTTTTCATCTCTATGCTTATAATGCTCAGCAGAAAAATGAATCTGCATAAAATCCCTTGTAGACCTCATTAGTGATTAGCTCTGCAGCAATAACAACATCCAGCAGCACTATTTTCCTTTTTCTCGTGTGAGCCTTTCCCAGCTGCCGAATTCACCCCACATCGTGGTACTTTAGGGTCAAAGGTTGGTAACGGCCAACAATCCAATTTCACAGCGCCTGCCTCTGACAGACACGTGTGATCTTGGGTGGAACCCCTTGAAATCCCCCTCTCTGCATATCCTCTAGAACACTCAGAACTTAATCAAACTTTAATTAGCCCTCTGCTTTTGTGATAATTCGCCATCCAGGCAGGGCCAGAATGTCTGCCTGTGCAAGATGGAGTGCTTGTAGGTGAGGTTAACCGTGGGGGGAGACGAGAGAAGCCACTTGGCCATAATTTGTTTCTAAAGCTGATGAGACCTCTGTCTGGCCAGGCAGCTCGAACAAGGAAAAAGCAGCAAATCAAGCTTTACTTAACCTGTTTCCTTTCTTAAAGATAAAAGGGAGCACAAAGGTAAAAATAATGATGATGTGAAAGGTGGATGACCAAGCTGTCACAGGGCTAAAAAGCTTGTACTGAGCGCCCATAGCTATGAAGTCTGCCTTGGTCAAACAAAAAGCTGGCAGGAATAACATTTCCACGGCCTCCTACACCTCACTAAAAGTTAAGGGTTAACTTTATAGTCAGAGCTTCTCAATATATGACAGGCGCAAAGCACTCACACAGAGAAAAAAAACTTACCCATGTCGGCTCTGTGTGCGTGATATCAAGAAGCAGCGAGAAATGTGATACATGAGTATGTTTTTAGAGTCAAAAAGTAATAAAAAACAATTATGGTCCGAGACTCTTTGACCCGAAGGAGAAAATCCATGCCAACCCAATCTTGTTGTCGGTGCTATGATCTTCTGAATTGAATGCCCTGTGAAATGAAATCAATGGAGTTACTCACTCCAGAGCCACATCAATCTGCTGAGATTGTGCTGCATGTGGATTTAGAGGCCTACTGTTCCCCTTAAGACGACTTGGGTCAATAGCATTAATGTGAAAAGTTTGAGGATGGCAACAGGACACATTGCCCCCTCAAGGCGAGCACACATTTCAAGCAAGTGTCCAGTTACCAGTTGTGGGCGGTAAAGTGAAGGCTTTTCTATTGAAAATGAACAACAAAGGGACATGATTCAATTGTGACAGAAGAGAGTAACAATATAACAGTATGTTTGTGTTAAATATATTTAAAAAAAAAAAAAGACTGTTTCCACAGAAGCAGATAAAAAGGAGGAGAGTTTCAACAAAATCAATCAATGTATTTTCGATTATTACAGTGTTGGTAACACTGTAATTTGCAAATATTACTAATTTTTTTTCCTCCTCTTCAAAAATTGCAGGATAGTTGTTGTTGTTCTTTTCTTAGTTTCTTGATTATTGTTTTTTTTTCCTGTATTATTTTCTGCATCATAGCGCCACATTCAACCCTCACAGCATTCAGCGGAAAACAAACTATTTTAGTTTGGGCACAATGACGCAGCCGTGTTTTGGGCTTTTTTTTTCCAAAAATGACAAAGAGCCTCAAGGATGTGCTGGACCTGTTTCAGTCAGTTCTCAGCATAAGTGAAAGTCAAACTCACAAGATTAGTCAAGACTATTCAAGAGTGAAAAACACTGTTGGTAAAAACAAAAAGGTGAATCTTTTGAGTCATAAATTGGAGCCACAATATGTGGAGACATGTTTGCTTACTACACAATTCCATGTGTGTTATTTTAATTAAAAAGATGTCACATCCTAAGTGCTTTACCAAAATGCAGGAAACGAAACAACTGACTGTTTCTATTTGCCTACTACTGGCCACATCAAAAGTCCAAAAGCAAAAGTTTCAACTCACAAAATGCACCACCGTATTCATAACCATGTTTCCAAGAGTGTTAAATGACTTAATATCATCATCGAGTCTGTTGTTTATATCTGCAGACGACTGAGTCTGCCATGTTTCATCGCTGTGGTTTCTGAAAATGGGCAAACTAAACACTGGTTGGAGAGAAGTCGTTTCACATTTGAGGCAGCATGTGTATTATAGAAGTAATCAGTTGGTTGTAATTTGCAATTTCGCCACTTGATGCCACCAAATCCTTCAAACTTCTCTTTTTAAAAGCTACCAGATGTAAAGACGGTCATAGTAGCCCAGAGATTTACATCGTATCTCACTGAATGAAGTCATGTTGTTCCAATACGTTGTGTAGAAAAAACAAGAAATCTTAAAGTTAGATTAGCTACACACTATAGATACACACTATATATAGATACACACAGAAAAGGCAGTTGCTCCTAGTGAGCCAGTCCCTCCACACGTGCATTTTAGTGGATGTGAGTCGGTCCAGGGCAGACGAATTTGCAGATTTTTCTCCACTGAATGTCCTTTAGTCAAAATGCCTGCCACAACGAGAGGGATAAGACCACAGTGAACTTTCTAGTTTTTCTCATAAAAAGATATATGAGACACTTGAGGAGCTCCAATTTCGGCTTCGCATCAATATTGTACAGCCCTTGTCTGACACACGAATGTTTTCTAACGTTGTGTATTGGACTTTTAAATCTTGCTAGAAAAATTGGCCACCAAATCCAGCGTTAGACTCATGTTGGAATTCGCTCAATAACATTTCTCAGAAGCCATACTGATGCTTTCTCTTGCAAAGTGCACTTTAAGTGTACATTTTGAAAAATGACAACATAGGTCGTCACCATTTCTTATCCTGTGAGTATATTGTCCAGAGAGAGTGGTGTCTTACACCTTATAGTTGTGCATATAAGTTATAAAAGTACATCCATTAGAGTTTGAATTGACGTCCATCACATTTTCTTTTCAATAATAAGATCAGTCCATCTACATCACACTAGCTTCTAGTTTTATGTCTGGCTTTCCATTTGGGATTATTCCTGAAATTCAACTGAACATATGCAGTCAGCTCCAGTTTTAAAGGGTTTTAGCTCTTCCTGCGCCTTTTGGCTTATCCTTTTAGATAAACTCATTCTTCAGCTGTCATGTCAGGAACAAAAGTGCACCAAAGAAAACCAAACTGTGTTGAATCTTGTCTGATACTATCAATTAAACCCAGGATTAATACTTTTAATAAAATGAGTAAATATCCTACATGAAACCTGTCTGTGATCCTTTCGTATTAAGATATTACAAGCTGTCGGGTGAGACCACGACAGAGATGAGCTGAACATAACACATGAACCCAGCAGGAAGGCTTTGTGTTTGCGCATCATTTTATTAAATTCCTCTTCCAGCTGTTACCAGAACCAAAGCACTCAAACCGAAAACACACCTCACGTTTTCAACATCTGTAGCACTTTGCATGGCTCTCGCTGATAAGGAATCTGGATGTGAGGATGGTGTTTGTGTGCTCACACTTCAGGTCTGCTCCTGTGCGCATGTTTGTTTAATCAAATTGCCCAAGGCCCAATATTCCAGGGATCCCTCTGTGGACTCATTTATCATAAGATTTTGAAGTTCCTGTGTGCAGAACAACAAAGTTACCTCCAGAAGACATAGCGTTAGCGTTCAAGGATATCAGTTCGGCGCAGACTGGGCCGACTTGTTTCCCTGTTGGGTGGGTAAAAAGGGAACAGGAGAAAAGCCTTTGAAGTGCATGCTTCATGGGCTCGTCAATAACTGCTATTGACCCTTCCCACTTTTTTTTAATAAGGTTCCCAGTCCTTAGGCTTGATTTGCTGGATCCTCATTGCAATGCTAGCGGTGCTGCGGTACGCTGCCATATTGCTGATGCCAAGTATTTCCGCATTGATTATACCTATGGGATTAGCACAAATGCAAATGCAACTGTGTGTTTGTGCATGTTGGAAGTGTGTTAGAAGAGATGAGAGTGAGCAGAAAGACTTGCGACTGTTGGCACAAGTGTAATCCATCTTTTGGATTGTGTGCATATTATACAATGTAAGCATTTGGACAAGCTGTTGTTTTAAGAACACAAAAGTTTATCTGTGTATGCAGTCTCTTTGATTCTAGCAAAATGTTCATTAATAAGGGATCTAAACTTATTCCCTCCCCCACTTAGAGAGCTTATAAACCATGCAGGCATATTCTATGGGACTTCTACCGTCTCTGAGAATCAGGGTTCCTTGAAAAGCCTGGGAAACATTACTTGGAAAGAAAAAAACACCGGGCAGAGAGATTAACGTGTTGCAAAGAGAGGTCCCTTGTCTTGTAATTAGACTGTGGATCAAATTGTGATCACCCATTCTGAATTGACCTCCATGAAAGCATCAGCAGGATATGGCGTCCTTGTGTATTTATAGTATACCATAACTGTTCACTCAAGCATTTTACCTTATTAAATAAATCCAATTTGGATTTCCAGATCAGCAAATGTTCAGATATGAAGGTTCATTCATTTAATCTTTCTGCTCAGGGTGTTTGATTGGTTGTAGACATGTTTCCCCTGTTGCTGCCATGGAAATGTTGACTCATAATTCCATCCACTGGGTAATGGTTAGTGGACTCCCTTAACTGCCTAACTTTCAGCCTTTCAAGATGTTTAAAAAGGTTGGTTATATGAAAATACAACAACTCATGCAGTTGTTATGAAAATGGACATTTACTTCAAGGATGAAAACTGTTGTAACAATGCTGTAAACATGCTTGTTTTTGCTGTGAAGCTGGGCTTTTGAACATAGGGGTCTATGAAGATTGACTATTACGGAGCCAGTCCCTTTGAGGATCTGCATATTTTTGCACTTTGAAGTCGACTTCATTTTTCAGTGTTTCCACTTAAGTGAAACTGGTGAAGTGCCCATTCCTGATGGCTGTAATTCAGCGTACCTCCTGCACCAGAGCCTGCCTCTCAAAAGTCCCACATATAGGCTGAAGGCAGATTCTGTACACAGGAAATCGATTTATGAAACAATGATAACAAACACACTTGTAACGTTGCCATTTTGATAACCAGGCAGCTATAAAGGAGACATTCACTGAGTGCTGTGTGCTGCTGTCTGAAGAAGCCAGAGGAATAAAGCTATAGCGAACTGACGGATTTGCCTAATTATCAAATGGAAACTGTCAGGTGTTGGTTGGGTTGGCAGGACACGGATGCGGACTCCAGAGGTGTAAAGCAAAAACTTGGTTTATTTACAAAAAAAAATCACAGGGAAAGCGCGGTAGAGCCGGATAACAAGACTAAACTGTGAGATAAATACATGAATATAACTGTGAGTAGAAAACAAAGTCAACTTAAGTCGTGGCTTAAGTCGTGGCGTGGCAACAGAATGGTGAGATCGGGGAAACAAATCACAAACTGAAAGGGGAGCTTGGAAACTAAATAGTGAACTGAGAGTGATTGGTGACTGAGTGCAGCTGGGGAATATGAAAAACAGGTGATGTGAGTGACAACTAATGACCTGGCATGGGAATTGAGGGGAAAAACAATGGCAAAACAAAATACAAGACCTGGGGCCTCATGTACAAAGACTTGCGTGGATTTCCTACTGAAACATGGCGTACGCTCAAACCCAAATGACCTCCAACGTCGGATGTACGAATCTGTGCGCACGCATCAATCCAAGCACATATCGTTTGTACATCCCAATCAACGTGGAATTGAGCGCACATGTCGGAGCACCCGACTCCTCCCTGTCCACGCCCCTACTTAAATACGCAAATCACATTAAAATGAGCTCTGCACCTGCGATTCCCCTCTGTGTACGGTCAGAAAATAAAGAAAAAAGAATGAATAAGACGGTAAAAAAGAAGAACTTCACGGAAAGCGAGATGTCGGTGCTACTTTCTGAAGTGGAGGCCCAAAAAAATTTGTTCTTTGACACGCTGTCCTCCGGCGTAAGCAGCAAATGCAAGAGGAGTGGGTGGGAGAGCCTGAGGCTGTCAATGCTGGGGGGTCTAAGAAGCCTCACAAGCAGAGGTGAAGAAGAAGTGGTCCCACATTAAGGTGGAGGTGAAGCAGAGACTGGCTGCCCACCGCGTGGCCAAAACAGGCGGGTGGGGGGGGTGACCGACTCTGTTTGAACAGAGAGTCGGGGCAACTATGGGTGACACTGGTCTCTCTGGGGTGGTGGGAGCTCATGTGGGGGACTCTGATTACCCCCAAGGTAAATACCGATGTTTTTGTGTAATTCACAACGTGTTCATACAGTAACGCGCAGAAGTGCGCCGGGGAAAAGGTGAGGCTGAGTAAGACATTTCACACTTTACGCACGGGGTTATTAACTTTTGCCCACAGAAACGATCAGGGGCTTGTTAGAAAGATCTTAAACTGAAGTTTAACCAGCAAAAAACAGCAAGAAACTAACTTTAACCACCGACTGATGCTGTGAAGACGGGATAGAAATTGGGGGCGCACATACTCAATGCACGTCACAGGGAATAATATTAGGACAATTACAAGAATGAAGTTACTCACCAAGAAGCCACCCATCCCGCACAGCGCCACCCTGTATGTCTGTTCCCAACGATGCTGTTACTCAGAATGTATGAATCGTGCGTTGAACCAGGCCACCTCGCCACAATGTTGATTAATTGCATTTACGCATCACATATGATCTTACATCGATCGAATGAAAATGTTTCCTGTTAACATACACATTCATTATGTGATGGCGCTTTTATAGCAATGTGTGCGCAGTCGATAGCCCCGATTACAAAATCGGCTCTCGCTTCAAATTGAGCTTTAATGTTGGCCTGTTGGGAATTTCATATAGCCTACGTGGCTGAGATGCGGATAATTATGTCCCACGCGGCTGGCATGGGTTGGCTCAGGGTAGACTGGCACAGTCCCAATCGGTTGGCCACCTGCCCCTGGAATGCTCCGGTTGGAACCCCAGTGTGCACATCACCTGTGGGCACAGGCAGCGCATGGCTCCTCGCTGTTTTGCGCTCCAACGCCGGCCGCAGCTCTGCGCACAGTTCTAGGAGGATTTCCCTCAAAACGGCTAATGAGTAATCAGTCGCCATCATATGCCAGCTAATCCTCTCTGTTGTAATGAACACACGCTCTCTTTGAATTGCACCATTTGCAAAGTCTTCCAATACTGCTAAAGCAGCCATTGTTTTTAATGGTATGCATTGCACCACTTTGCGCATGCTTTTATATCCACTCGTGTAAATGGAGACACATGGGTGTATTAATTGTTGATCAGTATTAATTGTTCATGTATCTCAAATGTGCACATCATTGTCTGAGGACTAATTGTTTTCACATTTATTTATTATAACAGTTTCCCAACATCACCTTAGGTGTCGCCAAAGAATCAACAGCTGCAGAAACGTGCGTACGCCAGCCCTGAAGCTGCCGTGAGGCACCGCACATTTCCACGGTCTTTTCGTTCTTGATACATCTGATCGTTGACGTGAAAAGGTGCGTACGCACCCTTTGTACATGAGGCCCCTGGACTAGAAAACTAAACATGAGCTAGAAAACTAAGTCATGAAAGAAACTAAAACATGATAAAACACAACACTAAGAACTCAAAACATGGGGAAAACCCCATGGACATGACAGAAACCTGATTTTGTATTAGTCACCGTTGCGTCTCCAACATTGGGCAGGTTGAGGATTTGCCACTGGTGATAGATGGCTATAATTTATTGTAGGGATGCAGCGATACTACTTTTTTTCAAACCGATACGATACCGATACTTGGATCTGAGTACTTGCCGATACTTCTACCACAGAAAAAATGCAATGAATTGGAAGACAGGTTTCGGTGTCACTAGCCTCCCCTAGCCGCCAATCTAAAAAAATACAACAAAAATGACAATCCACCCTCTGATCCCAGTCTTCATGCAATAAATTGGTATTGGTTCATGGTATCGGTTAACTTTAACGAGTACGAGTATATTAGAATAGTATCGGCCCGATACCAGTTTCGGTACATCCCTAATTTATTGAATTGTTTTGAAAAGAAATCACATGGAAGCCAAGATTTCCAGCATGTATTTAGATGTATGTAATCTGTGAAAGATAGGATGCCATAAAACCATTATATGTACTAAAATAAAACTGACAAAAAACAAAAAGAACGATGAATTTTTGTTAGGAGGAAAGATTGTGAGAGATGGCATGCAACAAAGTGCCATATGCTGGAACTCAACTCAACCAATCGAGCTACTAAACACCCCAAACTGTCAGGCATTCCCCAAACTTTGTTCAATGCAGCTTCGACACACACACACAAAAATCTCACTCCATTTCATCCATAATGCGGCGAAATCACGACAGTCTATTTACCAAGAAAGTTTTAGACTGCAATTTCACCCCATGCACTCACACAAATATAATTCTCCTGTATGGAAACTGGAAACTGGCAGAGCTTTAGCTTCCCAAGGGAGCTGTGCTGTGCTGCGGTGCCATATGGAGGTGGGTGGTTCGTGTCTTGTGGGAGAATGTGGTGAAACTAAAGAAACAATTCAGGTACTGAGGGGGTCACCGTTAAGCGTCACCCTCCGCGGGGACTGGGCACGAGGGGAGTCACCGTCACCAGCTCTCACTCCAGAGTTATGCGCACACAGCTGCCACAGTTGCATGGCTTGAGTGGAGGGTGGGCGACATCGAGCAAAGACAAGGGAAGGTATCTGAGAGGATTTTTTCATGCTCTGCCAGAGCAAAACCCAAACATCCGTTTGCTATAAAGTGCGGACATAGATCCGATCAGATGATACAACATTTCAGATGTCTCAGATCCTTACAGATGGACATACGAAACCTTCCAGGCCATTTAGTAGATTTCAAGACCTGTTTATATAGTTTCTTGAATATTTTGTGGGTTTTTTTTTCTTTGCTGTTTTTATGTCGAGGGCAGAGCAGTTCTGTAAGGACCCTCTCACAGCCCCCTGTATGAAGGTTGTGTAATGAATAGGGCTGGGCGAGTTATTTAACGCCGATAAATATTTTATCGCACATTGACGCAGTTTTTTATTTATTTATTTATTTATTTTCTAAATTAAAAAAATAAAATAAAAAAATTTGGGGGGGGCTTTTGTGCCTTTAATGGATAGGAACATTCAGATTGACAGGAAGCAGAGAGAGGGGGAACGACACGCAGCACAGGGCCGTCGGATGCGGAACCTGAACCGGGGCCAGCTGCAATGAGGACTATAGCCTCTTGTACATGGGGCGCCTGCTGTACCCACTACGCCACAGACCACCCCAGTTTTATTATTTATTTTATTTTTGTAAAAGTCTGTTGCCGTCTGTTGCCGTCTGCTGCGGAACCGGAAAAGAAAGTAATCGGCGGATCCACCAAACATGGAGAAGGGAACGGAACTTTTACTCGGGCATTTTCATTTTAAAGTTCTTCCAGACGGCGGAGTCGACAGAACCAAAGTCATCTGTAAACACTGCCAAGTTGAATTGTCTTCTCACCGTAGTAGTTCCAGTCTAAAATATCACTTAAAGGCAAAACACACAACTGATAGCAGCAAGTCATTCAAGGAAACAGACAGTGGAGCGAGGCTTCTACATAAAAACTACAGAAAGATGCTGATGTTAAAAGTGTGTTTGCACAACAAATGTTATGGCACTTTCATTCATATGGCAGCACATTTAAAGTAAAACTAAATGCTAAAAGCTATACACTACTTTTGAATTCATTTTTGGATTTTGCGTACAAAATGCGATTAATCGTGATTAATCAGGGAAATCATGTGATTAATTAGATTAAAAATTTTAATTGTTGCCCAGCCCTAGTTATGAATCAAACTGACCTCAGACAAGAAGAAGAAAAAACGTTTCATAATTATTTATCATAAAGTTGAAATTCCAGGAAAGCAAAAAAAAAAAACAGCCTCAGAGCAAACATGATGTCAACTACAGAAACTAAGGAAACTAAGCAACTAAGGAAAAAAGGTAAGTTCTCATCACTTTTGATCACTCAAGGCAAACTGCTTAAACAGGTCAACGCGAACATTTGTGATGCTTTTATGCAACTATTGTCACGCCATGAGACTCACGTTTTTAGTTTCATGTTTTAGTTGCGTTTTTGTATTCAGTTTAGGTCCAGGTTTTGATTTTCAGTCCATGTTTAGTTTTTAGCCATGCCTCAGTTTCCCTGCACTCTGTTTATTAGTTCACTCACTTCACCTGTGTTTTTTCCCTCAGCTGCACTCACTCCCCAATCACTCTCACTCCCTATTTAGTCTCCAGTCTCCCCTCTCTGTTTGCTGGATCTTTGTTTGTCATTCATGCCATCCATACCTGACCTTCCTGACATGATTCCCGTTTTTCCCATGTTCCACGTCATTTTCACTAAGCTAAGTATTTATTTATTTCTTGCCATGCCAAGTCTTTTTGGTTGTTCTTCATAGTTACGTTTTTTGAATCCGGCTTAGCCGCGCCTTTTGTTTGCACTTTGTTTTTTGATAATAAATCATCCTTTATTTTCTGAAAAGAGTCCGCATCCGTGTCCTCCCTTCCCATCTCCTCACCCTTTTGACAACTATATGAATAAAAAAGCTAAAACCTGGATAAGCACTGGAGTGGTGATTGATCATTACGTGTGCACATCTACAACCGATGCACGAATCATTCTGGCTGATGATTGACAGGCTAAACAAGTTTCTGCTCTCCACAAAGTAAAGCAAGAAAAGCTGGCAACTTTCCGTTGGAGACCAGTAAAGTTAGGCCTACATTTTTGCTGGGTGTATGTGTTGCTTCAAACAAAGACAGCAGCATTAAAAAAGTATGGCTGAGAGCAACAAATCACAGATGCACTAAAAAGTAATGTCGACCTGACACATTGCAGCTATCCGCTTAACAAGCACAGATTATTATTATTTTTTTTAAATCACAGGGGGAATCACGTAGATTGACATTTAGATGATAAGAACAAGGCCTTGCTCTTCTGGTTTAGTGTGTATAATGCTTTGTCATAGCTTTACAGTATTAAAGCATGCTGTGTGCTGAAAGCATGACTAATAAAAACCAGCATATCCCTCGGTGCGGGCCTGGGCATCTGCACTCCAGGCCTGGCTGTCACATCAAATGCAACAATATTCTGCTTACAGTATACAGCTTGTCTGCACAACATGGTTTATGGTGACTGTCTTGTTAGGGCCTGTGTTGTCCAGTGTGCTCCAGGCACAGTGGTTTTAATTTGTTGGATTTTTTTCCGCCTTTCTCTCCATGGGCCCCACATTACAGCAGCCTCTTGTTTTGGAGGTTTCCAGTCCTTATCGGGTAATTTTTTTTTTTTTTTAATACAAAAAAAAAAAAAAGCTCCACTATTTATCATATAGCTCATATCACCGTCCTTTCCTGAAGTTTGTGACTCTCTTTTCGAATTCAGCAACTTGATCCATAAAAGAGAAAGCTCTGAGCTGGAAAGCTGTGAGCGTGCAAGGACATGCATGTAGGAAAATGCAGTGTATGTGGGTGAGTATCGGAGCCTTTATACTGTGTATATCTGACAGTTTGTTTGTGTGAACATGCTGAGCGAGCCTGATAACTGGAATGTGCGGTCACCTTGCTTTCTGATTAAAGGTTTTTGCTCCTTAGTTGCTTAAAAGGAGGCTGCAGAAGGGAGAAAGTAGCACAGGGAGAAGTTTATATCAGTCAGAGCCAGAATTTTGCTAGTTTTCTCAGATTAGGTTGTTCTGTTGGTGAAATACCTTTAGAAATACTTCACAGATTTAGATCACATTCAGAACTTCATAGAGAATAAAGCTTTAGAATTGGGGAAAAAAAGCTTTTTTTTCACCCTCTCGCTGAGTGGGTTTGGGTTTGGCGTATGCTTCAAAGGTGACAAATTATGGAAAAATATTTTTTTTCTGTTCTTGGGAGCATATATTAGGGTGTCAGAAGTCTCTGCCAAGTTTAAAACTCTCCAAACACGCAGCCCTGGCATTTTTCTCCTTTTTCTTTAGGTCCCCTTTGTTTGAAAGCTCCTCCATTCGGTTTTTCTGTGCAGCTCTAAGCCTCGACCTCTGAGCCCCGCCCGCTTGCATCCAACCGCCTAGACCGATGAAGTCAGCGTCCTGTTGTCAGCTGTATTGAGGAGCATGCATCTTCCATCTACAACCAGCCTCAGTGGATAAATCATATTTTAGGGTTATGTTCTAGCAAGAGTTAGCTAAAGACTGTGTATGTGACGGTTTGAACATCTTGGTTGAGTTCAACGCTGGGCTGAAGAAACTGAGCCACAAAGAGGGATTAGTGCCTGAACTTCAGATGAGGGATTCACAAGTATCTGAGAAATAATGTGTCAGGGTTTATTTACTCATTTGTTTTATTCGTTTAGCTTAAGCTAACACAGCTAACAGCTTAGGTAATGAGGATGACTTAGACCAGCTTCTAAAGAGTCATTTGTGGGAAATTGAAAAGACCAGAAAGGTGTAATTTTCCACAGAATATACACGCTCGATACGTGCTGTTTATTCAAGCTCCAGAACAGGTAAAACACATTCCAAAATGTCTGACGAAAACCAAACACCAAACGTCATCGAACATTGCGGCCACTTCAAGGGGCCAAGACCACTAAGTACCAAAGTATAGAATGTGAAATATGCTGCTTATGTAGATGTTGGTGAATTATGTACATTACAGTCACTACACATTGCTGTTACTTTTTGGAAGATTAACATTATTGTAAGACCATTACTTTGTTAACTGAATGCTTTCTAGTTGAACGGTTACGTTCTGTAATTAAGAACATTGTGTGGATACAACAAAGCACAAGGTGTAAACCTCTGGTGAGTGGCTGGTGTCCTCACCAAAGGGCGGAGTTGAGCACTTGCTAAGTCTCCACCCCTCAAAACAGACTGCTAACAGAGAGCTGTGAAAACAGGGCTGAGACAAGACCACTGAGAATGTTATTAAATTGTTAAAAAAGGTGAGCTGCAAAAGTAGAGTAAAACCAAGAACCCACAGAATATGCACTGATTAAATATGAAACATAAAGCTCTTTTGAAATACAGTCAAAATTTTTGTGAAAGGCTTTTTTGGCACGACGTGCTGAAAAAAAACATTCACTCGTGAGAATGAAACTAAGGTTGAAATTACAAATCACATTTTGGATCAGAAAATGAAATACTTGATTATTCAATTGGCCTTCCAGTCAAAGTCATGTATGTTCACACTCTCTATCCAAGCTGTCGTCCATTGTCTCCCTGTAAAGGATTTGGACGGACACGAGGATGCCCCAGGTGTCACTACAGACATGAAAATGACAGTGTCACACTGCCAATGTCCCTTTTCCCCCTTGCTCAATGAAATGATAACTAGAAGGCAATCAGGCTTCCCATAAATTGATGCAGATGAATCTGCCACCCATTTACTAATCAAATTCCAAATATGCAGGCCAGGCTGTAATGGGATACATGCTGAGACAATGACAAAGGCCTTCAACTAACGAGTAACATTTTAGGGACTTTTTTTCTCCAAAGGATTGCTGAACATTCGGATGTTTCTTGACAAAATGGGGAATAACGGAGTGAAAAGAACCACTCAGAGAGATTTAACACAGCTTCAAAGCAATTCAAAATGGCTCTAAAAACATCAGAAAAAGTGGCCCGGACTCAAAAACATGGAGAGACAAAAAAGCATGCGAAACACACAAACCTGAAATACAAAGATAAAGAAATTCAAAATGGACACTCATTGATGCAATAAAAAAAAAAAGACTATTGACTGATCAGGTCACTCGAGGTTGGTTTTTGTCTCTTTCAGGTGTGATGATCAACATATGAAAGAGACGGTGAAGGCCTTTCGCAGGAGACTGTTGGCTCGTAATCTGTTGTTTCTTATTGTCACCTCCTGAGAGGACCTCATTTCCCATTTGATTTAAATATCTTTTTCTTTTTCCTCTGTTCACTTCATAGGGTCGAGTGAGGATTGCGAGTTTTCTTGTCAGTGTCTGCAACGTTCCCTCCAGTAGCAGCAGAGTCTGAAATAATCAGCACTGTCACAAGGGAGGTCCTGCTCCCATTGACAGTCACTGGTGGGAGGCCACTGTCCTGCCATTAATAAAGATTTACATTTACATAAGTTGACAGGAGCAAGGTGCTTAGGCCCCACCTACCCAGAAACTTCTCCACATATAAAACAGCTCATTAAAGCTACAAGGAATGTGTGAGGGTATCCATTACCCAGACTTTTAATGTAGCTCCTTATTCAAACAATCCATATTTACTTTTCTTAATTCATTGCACTCGATGCAAATATTGTTCTTGATCTTAGATGTCTTAAATGCCCAATTGATATCCAGTGTCAACATAAAGGCAAATTTAACTAATAGTAAACTATTTACTATTTTAAGAACAAAGCATAGCGCATTACACGGCTTGTGAGTAAGAAAATCACACAGTCTCCAACCACAGCCTCCAAGCATAATGCAATGGAGAGACAGGGTAAAAAATGTGTTTATCATGGAAAAAAATCACAGCAAGACTACAGCTGAAAACAGATGTGTTTGATAAAAGATGGTCATTATTAGTACAGGCAATGCCGGGACTCTAGTTACCTCTATATTCTTGTTTTTCTTGTTTTGTTTTTTTTATATATATATTTTTATTAATTACAGGAGAGTAAGTTCTTTCTTTCTTCTTTTTGTATTGTTGTTGCTCTCAACTGTAAATGACTCGTACTTTGTATGGCTGTTTTTCTCACTTGTAATGTACTCAAATTAACGCAGAATGCTCGTTAGGGCATATAGAGCGAAGAAGAGGATTGGATTAGCGGAAATATGACGTCAAGGTGCAAAACAGTGACTGCAATTTACAAAGATCTAGTCAGTGGAAGAAAAAAAAGAAGAGAGAAAGGACTTTTAAAGAACTATAAGCAAGTATAACTGCATATAATAAACACCCCCTCTGTGTTTGTTGAGTTTGTGTTTGTATGTATATGTCAAATAAAAAATCAGTTATAAAAAAAAGAAATCCCACAGTACAGACAGTAAACCAGGCAAAAGCTTTATTTCAGTTCAACGTGTGTGTTTGGTTGGTCCGTAGCACACAAAGTGTATCACCTAGTGTTCAATGCAAGGAAATCCATTCTTTGATCGACCCGATTTAAGCAACGGGAGAAGCTGTTGGCAGTGATCCCACCCAGTTTTAAGGAACAAGCTCATGGAATTACCTTGACAGAATGACAGTTGTGATACAAGGGGAGAGGTAATTAAATAATATAATAATTAAAAAAAGGTTACACTGTCCACAAGTCCTTTTTTAAGATCTATGAACCACAATGCATGTACTCCACACATTACACAGTTCTCATTATTTAAGTGCCAATGCTGGCTAAATACGTTGAAGTTTTCACTCGACTGTGTTCACGACGTAGTGTTTAATCAAACTTCATGGCACATCATGTCGTATTTCCCCAAAACGTACCACAAAAGTATTTCAATGTACTTCAGGCAAATTCCATAGTGAAAGAAGAACAGAAGGCAGCGTTTTGCACATCTATGGACGGCCATGTTGACTCAAGGCAGCCAGTACAGCGTGGAACGCAGTGAGGGTGTAAACACAGAGGGTTTCGTCACAGAAAGCAGTCATCCAGTTAAAAAAGTGCTCGATATGCAAAGACATGCAAGCACACCCCCCTCTGTAGGTTTGATTGTCTTGCATTTCTCTGAGGTTGTTTTTAATCCCCTGGGATTCTGCATCAGACAGGAATTAAGAAACAACCTGAAGCAGCCCGGTTGTACAATAAAGAACAGATCTTTCCAGCAGCGGAGCAGGGAAAGTGGGACAGGTTTATGGTAAATTTGGATAACCTTAACATTTCAAGCGTAAGTGTACATTATCCATCATTAATGTTCCCTATTACACACTTTTAGTACTTCTAATTCCAGCATCTGCCCTGACATTTAAATCCGGTCACACAAGGTTGAAACGTGACAGATCCCACATTAAGACGGTGGATCAAGATTCCACATAGATTTTGTCCGATTTATGTCACTGCATGTCTAGATTGTGATATTGACGTGAGGGGTGCAGTTATTAATGCATTTGGACATGTTTTTAACTGTCAGATTTGCAATGTGCATCCAAATGTCGAAGGATTTTCCTTTCTCTGACAGTGATCCGTCTAACTGAGAAGCATGCCTCACTGAAACTACTTTTTAGACCAGAGAGAAATAACCTTTTGAGTTTATTCTCCATACATTTAGATGTTCACTGTATATTTCTCATTCCAGCATCTTAAAGGGATAATTCGCCTCTTTTGACATGAAGGGAGAAAAAATATCGCCAAGCATTTGTGAGGTCTGACTCACAACGATTTTGTGATGCAAATGTATTACTCTTTTGAATGCATATTGTTTTGAGAAGCAAAACGCTTTATTTTTGTGGCCCCAGCCAACTAGCCGGACTACCTTCGTCAACGCCAAAACGAGGCTGGAACTCGGCTCACAGGACGCAACAGGGGGTAAGAAAATGTTCATAAATGATATTGCTAGTACGGGATGTCACACAGCTTCATGTCAAAAGAGGTGAACTATCCCTTTAACAACTCCTTATATTGCTTTTGTTGTTCCAAAAGTGAAAATGGGCAGAAAGCTGCCAATTTGTGGAGAGACAAATGTCAATTTGTACAGTTTGTCACAACTACTTGTGTGTATGCCGCTAATAACTTTACTAATTAACTCCAAAAAATCTTTGAAAACCAAACAACAATAAGAAAAAGGGCTGATAGACTGCTACAGACTGTATGCTGAGTTTTAAAGTGTGGAGGGTTCCAGCACAAGCATCTTGGTCGAGGGTGGCGAGCAGATGGCACAGGGATTCTGAAACAAACAGCAAATCCTTTGATATGTCTGAGGCATCCCATTCAAGAGGAAAAGGCAAAAATATGGGCAAAACAGAGTGTTTCAAGTGCTCATGGGACGCAACGACAAATTAGAGCTTGCAAAAGTGACAAGAGATTAAATGTCATGCCCAGGACTGAACGGCATGATCTCAAGATGATCGACTTTTTATCTCGGCGTTTCCCACAATTCATTTCTGCACTCGTATGTGGCCGAGAATAATGCGAGAGCAGTTCAGTTAGGATGGAACTGTGGTCGTGAACAATCAGAATAATTGTTCCTGAGTACACCAGTACACATGTGGGAAAGTGTTGGGATTAAAAAAAGAATAAAAAGGACAGGCAGTCTGCAAAGGTAAGGGACATTTTTAATCACTCAAAAATGTAAAAGTAGTTTGAAATGCAGAAAAACACCCTGTGATATAATGAAGCTCTAGGAAATGCAGAATTAAAAGCAATGCTTTATCCATTTAAAATGTTTCATTAAACCAAAAGGGAAAGTGTGCATACAAGACACTGACTGTGACAATGTCTCTCAAGCACAACCAGATCTAAACCTTGCTCCCGTTGCATTATGCCATCACATTAGTTGCTTTAAAAGACTAAATCTGGAGTGGGAACGTCATAACAAATGCAAACACACATCGTGGCAGCGCAGACAAACTCAGAGGTCGTGAACACACAGCTGTCTGTGGAAAGGCAAGGAAAAAGTTCACTTTATGGACATGAGCTGTCCTTTAAATCCCTAAACATTCAGCTGGCAGGCCATTACTCTCTTTATTTGTCTTTTTTATAGCCTTCTTCTTAAATCCTCTTTTGTTTTTGTACCCCATCATTAGTCGATTTCCGTGTCGTCTATGATGACCATGACCCATCATTCCAAGCCGCCTCTTTTTTTTCCCCCTACTTCAATTCATGCATTATCCTTCTTTTCTCTCTTGAAATGTCTTTTTTATTTGGTCTTCAATTCAAAAGTTGCTGGGCAGGGAAGTGGGCAGAGAGAGAGTGGGGGGATGACATGCATTAAAGAGTCACAGATCGGGACCGGATGGACCTGGGCCGGCTGCGTCCAGGACCTTCTGCCTCTATAAACGGGGTGCCTTCTCAACCAGTTGAGCCCTCGTTCATCTCTATCTCTTATCTTTAATTGAATAGATAATTATGAATAAAATGATTGTATATGAAATGTGTATATTACAATGTATGTGTATTTTTTACAAGCAATTAACGAGTCTAGAATGTGAAACTATGAGGAAGAAAGCTTTGGCCCATTGCTAACTCTGGCATTAGAATATAAGTAAGTATAAAGAGAACGCACACAGCATTCAAAAGTCTGTTTAATATTGATATAGCTCAGTCTTTTCACAATTTTATTGATGATCTCGTCATATGGGCCCCTGGTCATCACAGGCATTAATGCACTGGCAGCAGCTGTGTATATACCTGTGATTATTACTCCGTAATTCCCTCATTTCAAGTTTCATTGCGACATACACTTAAAATCATACATAACATCATCATGTAAACCTCTGGCACTGCCCCATATCTGGCCAGTGGTGGAGGAAACTGGTGAAAAAGCACAGCGGTAGGAAATTTCATCGACTTAATGACAATATGAAAGGCTCAAGTTTCCTTCCATGATCTGCTGAGATACTGTAAAATGTGTAGAAAAGGATCCCACTCGAAAGCAAAACACAACACATTTCTGTCTCCTCCAGTTCTTTATGCAAGTGTTGTGGAGAAATTAGAGTCGAATCCCGCGTTGGTCAGCCGTCCATTGGGGAGTTTATTGAACAAACCGTCACAGCAAATGTGCATACAGAATGTACAAAATGTCCACCGTCTTCCTTCTGTGATCTATCTTTATGCTGGTCCTTATCAAAACAAGCGTACGTGGCACTCTCTGGAGGTGCCTAATGTTAAACAACTCATTCTAACTATCAACAATATTCTGAACCAGTCAACAAGGCCCAGGATGTAACTAGGCCAGAAGTCATGAACATGTCATGACATCCTTCTCCCACACAAGTCGCCGTTCATGTCTCAAAGAGGCACAGACACAGACCTGTCAGTGTGTTCAGCGCATTTACTTGACAGTCTAATCGGAAACTCAGCTCCTCATCATTGCTGTCTTATAAATAGAGTCTGTATATCAGAAGCAGCCTCCCACTTACAGTCCAGATTTCATGCCAAGCAAATAGAATAAAATGCGTTGCTCAAAATGCATTAGGAAATGCAAATGTCATGCCCATTTCTCAATTTAATGGCAGGTTCAGCAATAAATTGTAACTGGCCAGACCAGTTTTAAGAAGATCGCCAAAATAATTAGAAATATTCTACAATTGGCAAAACCATAAAATGTTTTTTTTTTCCTCAGTAAACACTGATGGGGAGTAGGTAATTCAATTCAGAATACTGTTGCATTGTTGAGCATCAGCAGCTAATTTCCTCAGGGAAACTCATCTCTGCAGGGTCTAAGCAGAACACTGTCAACTGCCTTACCTGTAAATATTGACAGTGGGGAAGAATGAAGCAGCTATAACTAGCTCATACGTGTGACAGCTCAATTATGTCAGCACAGAGGCTCAAGTTCACAGTACGCCTGATACTTATAAGGATATAAATCAATAGGGTTCTGAGGTGACTTGGATGAAGGGGGATCTGGGAAAAAAGCAAAGAGGGAGTCAAGCGAATGAGCTTAAGAGGTTTTGACTGTACCTTCATTTCAAGGAGTTATGATTATTTCATACGGGCTTGGAAGGCTTGACCACTCACATTTCATCTCATCACAGATCCTCATGAAGAAATGAATATTTGAAAAAAAGGAGCCCGTTAAACCTGTTGCAGCGTGCTTTCACTTGGTTTATTTTGGCGTCTCCCACCAACCGACGCGTGGCGTTCAGATCCAACAAATGCAGACCAATGCTGCTTCTTTTCTATGAGTGGTTCACAGAGTTTGCAAACTCTATGTTTGGCTGTGCGTGACTCCTTTGTCACGCAGAGCCTGCATCAGTGGAGCCCTTCCTCTCTGTGTTCTTAGCATCCTTCGTGAATGCAAAGATAAGTCTACTGTCACTAAGGATGGCCTCTGGACTTCTTGCACACCATTGCCAAACACTATTATACTTATTCCAGGACAAATACTACAGGTTTGCAGGAAAGTCTGACATAAATTCACAAAGTTTTAGAAGCCTCTCTGAGAAAAAAAAGCCTCCGTCTGACATATTATAGATTTTTTTCGGATGAATGCAGAGACCGAATATTGCTTAAATGACATTGGCCAAATAATAGATCACTTCATCTCTTCGAGTTTAGGAATAGTAAATTTGAAAAAAAAAAAAAGACTCTTGACCTTATTTTCTATCTAATGCCTCGAGATTCATCCGCTAATTGAATATGCAGATCAAAGCACCTTGCCATCAAATGCTAAAAGCTGAAGGCGGATAAGTTCACTTACGCAGACATCTCGAACGACGACCAGCATCAAAACATGGTGAGTGGTTTTTACGGATGTGCCTTTCACTCCCGGACTTGAAAGTAAGGCTTGGAACTTATTACTACTTTCAGATGACTGTTTTATGAATGTTTCTTTCAGACTGAGACAGTGCATGCACTTGAGCTGGAGCCAACAAAGCACAGGGAAAACCATGCAAACAGCTGAGCTCCACAACACTTGAAACTGGCAGAAAAAGCTCAAGTAGTTCAACCTTATCGACCATCAGTCTCATAGCACTATGTATAACAACTATATTCACTTACAGCAGAAAACATATTTATTGTCATGTGTACTTGAATCAAAACTATTCATTCCTCTTATTATAAGTCTGAAAATTATATCAAAGTCAATCTTGATCAAATTAAAAAGATCTAACAGTGAATGCAAACAGCAGCACAAAAATACATTTTTTCAAGTCTAGAATTATCTTCTTTTTTTTTAAAAAAGGATGAAATTAAAACATGAAAAATGGACTCAAACCCCGGTCTCTCAGGTGGAATTCCTGTGGGATCTGCTTTTAGTGCTCAGGGTAACCCTAAAATGTCATTTTTGGACAAGCGAGGTTTTCTGAGCTGGTAACTTTGCAATCATAGAAAGCTTCACCGTGGAAAATCTCGGCAAATGTTGTGTATTTTAACAGTAATCTATGATGCTTTCCCAACCTTAACTAAGTACTTTTGATATGTCGTGATATTGTAGGGACAAGGAAATCAAAATAAAGGACAAGAAGTGTACTAGTTTGTGAGTTCAGGATGTTTTGGGATACGTGCATTTTTTTATAAGTTATTGTGAAATTAACATGTTTTCTCATGTAAACTAATATATCCATTACACCAAAGTGTTTAAATAGAAGGCAGTCGGTCTTTCTTTCCTTGGTTCTTGACAACCCAGGTTATTCCAAAGCGACCAAAGCCTGTTAATCAAGCAGATAAACAACTCACAGGTGACAATGACCTAAATGAGAATTACAGAGCGCATCAAGGACACCTGTGACGAGCCTGAAACTCCCTGCAGAAGAAGCCTTTCGGATGAGATGCAAAATGTCTTCAAGAACCAAGAAAAGAAGTCCAGATGGCCTCTATTCAGGAACCTGGATGACTGAGAATCTACACAGACAGCCATTACACCCTTTTTTTCTTTCAGTGTCGGTTCATCAAGGCCGACAATTATTCATGAATGTCGAAGACAATAATTCCTGCTATTATAGATTAGCATGCCCCATCACATGAAATTCCCAGAGAAAGTGTACGAGGTGCTAGAAAAAAAAAAAGAAATCTGTGAAAGGTCATAATCAACCCTAATGAAATCCAAAGCATTAGTACAAGAACACAGCTACCTATGATCACTGATACTCCTTCTCGATGAGCATTGTTCAGTCTGTAAAAAAAACAAAACTGTTTCCTGAATCATTTCACAGGAGGCATGAGCTGCTCCTGCCCGTTTTGCACTTTTCCTCTTTGGCCCCCACTCATAACAATAACATTAAGCACTCAGGATTTTCACTGCACAACACCTGCCACATTATGTGATGACGTGAGCCATCCTACCATCCCAGTTCCCATCTGGCAGCTGCCAACATTATAACCGTTCGCTAACACGGGGGTTAATGAAACCCCCGTGTTAGCGAACACACCTCGCTGTTCAGGGCTCAAGCTGCTTGGAGATGCACATGCAGCCCTGAAGGATTGGCTCCATTATGGATGCCAGCACGGGGCTGCACACACTTCCTGAATAAAATAATGCTCACACCTGCTACCTGGGCTCAGCTGTTGCTACGCAACACAGATAGTGATGCATTCTGTTGAGTAATCTCATGCTGTGTGCACAATGTCTGCAATTACATTGCAATTAGTGGACTTCCAAAAGAGTTAACTTGTAGGTACAAAGGCTTTTGTTTGTGCTACTATCTGGCATTTAGCTCCTAATTTAACAAACTGTTTACTTACTATTGGAGAAAGAAAGAAAGAAAGAAAGAAATGGAGCGCCCTTGAAAAAAGAGAAATCAAAGATGACCGGGGCAGGGCTTTTGCCAAATATAATATATCGTTAAGGATGGTTTTACGTCCTTTTGCTTTAAAAACAAAAACACCTCTGTGTTTTTCAAAGAAGCTAAAGACAATTAAGGCCAAATGTTTTCAGTTCTCAGGCCAGATGTACAGTATAAATATCTATGTATTCACAAAGCCCAAACAGAAAAAAAGCATGTGCTTCACATAAATCAGATGTGTTATTAAACAGCATGCCTGGTCTGTTTAATAAATCTCCACCATTGGGAAGCCAGGCACAAAGGCACAGGCCTTTTACAGTCCCACCTTGACATATCACGATCAGTGAACCACAACTCAGTACCTCTTACTAATTGCCGTACAAGAGCCTCTTTTTAACAAATTAACACAATTTTTTGAGGTCTTACTGGAGGTGGTACATTGTGACATGGCTGTCTGAAAGTCAGTATGAATACTGTATTTCACTCCAACAGTTAGCAATAGCTGAGGTAAATTTGTATGACAAGGCCTATGAAACAAATTGAAAAGGAATGCTGATATTTTGACATCTCTTTACGAGGAAAGGTTGTGATTTCTTTCAAACAGTGGTTTACTCAATGATCCATTAAGTCATACCACTTAAAAAGGCGTGCTGTGAGGCTTGATCATGCAGGCACTCAAAAGGTAGCCTGACCATTTGAGTGCAACTTTAAGGAGCGTAGGGAGGGGGGCTTATCTACTCTGTTGCCATCAATACCGGTGCATGCACCCTCACACCTTTTCCTTTCTTTGTACACTTAGTGAATGCCAGATGAAAGATGCAGACCTTTGCTTTCTGGCTTTTAAACCCCTTTGAGGATGCAACCCGACATTTATCGCAGGCAATGTCTTTGAAACAACATGAAAAGGCTAAAAATTCTGACATAAAGGGGAGGGTGTGTTTAGGTTACCAAAAAGGGGCTGTAAGGGGGCAAAGAAGCTCTCAGGTGCATTTACTCAGTGTCGATAATACATCGGGCATCTGTATCAATGTTATGCTGACTTTATGTTGACTAGTTGACTTTTTTTTTTTTTTAAAGCACCTTTTTTTGCTCATTTTTGTTCTGCCGTCTTTCTGATATTTTCTATCTAGTTACAATTATTCTTTTTATGTATCAAAGCTTCACCAGCTGCCTCACACTAAGACTCATCTTCAAAGGAATGAGATTCTTGTGAATTTGTATTCACAAAACAATAGTTAGTCCTTGTAACACTACAAAAAGATGCTGGTTTCCAGCACTCAGCCAAGTTTTAGGCTATGATCCATTTCCAATCGAAGGCCCTTTCACAGCAAACCCCGCTTTGGATGAGAGAAAACACGCATGTTTTTGTATCTTTTTCTTCAACATGGTAGTTTACAAGGCGGCTTCGCACATAAGGGAGCCTTTATCATCTTGTCTGAGTTACTCTGTGTCATCAACTTTGCCTTAACAACCTGACAACAGCCTTGGCCAAGCACTCTTATCCACAATCTCCATTTGCCTTAGCTTTTTTCTCCCATTATACAAAAATATACTGTTCAATTCTAATGTCTCTCACTCCCGAAAAAGTCTGGACTCTTCTTGAGGAGGAAAAGGAAGCACTTCTCCAAGGAGATTCAAGGTGTATGAGCATTTATTCTACGTAGCTGTTAAGTATCTTCAGCTTGTGTAGAAGAGGTATGTGAAGAATCAATGAACATAGAGACAAGAACAAAGGGAATTGTATGAACTCAGCTTGATGACTGATTGAAGAGTACAAGTGCAAGCGGAGCAGTCAGGAATGTGGATCTATCATTACAGGTCCCTTGCATGGATATGAGCTCACTTGTCTATTTCACACCTTCCCTTTTCTTGACAGCTTCATTCACAATACTGCCGGTGTCTGTGCTGATTGAGATTCAAAGGGGAGCTTCAGATATTGTCTTGAATTTCTTAAAGTTTCACAGTCAGAGATAATCATGAGTATGACCCTCATAAGTATGATGACTTACCTGTACCCTAGAACGAAACCGCCAATACTCTCCGAGGCTGAATAATGTTGGGAACGGTATGCTCAACTGGGGATGGGAGTCGAGAACCGTACTTCTCCCAGTAGTTCGATTCCGTGGGATCGTTAATCCGCCTGCCTAACGATCCCGTTTACAGGTTCTCCTAACGTCCGACGCATTTGCGCGATGACGTCATGTGCACGCTTCGTATTTTGGCTGAGAATGTTTCCAACATGGCGCCGAGGCAGAAGTTCTCCAAAGTTTGGTTATATTTCACCAAAAAGGACAATACTAGGGCCAGTTGCAACAAGTGCAGAGCTTTGATCACATCTAAGGGGGGAAATACCTCCAACTTACTTTGCACGAATGCAAAGTCTTTGACACGCTGCTAAGCGATGGCAGCAACTCTCGCGGGGGAGCTCGTGGCACAGCGTCTTCCGTCTCAAAAGTCCCAGGTAACGTAAAACTTCCAGGTCCTGTTGATTGTAATCATGTTAGCAACATACTCTATGAATAATTTCCATCTGATATTCACATTTAGTTGACGAGGACTGCAAGAGTGAGGCAGGTTAGGCCAATGTTATCATCTTTAGCTGAGAAGTGCCTCTGTGTCCAAGCATCCTCCACCCCATCTGAGAGGGTGTTCCCCACAGCTGGAGGCCCCTGAAGTCCTGAAAGGTCTCGTATCCTTCCTGAAAAGACAAACATGCTCATTTGTCTGGACAAAAACTGTTAATGTGCAAAAGTTGATCATTGCGATTGTATTTTATGTCACAATGTTCATTTGTTTTTCAGCTTAAGTCAGCTTTGATTTAGTTGAAGTTGAGTGCAAAATGTTGGTGCATACTTAAAATTAAAGTGATACTGCAACCAAAGCCATTTGTACTATATTTGTACTATATAGCTGGATGAGAATCGATAAGCGATATCGATAAAGGAACCGGAATTGCTAAACTCTTAACAATTTCCATGCCTATGCTAAACTGCCTTTAAATTCTTGATCTCCCAGAGTTACATGGTAAATGTTAGCATGCCAACACACTAAACCAGAGTCTCACACTGAATTGCACTTTGGAGAGAACTACATCCTTGCAACGCCCAAATAATACCCTGCAGATCATGCTGACATGATCGTTTCTCTCACGTGTGTAACTATGTCATCACATTGTCTCATATAGGCCTATACCACATCTGCTGTGTGAAACATGACTCTGTGTGAAGCCTCTTTCCTGTGCAGCTAACATGCTTGCTACCTTTAACTCAGTCATCTGCTTAGACCGCCACTTTGTTTCAAGATGCTTTGGATCTTTGGGGCAAGACTTCCCAAAAGGAAAGATGAGGTGAATAAGGCAGGTGCATGCAGACACTTCCTGATTCTGCCTACTTATTTGCATCGAGCGTTAGAGCACTGGTAGTGGCTGTGGCAATAAGTGTTAAAGTATCTACTTTTTGAGTCTAGCATAATACTCATAGTCATAACTCAGTTCAATCTGAACACACAGAAATGGTACACAATTAGTGTGTATTTATGTCAGTGTGACATGTTTTTCAAAATATTTTCTCAAATCAGGAATGTCTATACAATGTCATAAGGATGTGAGATTTCTAAAAAGATCAGCATCTGCATGCACACTTGTATTTAATCTGACAAAAAAACAAGGTGTGAGGACACTTCTGACACAGTTAAGCCTTGCCAAGAAATTGACACCTTTTTTTTTGTTGCTGTGGTTATTCTAGTCCTCAGGCGATAGTTTCATATAGATTAATGATTGTAAAAGTTAAAGGTTACATCCGCAAACTTTGAAAGGTTCCATTTAGCCACAAACTTGTGCAAATGTAGTCTAAGGAAAGCTAACTTACTGTCACGAATAGAGGTTGAAAAACTCTGCACCAACTGCGACGAGCTGAACGTCAGCATGTACAGCACCGGATGGAAACTGTGTGCTGAATTACAGATTTCGGATTGATTCCCATTTCTATGCTGGTTGCTGTGCTTGGCACCGTCCAATCTGAAAAGTTCTGCTCATACCTGTGACCAGTCATCTGACTCATCATTCACACTTCTCTCAGCTTTGTGACAGTCTGCCACTTGGGAAACCGAAGAAGCCTTTTGTACACGTGGATGAAAGGATCGACTCAGCACAAGGGCAGTCGCCACTGATGCTTTAGTAATTTGATTTATCCTGACGAGTCATTAACCTTAAAATTAAGAGTTTTTAAAAAAAACACCAAGATTGTAATGTCACCTCCACTCAAGTGCGATTACTTTTTTAGCTGATAATGTATTGATTAAGGGTAGTTTTCAATATGAAACACCTGGCACTCGTTTCTTTTGACATCAGTTTCCTTTGCACATGACAGAGTATTTGATTTGCAAATTTGCCTTTGAATTGCAAATCGGGGTCTCCTTGGAGGTTTCCTCGTGCCGTTGCTCAATTTAGCTCCTCTCTGAGTAACTTTCGAGAGGGGGGGGGGATCCTCTGACCCGATAAGACCCAGACGACAAAGCCCAACAGAGCGGCATCAGCGGCAGCACGCATGGTGAAAGCGTGGAAAGCATGGTTTGAAAGGATAAGCAGAGAGGGGAACTTGGGCACGGTTAAATTTCCCACAGATAAAAATTGCTGTGATTTGTTTGCAAATGCAATGATGTGGAAGCGTTGCGTGGTACAAAAGAAGGGGGAATTAACACAGGCTCTTTGGCTTTACATGTGTGCCTATTGTCACTTTGTTTTCTCTCCGAGTAGCTCTGGAGCTGCAAAGGCTTTAACGTGTGAATGCCAAACTCTGTCCATTTCCACCTGAGAGCGACAATAAAAGGCCAGGCTTCAAAATAACTGCAATTTCACTAAGCGCCCTGTTTACCTCTCTGCTCTGCATAAAACAAACTACAAATGTTTAAAAAAAAAAAAAAAAAAAAAGTAGAGGACATTTTCTCGGCTCCTCGGCAAACACAAGTGCTTTGGCAGACATGGCAGACTACCTTCACTCATTAAAAAGTCTGTAAGGGAGCCAGTCTCAGGTCAGCGTCTTGAATTGCCAGTGAATAGCGTCACATAATAACACATGCCAGTCATCGGCGTAATGCCCGTGCATACGAATACTGACAGAGGCTGAGGCTTGAGATGAGATCACGGAGGCATATTCTTATTCCTGCATTATTATGGCTTTAAGTGGCTTAAAATAATAATCACATAATATGTCTGATGATGGGACTGTTAAGCCACAGCTCAAATTTTCAGGCTGCGATTTCTTCTTTTCTTTATTACCAGGATTTACTTTAAAAAAGGCAACTGGCTAAGGACGTGAGTTACCATGTATTATAGGACAACCGAGGTCCTTGTCATCTTCTCCTACTTTGATCCTTGTTCGACGCTCGCTCCGTGCAACCTCGGTTTGAAACAAACCGTGTGTTTCTTGGGCACAAAGTTGAAGGACACACCTGTTTTTCCCAGGTGTTCAAAGCTTTATGCCGAAGCACATTTGGCCCGTCTTTGTCAGTGAACTCCCTTCTTCTTTATTCCTAATTTAGCTGTTAATGAAGAACATTAAATAAACAGTAAGGCCGGTGTGTAGCAAATCAGTGCCACCTCTCTTAATGGCTAATAAATGTTGGAGTTCAAGTTCTTTCCCCTTGTTGCAGGTAAACGCGACATCTTCTTCCTTGCACATCAAAAAAATTAATTCAGTAGCACGGCAATGACATTAGCCGGCCATGAATGGGATATGATTACTGCGTTAATTACCAGTTGTGTTTGCCGATGCCCTTGGCCGTACTGGCATTCTTAAATTGAGCTATTTGAGGATGAAGGATGTGTCCTTAGCGTAATCTTAAGGAGTAACGCACCTTGCCAGAGAGAAAAAGAGAGAGTGTGAGTGCAGTCCTGTCTGTGCATTCAGCAAGAGATCTGCATGTCATAATGGGATATCATTACTGCACTACCTTCATTACAAGGTCCTCATCTGCTGAGGCTGGAGTGTAATGTTAATTATCACTGAGGAGAGAGACCAAAAGGGGCGTTATAGCTCAAAATGCCATTCTGATTAGATTTTGTTCCTTTTCATCTCATTAAGCATCTCAATAATGGCTTGTTTGGGTGTCATCCACACAACATGTCATAACAAATGGCCCTTATATGTTGTATATACTCCTTCGAATACGTTACCTCAATCTCTCAAAGGAAAAACAATGCAAATAGAAGTTGGTAAGGGGTATGCATGTGGTTGAAGCATTAGGAGTCCCCGAAAGGACGCTTTTTTTGGTTTCGGGGATAATAATCATGTGTATGAGAAAGCCTGCATGTGTCTTTCTCTGACATACCTTTGAGGAGGACTTGAGGGCACAAAGAAGCCTATAAGTTGGAGTTGCTGCACAGTATGAAAACTGACTAATCTTCAACATAGAATTCTCATTTGCCTGTAGCTGCTTCCCAGTACAGACTGTACACGGCGCTGCATGTTACTGGTGATTTAAAAGCTCTGTCTAGCTTTAAAAATACACTTTATTCAATCACTGTTGCTGAGTGAGTGGAGAAACTGTCAGAAGGATGGCTTTCACTCAGCTGTGCCATCACTTAAAGAAGCAGTGTGTGGCATTTGGAGACGTCTCTACACAGTAAACGATGTATTCTTTAACCTACTTTTAAACGGCAAAACAAAAGTTCTCAAAAACATTTAAATAAAGGGACAAAATCCACAAGCTGTAACACGCATCGCTGCATGCATACATTTGAGCACACATGCAAAGACAAGCATGAACATAATTAAGTCAAATCTTAGAGCCAACACTTTGGTATAGTTTATAGGGAAGTATATTTATAAGAGCATTTTGTGAAATGGGATAAAGTGTTTTATCGTAATAACATCAATCTTATGGGAGTAAAAATAATAGAAGATACTCATATAAACAGTGTATATATCTCCGTTCTGAATGAAAATACTGAAAATACAGAGTTAACTTTTTTGCCACATCACCCAGCCCTATATGTCAAGTTGCCTTGAAATGTGGTGATTTCTGTATATTTACAGTATGAACCGCACTGTTTCCAAATACAGCAAGCTGTCAATAAAAAAGTACAACTTAAATTCAACTTCAGACACACTCACAGCAAGTTTTATGTCAGCTGCAGACTCGTTCTGTGCTTAATTCGGAACAATATTCTCTCCTTTTATGGTTCTGCTTTCTATTTATTTTTTAATGCAACAAAAAGAAAAGAAAAGCAATTTGATCCGTGGACACAAAAGAAAAATCATGAGACTGATAAACCTTAAGTACCTGTTCATCTTAAAGAAATATGCCACGGCATGCATCAGCGCTTTTACAGGTACATAATAAAACAGGCTCCTTTCCATCAAGCCAATAAGCACAGCATTGTCAGAGAATATGTAGATAGCATCTACGCCACCCTTCTAAGTCTTATTGCAGTATGAACACATTACCAGCCATGTTTTCTGTGCACAAAGAGCAAAGACATCATGTAATCACTGAGAAAATGTTTTGAGGCACATTTGCTTTTTCCTATAGAAGTGCTTTGGAGAATGCGTAACCCTCCTGTTGTCTTGCGGGTCAAAAGTGACCCACTACCATGTTTAGCTGTAGAAAAAATACCGTAAACTATCTTTTTCCAACTTGAAATTTGGAGTCTCTTTTGGACTTTTCCTAAAGGGACCCCATCATTAGAAAAAGTCACACTTTATTTTTGCTGATGTTTCCATGTGGGCTGTACACCACTAGGGTACAAAGATTGTCTTATGGGTCATTTTTGACCCGTGAATTATAAAAACATTTAAACACCAGAAAAAAGTTCACTGTTTTTTTCCCCTTTCAATATAATTAATTCAGAAGTAATTACTTCACATTTATATAATAGCAATAATAAACCTTTATTATGTAAAAGAAAACTGAGAAAACAAGAAAACTGTTGGTCCAACTGGCAAAAAAAAGTGTAATCCTTTTTGTATTGTGTAACAAAAAATACATGATAAAAAATGTATTGAATTGAGTTGAATAGATAAATAACAGGTGGTTTCACCATTCAAAATAGATTTTGGATTTAAAATTCAATTAAGTTGCTTTATTTTGGGGCTTTATGAACCATAGGACAAGGGGAGTAAACAGAATGTTAAGGCTACGTGCCCACGACAACGCTCTGAAGCATAAACGCAGATGTCCGTTTTTTTTTCCTCCACAATTTATCTGTGTTCTCACGAGCGTCTTGAGGGTGAATATCTGTCTATCCATGGGAACAGGGAAAACGTATAAAACTCATAAAACTCGCAGTTTGCCGATGTAGTATGCACGCCCACGTAGGTGGCAGTAGCAACAATACCTTTGGTATTGTTATATGAGTTCTATTGTTACATATTAATAAATATGAGAAATGCCTGTTTTGTGGCTACTTCCTCCGCGTCAGTTGGAAGAAAATGGCGAAGCGCGGCGGCAACAACAGTGCGCCTTCAAACTTTGTTTGGACAGATGATGAGGTCCAGTTGCTCCTGAACACGACACTGAACTACAAAGCCAGGAAGGCAGTGGATAATGTGGATTGAGAGATTGTCCAAAATAAATATAGTGAGATATGGGAGTCGTTCATGGAGAACTACCCACTTAACGTGTGCAAAAAAACGCACTTCTGCGTTTTGAACTGTTCCTACGGCGACGAGAGGTTGGAAAGTTTTCAAGATCTCCACTCTGGGGGGCGTTTGTGTTTTCTCCGTTTTGAACTCCTAAAAACGCCGTCGCCGTGTGCAAGATAGGCACATCTGTCGAAATGTTCTGCGTTTATCTGTCGTTACCGTTGTCGTGGGCACGTAGCCTTAGACCGCACAAAATAGCTATGTAAGTAGAATTAGTTGTCTGGTACGAATAGATTGGGTCGAATGCAGGTTTTTGTGTGTGAGCGGTATGAGCCCGTCAGTGGAGTCCCTTAGGCCAACTGTCCATGCAGTGTCATCCCTTTATGGCCCTCCGCACCTAACCACATCCACTTCTGAGAGTAAATCCAAGTCTGTGGGTCTTCTTTTTTATGTCTTTTAGGTGTTCCTCTCACACTCATACACAGAAGCTCTCATACCACCACACACAATCGGGTCAGGGTGTGTGAAGAGAACAGGCTGGTATCCAGGCTCCTGTGCCGTTTGAGCTCAGCTGTCTCAGCCTCGACTGCCTTTGAAGTGGATACAGTTGGATGTCGGAGAAGCTTTGTGCTCCTGCACAGAGGAAACTCAGAGAAACATCTCTGGGTTGAGACGTGACACGGTCACACACACATGCACATGACACATTGTTAACACTTGCCGGCCAAGTTACAGGACTGGAGAAAAAAAAAACTTCCAGACGGAGAAGAATAAACCGAGGCTCAGAGTGTAAACAAAAACCACATGAGGCAGAGATGCTGACCAGTGGAGGTCTTGACCTTATCAGTTGAGGAAAGCCCAAAGGTGCAAGCAGAGCGGCGGTTTCCATTAGATGGAGACAGTTGAAGCCTTGTGGAGCTAGCTTCATGGAAAAAGAGTGTAAAGGTTGAAGTGAATAACAGCGGAGCGGGTGAAGTTTTTTTCAGGGGACTGCTGATGGAGGCTGGGGGGGGGTAGTTGGAGCTTGATGGGTCAAGGAGCAAAAGAAGGAGGAGATGGATAAATACTCAGGGAAGCAAGAGTGAGTGTAGGTCTGCGAGAGAGCTGTCACAACGGGAGGTGGCTCCGGGGTCAGGAGCTGCCGAGATCAAAACCCAGCGTGCCATCGCGTCTCAGCCGGCAAGCTGAGCTGTGTTGGTTAGAAAAAAAAGGAGAAAAAAAAGAAGAGAAGAGGCTCACAAATCAAACAAAACAAAGCATCGAGCGAAATCATTAGCAGATGTTTGGGGGTTTGTTTGCTCTCTTATTTTTGTTGTATCTGGTGTGAAGTTTGGCAACATAATCCTGCAATTTTATAGCTAAAAGCACCACTTTGCTGCTTCTCCACAACAAAAAAGGGAAAACAATTTGCCATGTTGTTTCTGACTGCAGCCCTAAATCAAACCCTAATTCAAAAAACAAGAAGAAGAAGAAAAAAAAAACAGAGCAGGGTGAGGCGGTGGAGTTTCAATTTGACTTTTTACTAAAGCCGAACTGATGTGTGGGCAGCAGAGTGTAAAATGCATGCTGCTCAGAGCTGTCCTGGCAGCTGATAAACATTCTTGGTATTATTGACCATTTACTTTTGACATAATAATTTCATTTGTGAGGCTAAAAACAGAAAAATCCAGCTGGATATAACTGGTTAATCCCACTGTTACAGCAGTAAACTCAACAATGTTGCTCAGAATCACGCACAAAGACTGGTTTAAAAGTTTGGACTGATTTGCTGATAACAATTTAATACTCTTACAAAATGCTACTAGGCAAAAAAAAAAACGAGCGATTCATTCCCTTCTGGCGACATAAGACGTATCAACAGATAAGTGTTGGTACACTTTTCATGCTCACGTTATTGTCTACAGGTGGCAGGCACCAGTGCTTTAAGTGTCACATAATTCGTAATTATTCTTTTCAACACAATTATCCAAAACAGACTGTAGGGTACATTCCCCCCCTTGAGTTTCCATTACAGGAAACAAGATGAACTGCTCAGACTTATATGTGTGATTATGTGGTTATTAACATTGTTGCTTGTTATTTAAAGTTCCCTGCATCAAAATCAGCTGCAAGACCGAGGCAGACAAAACAAAATTAGAAAGAAAAGACAGCTGCCTACATGCTAATGTGCAACCCGAGTTGAAATTATGGCCTCAGGGAAACAGTGGAAGAAGAGCATTTTTATTTATTGATGCTCCATTTACCTCCACTGATGGTTTCTCGGTGCCTCCGTCTGTCCGCCTGGATGTTTATGTGTGGCCAACATATCATGAAAACTGACATTTCCCATACTTGTGGATCCAAGGAGAAGCAAGATATTGATTTTGGCGACCCTAAGACCTTTTCTCAAGCGGCACCAGACCAAACTTTTCCCTCTCTTATCTCCTGACCCTGTATTTATTCTGATGCAACGTTTGCGGTGAGAAAAGGGTGAGCAAACTGTTGATTTTGGAGACCCCGTGACCTTTGCTCTCACACCATCACAAGGGTGAACCATATTTCACTTTGAGCATTTGCACTGGCAGTAAGTTTTTATCAACTACTTATTAGGAGAATGAACCCAACTTTTAGGGCTCCCTGAGATTTGCTCTTTTGCCGTTTATCATTCGTTAATCTGTATTTTTCCATCTACTATTGCAAATGAAAAGTAGGAATATCAAACTTTTACGAAATTCTGTTATAAACCCTGATAATTTCATGTTTTATAGCCATCCTGACAAAAAGGGGATCTCAGAGGGCTGAGGAAAAAATGACAATTTGATTATCTTCATCTCTGTGATAATTAAACCAATTTAAACTGCTAATGAATTGGCCTCTAATCAAAACCTCAAGAACAGCGACTCAATGGACCTTGCAGTGAGATCATTGTCTCTAGAGATTATCATTTTATTCCATTCTCAATCCAATGGAAATAGTTTACCCAAACATGGCAAACAAGGGGCCATCCCAAATGCAATCACTACATAAAACACCTCTTCATTGTGACTGGTGAGGATCAAAAGCAGATCGATGTGTGCTGTATCAAAGTGCACAACATGTTTAACACTGTAAAAAAAATAAATTAAAAAAAAGTAATAAAACAGAATTTTACTGTTTATTTTACAGATTTTTTCTGTATTTTTAAAATACCATTTAATTTACAAAAAGAGACTGTGATTTTACATGATAAATGTAAAATAACATGAAATCACTGTTACTGTAAAACACACTATTTCTGCTCTTTTACAAAAAACATTAAACATACATATATTTATTGTTAAAATATGTTCACAAATGTATCGTAATTTCACAAATATTTGTCTGTTATTTAATGGAATAAACTGTAAAATTCAACTTTAAAACTCTAAAAGAAGTTAAAAAATCATTTAAAATGACTGAGAAATTAATAGTGAAATAACTATTTAATTTGTAATTTCACTATAATTTCTTTGTTAATTGACTGTTTTCATTGAAAATAACTACAATTACTGTAATTTCCTAGATGGTAACATTTATTCACATTATATTAACATATATTTCGAAAGTGCTGCAACGTCTCCCTGCACAAACCATGGATGTGTTACATGTTTTACATTAGAACGTTCTTTTTAAGCAGACTCTTTCTTGCAAGAGATCTGGCGGTCAGCAGGGTTACATGCAATTAAACACATCCTTAAAAGTTAAATTGATCAACTTTTTGACTATTTGTTACCGTTACTTGCAGGCAAGCTTTTACAGCTGCAATATAGTTGAGTTAAGCTACAGTTACAACTCAACTGGACCACCGTCTTTGTCCCTGTATACATGTGGGAAATCGTTCAAGACATTCTGCTGCTTCTAAAGGTCTCTGTGGTTGATCATTGCTCGTGTAAGTAAAGCCCAATTCACTGCAAAGACTTCTTTAAGTAACATCACGATTTCCAGTCCAGGTTTAAAAAGTTCTATTTCATGTGATTTGGTCAGACTAAGATGTTAACATGCATTTTGAAAAGTCTGTTTTTGGTCGGTCCAGCACAATAGTTCTATATTTTTTTCTCATGTCATGTAAACGGGCTTCATGATAACATTCAAATCACTCAGTCCTCAAATCCTGAAACCAATCACTATGGCACTGAAAAAAGGACAAAATCAAGATTCTAAGCAGTCAGGGGAGGCTCACACTGGAAAAAATGCCCCTACAAAAATAAGTAAAAAAACAACAAATACAAGACATTTTTGCTTGAAATAAGCAGTAAAATGGAACTAGTGAAAATCGGCTTGTCAAGATTTCACTTAACAAGATGTTCAAGATGTATTGTATTAAAACAAGTCCCTATATCTGGCTGAAATGGTACTTGTTAGGCAATTGTGTCTTATATCAAGTGTAATGAGATATATGACTAGAAATGAGACAAATATACCTGGTGGTAATTTAGATATTTTTTTTCCAGTGTAACTCCTTAAGTTTGAAGCTATATCCTGCCAACACCATACCGATCTGCCCAAAGAGAAGCCAGCACTTCTGACTTAGCAGCCAGTGGCAAGCTTTACTGGACAGATTCTGTTGTTCTTGATGAACATTTTTTTTTTCCTACATATTTTCTTGTCTTTTCACGCTTCTTTGATTTATAAGTAGGCCTAATTTCTTCTTATACTCCACTGCTGAAGTCACCAGCAGTTTCCACTGGTTGTCAAGTCAGCCTCAGCTTACATGGCTTCATGTTGGAAGTTTGTTAAGTTGTTTCTTCTATGTCATTGACCTTTGGTCTGTCTATTTTTTTAAACCTTTGGTTTATGTTGTTTTTAAGCCAATAGGAAATAGGAAAATACAAAAAAAAAACATCCAAACCAACCAGAAAAAGAAAAAGCTATTCAGATACATATGGAGTGTTATATCTTTGGCTAACATCCTTCAAATGTAACAACGTAGTTGTGAGCATTACATTGTCAGTGAGAAATGTTGCCTTTTATTCTAGCTCTGTCAAGTTTCTGTTGTATGGACTGCTTTCTCTGCACAGCAGTGGGGCACTTTGTCCAGTAACAGAGCTAAGTATCATTTCTTTTATGTTTTTTTCCTGAAAAAAGTTTCTCAAAATGCTGCAGAAAATTATTTTATCTCATCCACCAGTGATTTCCGCTGGTTTTATCTCAATTACTATGTGCACTAGCTCTTTTACTGTTCTGTTCTGTCTTTTTTTCTTCTTCTTTTAGTTCCTCTAAGACCAATAAGAGAAAATAGCCTTTAGAGGCCATATGAGATTGAGAGGGAACACCATTAGAGGTTGATAATTACACAGCACTCTAGCTCTTGTACAGCATGTGGTCTTGGACAAGAACTACTAAAACCCTTAACAGGACTAGAGGATGGAGTGAGGCAGTAAGTAAAACTCAGAGGAAAAAAACCCTCTTTTTTTCTAATTTGCTCAACTTTAACATTTAGTCGTGCGCATATGCGGCTCATTACGCAGTCATTTCACCGCGTAATGACGTGAGAGCTGAGGCAGGATAGAATTATAGTTGAGAGGGCGTAATTTTGGCCTACACAAGGAGCAGAAATGAGTAGTGTAAATGCTATGACTGGGCTCTTTAAAATAGTAATTGCTAGGACAGAGAACACCCATTTCTCCACAGGAGTAATTTCTACATCTTTACACTGAAAATCACTGGCAAACCTGGGCAAAGAATATGAAATTATACACATTCTTTAAAGTTAAATTGATCAACCTTTTGACTATTTGTTACCGCTATTTGGCAGGCATAAGCATGCACAGCTGCAACGCACAAGCTTCTCTTGCTCTATGTCAACATACCTACTGTACATACATTTTCATAATACACTGGATATTTGTGCTGGATTTGACTGGATCCTGTAAGCACCGCGTATTTTTTAACACAGGGGGTTTTGAACCAGACAATTTGAATGGTTTACACCTGACGGCATGGACGACGATACAAATTAGCGCTGGCCAGGCTGACCTCTCACTGTCACAAGGCATTACAAATGCTTGAATCATAATCATAGGTTAAACGACGACAGCCTCACCAATTTACTGTCCGCTCTAAATAATTCTCGGAATACGACCAAGCCCAACCTGTTGTCGCTGTATTCTTTCTTGAATTTTTTTTTAAAAAGTACAGCTTTTCAGTTTGTCTGACCTGAGTGCTTCAGATTATTCAGTGTCCACAAATCTGGAGTCTTGTCAAGACCCCTTAAACACCGACAATAAATATCAGTGTTGTGCGGGTGTTTTTTTTTTTTTCTGATACTATTCTGTTCATGCATTTTCTAACTTGATGTGGGGCTATTAGATGGACGGAAATGATTAGCTTTTTTTCACTAGTCTGTGCTATAATAGAGGTGAAATTGAGAGGTAGATTTGCAAACCTTGAAAAGGTAGTTACAGCAACACTTTTAGTCTCTAAAAAAGTCGGGTTCATGTATGAGCGATTGCATATTTCACTTTGTTTTAACCATTAGGTCTAATATCAGTTGTTTTTCATGTTTGGGATATGATCAATCTTCCCAAAGCATAATCCCTTACATTCTCTGTTCAAGTCCGGAAGAGGACCTTTGTTGCCTACTATTCCATGTCTCCATTTTCTTGTCTCCAGTTATCTCTCTACCTTTAGCAATCTAATAACACTTTAAAATACCCCATAAATATACTGTGTTTGAAACAGAGAAGCATTCAGCTTCTGGCAACTCCATTTGTTGTAGCCACCAGTTTTGATCATTCAAACTTCATTTCTGACAAATGTTGTTTTGTTCCTCAGTTCGGCATGGCAGATGGCTCCAAATACTAAAAATACCCAGGAGCCTTGACTGCTGATAAGCAAGCGAGGCGCCGTCAGACGCCCGAATCAGAGCAGTACAGGATTCAAAATGCTTTGCTGTAAACAAAACAGGGTGCCATATAGTTGCAGGGTTCACCCAGAAATGACACAGAATCCACAAGTAAATAGAGATGCACATTTCTTTTCTCAACAGCATAATCTTTTGCTTCCCCTGCGACAAAGATCACAGTTTCTGAGCAAGTCATTTTTAGCTCTGTGATTAGCACTTCCTTGCCAAAATGAGTCTTGGGAGTTGTAGTGAACATATAATTGCATTTTTTTTCTATGCAACGACAGAAGCTTGACTAATCAAAGAACAAGAGACTTTTGTTTTGTACAGATACTTTATGACCAGTTAATAACTTAAGTGGGAATCATCTTACACCATAAGTGGTGAAAATAAATTACTTTTATTCCAAAAATCGACAATGCCTAGAAAAGTATCTTTAGAAATAAATGATGGTCATTGCAGTCATCGCCATCT
This sequence comes from Odontesthes bonariensis, assembly GCF_027942865.1. Taxonomy (NCBI): domain Eukaryota; kingdom Metazoa; phylum Chordata; class Actinopteri; order Atheriniformes; family Atherinopsidae; genus Odontesthes; species Odontesthes bonariensis. The sequence continues at coordinate 9,712,887 of NC_134524.1, forward strand.
TGCATCTTACAGGAGCCGCTTGAATTGCTTAAAGGGATAGTTCGCCTCTTTTGACATGAAGCTGTATGACATCCCATATTAGCAATACCATTTATGAACATTTTCTTACCCCCCGCTGCGTCCTGTGAGCCGAGTTCCAGCCTCGTTCTGGCATTGACGAAGGTAGTCCGGCTAGTTGGCTGGGGCCACAAAAATAAAGCGTTTTGCTTCTCAAAACAATATGCGTTCAAAAAGAGTAATACATTTGCATCACAAAATCATTTTCCAGGAAAAAGTCAGACCTCACAATCGCTTGGCACTATTTCTCTCTCACTTCGTATCACTGCCGACTGTATAAACCGTGCAGACCGAAGAGCAGACCGAGCAGTAAACACCGTAACAGGTGCGGCTATCGCTAGGTGGCTGAACGCATTGATATGAGGGGAGGCAAAAATAGCGCCAAGCGATTGTGAGGTCTGACTTTTTCTGGCTAACGATTTTGTGATGCAAATGTATTACTCTTTTGAACGCATATTGTTTTGAGAAGCAAGACGCTTTATTTTCGGGACCCCAGCCAACTAGCCGAACTACCTTCGTCAACACCAAAACGAGGCTGGAACTCGGCTCACAGGACGCAGCAGGGGGTAAGAAGATGTTCATAAATGATATTGCTAATATGGGATGTCATACAGCTTCATGTCAAAAGAGGCGAACTATCCCTTTAAAATCTGTAGCTAGTAGGCACTTAGTTTGACAGAATGCTCAAACACATGTGCAGTAGCTTGGAAAAGGCCATGGAATTCTCCACGGCTGTTACAGTGAAACGTGAGCCGCGAATGCTACTCAGGTCAAGGAGTACATGCTCTTGACTCTATGCTTATTGTGTGTGAGAGTGGCAGAGAGAAGGAGCAGCGGACGTATTGACAAAAAGAGTAAAGGTGCTCCTGATGCTGCGGTAGCTCTGTCAGCATGCTTTCCTCCACCTGACGCTCTCTCTTTGCCTGGCACCGTCACTTCATCGCAGATCGCAGCTCTTGCACCCTGAATGTATCTGTGATTTAAAAGGCTAGAAATTAGACGGTATGGGTAGCAGGCAAAATCCAGTAGCACCTCGATGCGGCTGCGATTGTCTGCGTGGGGCTTCACTCTCATTCACTGCCTCTCTCGTTCGTTTCATTCCTCCATCTCCTCTCTCATTTCCTCCCCACCGCTCCCTCTCGGGCTCTCTCCTCTTACTCCCAGTTTGCAAAGGCATTAACCAGACCATTAATGTGACGGCAATCGGCATCTGAAATGTAATTTGCAAGAAATTAATTTCTACCCTCCATCTGTACATTTGCTCTCGTCCTTAATTTGTTTGGGAGGAACAATTCTATTGGTCACCATCTGGGTGCTTGGAAAAAAGGCAGAGAGATGTGCTCATTTAATGTTAATAGCATATGTGATTGGCTCCGTGTAAAAATAAACTTGACGAATAAAGAAATAAATAAAAATTGCATTGAAGCAACACAGATGTCATGATAGACATTTAAAGAGGGGGAAAGTAGAAGTGTCCCATAACAACACAAACACCACTTCAAATCAGGAAAAAATTAAGCGACAACAGATGCGCCACATAATAACGGTTTTAGGAAGCTCAGTTTGGGGGCAATAGAGGAGGCTTCAAACTTGTATTGCACTGCGCCCACTTTAAAGTCATCACGGTTGGTGCTTGCACCAATGCTTCCCCACAGTTGAAGGCGAGTGTTTACAGGTTGGCTGTGCCAACCCTGCAAACGAGAAAACATTCTCTGCTGTCATAGCATCGCATCCCTGGCAGTGAAAGCTTGGAGGCAAGAGGAAGTGTGGGGATGGAAGAGCTGAAGAGGCACTGAGCAGCTGCACATGTCTTTGGCATGTATCGTGCAAGCCCCCAATTAAAGCATTCAATCAGCCACTAGGCAGCATTGGAGCTGGGGTGGAGCCAAGTCAGTCTGGGGAACATGACTTCAGAGAGCAAATGATGACCAGGGACAGAGGATGCATGGCAATCCGAAATGCAGAAATCTTGCTTTGTGGCTTTAGAATACGCTGCTCAGTATAGGGAAACAGATGAGGCAAAAAAGGAACCAATTACTATGACGAAAATGCCTCAAACCCTGCATTCTTTTTCCACTTCATCAGAAAACTATCAAAGTTTGTAGCCACATAATGGAGAGTGTTGCAGGTGAATAGGATGGAAAAGTAAAAAGTCTCAAGTAGATGCAGGTGTAGCCATTATGTTGGGAAAAAAAAAAAAACTTTTGCTCAATGCATGATAAAGAAAATTGACAAAACTTGTAGTCCTTATGATAGTGATGGTAGTTTTCTGGCTTCAGTATTTCAGTCACTTGATGCAATTAATAACACCAGGAAGTTCCGTACAGCCCAGTGGCTTTTATAGTTTAGTTTGATTGTAAGTTGGAGTCAAATGAAGAAATAAAAAGGGTTGTAAACCTGAAAATGGCAGTCACAAGAAAGCACCCCAACTGAACTGCAGTTGATACTAAAAACAGCATTAATTACTTTGTGCTAACAGCTTTTTTTCAATGTGCTGGGGTCACACTGGGACAAATGCATATTGGAGAGTAAATGCCAAGCTTTAGTTTATATCCATTTATCAATATGATAGCTCATTATTGGCATTAGAAATGAAATTTTCAAAACTCAAGCAGTGTTTCTGTTTTTCCTCAACTGTAATGGAATGTGGAAATTTGGCTTACAAGTGTCCGTGTCAGCAATTATCAGATACTGCTGCAGCACAGACATCCAGCAAACAACAATCATGACAACCATCTTAGAAGCTACATAATCTCAGATTTCTTTAGTTCTCTGTTGCCTGATTCTAGAAGAAAGTGCAAAGAAATGGAAATATGTTCAGACACCTTGCACTAAAAATACATCTCTCCTGTGGCTGGATACCAAAGGTTGGTTTCATTCATTGACCACCTCTCCATCAGTATGATTGGCATGAAAAATATGACCTTGCAACTCTTGCTGGCCAACAATAGATGCTTTTCCAGCTAAATTTGAAATATTTTTGCCTGGCAAATACACTTCAGGCTCTTTTCCATAACTTGGTTGTGAGCACAAAGCTGTGTAGTGATGTCTGCAGGTGGCAATGCTGGCCACATTACACATGGCTACAAAAGCATAGGAGTTGCTAACTAGTAATGAAAATTGTGTCCTGCGCGATATAAGAGAGAAAACTGGGAAAAAGTTATTGTTAATTGGGAACATTGTGACTGTTTAATGTCAGTGAGTTTTTTGGCGAAGTGTAACCAGTTGGGAGTAACGCCTTAGTTATATCAGAATTGATTCTTACTGGGCGTTTCCATCTGCTCTGATGTGCGTCAACTCTTTTTAAAAAAAGTCAAAGCAAGTGTTAAAACATTCATGTGAAATTGAGGGAGTCCTTTTAAATTCTGCCATTTCCATCAAGTGTGCATAAAGCAATGCTGATCGAAGCCGGGCTGGCATTGTGAAAGTACATATCCTTTGAGCATTTAACCACTATCATGTAAAGCAACATTTCAAACATTCAATGTAGAATGTTGTCTGCTTCCACAGACAGAATGAATTAGACAGAAAAGGCCCTGCTGGGACCATCCAGGCTTTGTCCATTATAGGGCACATTTTTCGCTCAGAGATTAGGGTACTGGACACAGCAAGAAGGCACAAAATAAAATACTGTCAACAGTACTCCAACCTCTCTTATTTATTACACTGACTTTTTCTTTCTACACTCACTGCATCAGCATGCTCCTCCAGAATGTACACATTTGCATCTCCTCTGCACTCTTGGGAGTTACATTTGGAGAGGCCCCATAGGAGAAGTGAGAAGCAGAATTGGGTAGGTATGAGATGAGATGAAGCATGTGTGTGTGTGGTGGTGGGGGGGCATTGGTGAAGCACAAATGCTCACGTGCACCTGCAGTGTTTGATGAATGACGAGGATAATGACTGATGATATCTGGGAGGCCTGGGGGAGAACACCTGAGTGGTTCTATCAAACACACAGAGAAAGAGACGCACGTGTGCATGTCTGCCCAGCCCTTTGGCTTACACATGGTCATTGTCTTGATAAGAAAGTGTAAAGTGTTTGATGGACCTTATCACAGATTTGGCCTTGTTTATCAGTCCCAGTAACCCAACAATTACACTCCCCCGGTGTTGATATCTCTGGGTTTTCACATTCAGTTTGCAGTCTATACATCTGTCGGCATTTTAACCCAAGAACATGTACCAGGGAACCAGGGAACTCGGACTAAACACAGCTTCCAGATTTGGTTGATGTTACCATGGCAGAAAAAGCAACAGCCGCGGTACTGCGATGGTATTTCAGGCCCCTACGTCGAGGATGTCGGACATCCGGCTCCATTTGCTCCTAGACTCCCTTTCCCGGCCATCATTGCACCTTTCTTACATGAAGCCTTGATTTCTGAAGATCTGTACAACTAAAAAAAAAAAAAACATGTTGTTAGATAGCCACCATCACCACGCATAAACATACGCAGCAAAAATGTTCGAGGCGTAATCGTCTATGGCGCCCACGAATAAATATTGTTTTTGAGAAGGTTTGGGAGTTTGATAATAAAGCACATCACTATGGACTGGATGGTGCAGTGGTAAGATTGCCACCTTTTATGTAGGTGACCTGGGTTCAAATCCCCTGCATGAAAGGTACTACCTCCAGTAGGGGTCCTGAGGCAAGACCCCCCTACCCTACCTGCCTACCTGTAAGTTGCTTTGGATAAAAGCATCTGCCAAATAAATGCATAAACATTGAAACATTATTAACTATTTGTTTAAGCAAACAATGATTGTATCAACTAAAAACGGGTATCCAGATGAAAGTCTCAAAATTTCAGTCCTAACAATATAAGTTCTATATGACTTTGGTAATGAAATAGCCGAAAAAATTTAAATAAGTGCATTTTTTGGAGTATTCTGTAAAGAGTCAACCAAAGGGTTAAATAACTGTAAGCAAAATTTGTGACATGAAGCCATAAATTTCATAACTGCTCAGCCTTTCTTTTTGTATTCGTCCAGTGGAGCCGCAGCATAGCAGGCTTTGTGTTCAGCTCTGGCAAAGAAAAGGAGCCAGATGCCTTCTGATTTCATGCACAGAGGGAAAACATTAATATGGCTTTAAATGCTAAATGCTGACCAGAGACTTATTGGAGTGTGAGTTATTCAAATGAGTGTCACATTACCCTACAAGTAGCAGAAAGACTGCAGTGTAAATGGCTTTCGGAGTGGCTTAAAACCTGCACAATCCCTGTAGTTTGTCAGGAGACGGATGTTAAAGACTCTCTGCAATGTTTAGGGATCTAAACACAGCAGGACAAGAAGGAGCAAAGATCCACTCAATCATCCTCTTGATGCTGCCGCACCAACAACACACAGAACTGCATTTTCTCATTAGCAGACATATTTTGAATTTCCCCCATTGGGGGATGAATAAAGTATTTTTCTATTCTATATTACATATGATTTTTTTTGCATCCAATATAGCATGTTTGAAAAAGTTTTTTTTTTAAATATGTGTACAGTGAGCTGCCAGGTGTCCTGACATCAGATAAAAAAAATTATCTACCTGCGAGTTGCTGAGTCTCCATATGAGCCACTGCAGTCGGAATGAGCCGAAAATGTGCACTGCGCTCACTGTCGTAGCCCTGAACGCAGAAACCTGAGTGAAAACTGGAGAGCGCACCTAAGTGATTTGATCCCATAGTGTCATGCCAAGCCAGAGTTGATATAAAAAAAAAAATTCTACAAAAGACTGAATTAAATACTTTCCTATTTCAATCAAAAGCCAGATCAGCAGGTGTCTGTGGGTTTTGATTTCAGCATTACAGTTAACATACACATCTTTATCTAAAGCAATCTTACCTACTACACACATGCTTTCAAACAAGGTTAAAAACCACATTCTGGTCTATATAGTCACATATTCAAAACATAAGAGCAATGTCACATCATGTCAATTATATTTAAAGAGCACTTCTGAAGTGTCTCTCTGTCGAGGAAGTCTCAGATTTTCTGGATTTCTTCTGTTTTTTCAAATTCCTTTTGAGTTGTTTGACCACTCAGAGCCACCATAATGCGATGGTCACTATCCACCTATCCACCTACAGCATCTGATAAAGTCATTAATCCTTTTTTCCCAGTGCCAAGCACTTTAAGTGACTTTAAAGTGATACAAAGTAAAGAATGTCAATTTGATTACAGAGGTGTTCTTTTCAATGTTTGCTTCCAGCATTACCAGTGACAACTGGAATTACACCTGGAAACTTTGGGGATAACTGCACAGTTCTTTTTTGCTCTCGACGCCAGGTCGGATTGGCATTTACTTTTGCTACTTTGAAAAAGTGAGAGATTTACAGTTCCCTTTTGCATCGTACTGCAAATCCATCACGGATTGATCAATAATATGCATCCAACTCAGGGTGTATATAGATCTTTTTCCATATGAACTCTACCACTGTTGTTTTATCTGTTGAGAATTTTACTGTAAGTTGTGAGGCAGAAGACTTTGACAAGCTGTCGTGTACGACAGGAAAACACAGCCGAGCGTGTGATTAAGTTAAGAGTTAACTCCCTGACACACTGATGAAAAAGAGCTTTAGAAGTGCTGCAATAACAGTAACATTAAAATCGCAGATGGGAGGCAATAGAGCCAAACAGGAATGTTGATTTCACGGGGTTTCATGCATTTAAAGCACATGCTTACTCCAACCCTGACCCCTACGCTGCACCATCATTACAATCAGCATAACCCCATGTCTAATTAGACTGCAAGCCATGCGCTAAAGACAATTAATTCCAGTTAGCGTAAAGCATGTTTCATATCATATGTGTCTGAACGAAAGCACATGCAGAATGTGGAAGCATCTGCATTGGATTTTGCTCATTATCTGCTCGCCTCTGTACAGTTAAATTACATCAGGATGCAAGTTGCCTCGCATTTGCATTTTTTGATTGTATCCTCAGGAGAGAGAAAGCCTTTAATATGGGTTTTATAATAATTTGCTGAGTACACACTAAACAACTCATGATTAAGCAGCTCCTCTTTCAGCCCCCTTCTATACACCCAAAGCAGAATCTGTGGCTAGCAGCTGGTTAGCTGTGTGATAAACGTGTTCCTTTTTTTTAATTATTATTTTACTGTGAAGTTTTCATGTTATTTATCTGCAACACTGCACATTTCAACTTATTGTTTTGGCAGTGATGAATGTCACTGGACTAACTGAAAAACAATGAGTGGCTTCTGAACAAAACGCGCTTTGTCTTTATGTTTGATGTCATGGATACTGTTGCATTGGTTGCCAAAACAAAATCAGAGTATTCTTCCTCTGGGAAGCCATATAAAGACTCCTGACTGAATCTCTAGCAAAATGCATTACAACTAAATCACAATCAGCATGTTCCAGTAATTATCCAGGTTTAATGTCAGCATGGGGAGTTGTGTTCCCGTAATGCTGCAAAGTGGGGCGTAAGAGTGGAGTAGGGTTAAACGGTTTGGTCAAAAGATTCCAAGATTTGGATGTAAAATTAGAATATACAATCTGAATCAGTATTCCTCAAAGGTTTACTTGAGCAAATGGGATCACTTGTGTGTATGGACGTCTGAATACAAAACTCAGTTCAAATGTAGACGATAAAGCCTAACTCAAATCTCTACATTGCGTTTTTGCACTGATTCCGTTATTATTATCTGTATCTCTGCCAGTTTGATGCTTTCTTTCTAAATTCTGATCTTTTTTCTGCTCTGTAGCAGGTTGGAAGGAACTGAACTTTCATCAGCATTTACATACACGCGGCACCATCGATGACATGATTTGCAGGAGACCACTGGAACCAGATCACATGGCGCAGGAGACTCAGAGCTGAGACCAAACGGTACTGGTGAGAAAAAAATTATATCTTCTGATAATATCATCTATTTAATCTCTGAGAATATGCCATTTGAATGCTAATAAGAGTCTGGGACTCATCGTTTTAAACTGAGGTTTAGTAGAAACAAGGCCGTAAAATGAAAGTTTTAGGAACTTGTTTTTCTTTCAGGGAGACACGAGTCAGACATGGAAGACAGCGAGCTGCACAAGGTAAGCTTGTTCCAACTGATTGTTCAAAATGGATAACAGAGGAAATTGAAGGTTTAAAAAAAAAAAAAAGAAATGCTGTGGAAAATATGAATATCTGAAAATGGATTCAAATAATAATAATAATAATCCTGAAAAAGAAAATGCAAAACCATCCCAGTGGTAATTTCCCTTCAGAAGGCAACACACGTGCAGGGCTGATGAATGAGTGTGTGTAACTTATCATGGCAGTATCTGCTGTTTTGAAATGATCAGTTCAAGCAGCTCCCGGTGCACAGTTGTCATGTCCTCCAGTTTCAGGAACTGCAAATCAAAAAATGATCAGCAGTCAGGTTAAGACAGTATCTGTTGAAGTCACATTTGAGCCGTCCAACTGCCTTGGTGTGATTAAAATCAGCCGGGTTCTAGCACTTTGGCTGAAACCATCGTGTGGTGGATTAGATTTCAAAGGTTTGTTTCCACAACAAGAAAGGCTATTAATGTGTCAAGAGATCAAAGTTATACAACTTTATTTAATTAATTGATTTTAATTTGTTTTACACATGGGTATATTCAATCATCTCTCATAGGAGTGTCAGTAAACACACAGACATACACACACCTGGTGAAAACTCATAACCCTGCCTCTCTTTTTTTTGTCAGAAGCATCCTTTCCCAGCACACCTCAACAGTCCAGATCTTGCCTCGACTCCTTTTCCAAAATGGAAATCAGCAGAGACCCAAAAATCACCGTACGCCACCTCTTGCAAGGCTCTGATTGTTATCGACCCACCGTTGCTGCCTCACTTGATGCTTACGACACGTCTCAATAACACAAACCGCTCCAGCTTATGTCAGCTGATTAACTGACAACTCAGATAAATGGGTTGCCATGTAATCACTAAACAGGGTGGGATGGTATGACTGTTCCAACTTCAGGTCACATGATTTGATTTTAGATTTTTTTTTTTTTTTTCAGATTTTAGACACATTTTAAATTTGCTTCTGCTTAGGGTCGATTGTGCTTAGCCTCGATTCCATCATCCTGCCACTGGAGATTGCAAAAATAGACATGAAGCCTAGACTAAATGGTAAATAATAAATGTGCTGTACTTATATAGCGCTGACCATTCAAAGCACCTTACTAATACTGAGTAAGTTTTCCTAATTGGATGCCAGTAGCAGCACTAAAAGCGACCATGCAGCATAAACAGAACTCAAAAAACATATAAAAAAGAAAAAGCAGGGGTACAACTCAGAAGGTAAACCCTGTCTAACACAATACTATTTCCCCAGTCTCAAAAGTTGACATGTGAGAGTCCATGTGCTCGAACTCTACATTGGACTATCCCAACTGTACCTAGAATCAGACCATCCTCCATCAGTGCAACTTTAAAGGGGATTGATTTGGTATTTGATCTGAAATGCATTATGCATACCACACAGCAATTGCATTTAAATAAGCACAAGAAAATGAAATTCTCCAAAAATATATTTGCTAAATGCTGTGCAGAGACAATAGCTTAGCTGAATTAAACCTCTTCCACTGATGCCAAAGCACCAAAGAGACCTAACGGGTCTATTTAAAATCCTGTTGGGCAGACCTTCAAATACTGGCGTCCACTTTCATCCACAGAACATTGTCAGACTGAAATGTTGCATTAACATCTCTCCTGTGCTTTCAGACATTCACAAGTGGGTGACAACCCCCTTTGCCCAATGGAAAGCCAACAAGTGGAATGTTCAGTACAATGGTGCTTTTAATGACACGGATTACAGTGATGGTGGCAGAGAGTGCAAGAGGCTGAATCCATGCCAGCCAAGGCAGAAGAGGACCAGCACCACCAGAAAGAAGGCTTAGTGTGGGTTGAATATAGTGCAAAGTATCAGGGCTCACATAGGGGTGGAGGGGGCTCTGAAAAGGAGACTATTGAGCATAGTTGCGAGCTCCTCTAAGTCCAGAGATGGTAAGACCCCATCCCTGGCACCCATTCTGTTACCCACAGAGGAAAAAGTATCTGCACTTTTACCCTGGAGGCCATTATGGTGGCGTTCTCCATCCTGCTGACGAGACCATGGGAAGATAAGACGAGATCTACTCGTATCTGTCCAACAGAAAGCATGTAATTGTACACTGAAAAAGCCATTTCCGCTTCTCTGCGCTTTTGTCTACCTATGGAGCCATATGTTGTAAAATGTGCATTACCTTCATTCAGGCAAAGAAAAAACAGCTGAGCGCTAGCTTGGAAAACCAGCGCCAACTGCTGGACGGCAAAATGTTTTGCCTGCGGTTGGGTCTGGCTTCGAACCACTTTTCATTTTGAAAATACTGCCCTGAATCTGGCAGATGGCAACTAAACCAATCACAACGCAGAGATGTGTTTTGAATCAACGTGGGCGGGGCAGAGGGTCAGAGCGTTGGCCTATAGGCACAGACACGGTTTTAAAGACAACGGGTTGTGCTCATCAACAATGTTCCGTTGTATCCATTCATCGGAGCCAGACTAAATTAGACATCCAATCCATTTAGGCTGGTTTATCAGGCTAGCTGAGCGCCATAGAACGATTGGAAACACTGTATAGAAGATGATAAATAATCAATAGGCACAAGTTTGTTATGTTCAATGTTTATTCTGAGATGCAAAATAAAAAAATAAAAAAGTTACAGGAATGTTTAATTTGAGGTCCACTTAATTTGGTGACGATAATTTGAAAAATAAAAGCTGGAAGTTAAATGCATTTAGGCCTTAAATGATGAACACTTGGGAAGCTTCAAACTGTCAAGTGTTCAGGTGAGATGGCTTCATCTTGATTTGTCAGATTAGAATTCCAAGAATTCCCTGATTAAATTCATTGGTGGCATGACAGTGACTTTATTTTAGTTAACACACTTTTATCATAACAGAGGGCCTTGTTCTGCTGCAGGGTGGGTTGCGGCAGCGGTGCCAGTGGGGAGGCGGTGGGATGAAATCACATAAAGGGAACGGGGATTTACTTGCATGATTTATATTTTTGTTGTGCTTTTCCCCGGAAAGTAATTAAACCTCGACATGAGCTCAGAGAAAACCTCAGCCAATGACTCCTGTGTGTGACGCGTGTGTTGCCCATACTAACATTGCTAATTATACTTTAACTGTGTCTCTTTTGGAAAATAATAAAAGCAAAACACTTTTGGTGATACTCGGCCACTATCAGAAGCGGGGGACGTGCTGGCAGGAACAACCCCCTCTGATGGACGTCTTTAATTAGCGAGCTGTGACACTGGGAGAGTTTTCCGCCATTTCATTCATTCTGAACTGCTGCTGATTGGGTCAATTCCACTTCAGCAGTGCCCCAAATCTGCTTAGAGCCCATTTAATGTTCTTGAGTTAAAGCCATGCAAAATAATAGTCTGCACAAGCCTGACAGAGTGGAATGTGTGATGTACTGAATACAAGAAGGAGTTTTCCTTCACTTAGTTTAACTTTTTTTTCTAATTTATTCTGATTCCATCCTCAATGGTTTCCGATAAAACATCTTAAATGGCTTTATGCTTTACCCACTGGTAATGCATTATATCTACACACGCTTTGACTGATACCTCTACACAGAAGGCCAAAACTACAAGCTACAACTCTTTACACTCCTCTCTTTCTGCTAGGATTGACTCATTAGACAGAGGGATTTTGAGCGTTTTCTACAAACTGCACTTAAATGCCTGGGTTTTCCTGGACCCCCTTATCCCCACATGCCTGCAAATTTGGCACACGTACAGCGAAAGGAAATGGCGGGTTTGGGTGTGTGTGTGTGTGTGTGTGGGGTGGGGTGTGGGGGGTTGCTGAGCAGAAAAAATCTTATTAAACAAATTCTCCAAAGCATTGAGACCAACTGGTGTGGAGTGTACTGATAACAGCTGGCCATTTTGGAGTGTCACCTCGCTTGGCAGCTGCACCAGCGGAGGGAGAGGGAGAAAATGTTTTAACAGCTCTGGCCCACAGATTTGAATGCTGTTATTTTGGCAACTTTTTAATTATCTCCAAATGAATGGATTGATAGGATGAGCCATAACGAGACTGAGATAGGGGAACTTCTGTTTTGGCAGTGTTTTGCTCATTTTTGGTCCTCTCTCCTGCAAAGATATTTCAGCAAGATGGCCTCCAGACTAAACTGTTTGAGAGTTAGCAACTTTGCAAATGACTAATTTAATCATGCACGAGTGAAGCTTTATCAAGACAAATGGGGTTTAATCATACAGAAGGAAGTGCACAACTTAGCTCAGATGAAACCGTCATAAAGTAATTACTTGGAATAATTGTAAGCGGCTGACTATATGTATTATATGCACATTTTTATATAAATATGTATAGATATATATGTATATATCCATATATAGCTATATATACATATAGATATATATTGTACACATATATCTATAGATGGATAAATATCTATCGCTCTCTCTCTCTATTTATATATATATATATATATATATATATACATATATATATATACATATATTAGAGGTGGGCCGTTATCGGCGTTAACGTGCTGCGATAATTTGAGAGTCTTATCGGGCGATATAAAAAATATCGCTGTTAATCTATTCTCAAAGTTGGGTTGGGAACTGGGTCAAAATAGGTAAGCAAACTGTGATGACTTTTACCAAACTTTATATCACTTTATATCAAACACAGTCTGGCCAACGCAGACGAGCTGAAAGTCCAGCAAACCTCCCTTGGGCAAGTTCAGGAGCCGCTCGTGCAAGATGTTCCAACACGGTGGAATTCCACCATCAAGATGGTCAAGCGCGTGTGGCGCAACAGAGACGCACTGCACACAACGCAACAGCAGCACCACCTGGCCCTCACAACAAGTGCTGAATATGAGAAGTTGGCGAAGCTAGAGAAACTGCTGGAGCCATGCATGTGAATAAGCTGGTCTGCCTGCTGCGTGTACACCAAGAGTGACCTCGCTGGAGAAGCTTCGCTTGAGAATTTGCTTTGGTAGCTTTGGTAGCTCGTGACGTCACATTTAGAATGTTAAATTCTTAAGGCTGATTCTTACTCGGTGCGACCTCGCTCATACTAGCTGGTCGCAAATGGCGCAAACGGTCACGTGTCCCAAAATTCCGCCACGCCCCCCTTCGCAAGCTAGAAAATCCTCGCGCGGCGCGAGGGCACGCACACAACTTTTTTTCTGACTTCACGCGCGCTCAACCGGAAACAGCTGACCAAGAAAAAGAAAAAATGAACACTGCAGAGACCGTGGTGACCGAGAGGATGCGCCTCTACAAACATCTGTACAACACGTCTATGAAGTTACACTGGGACAACGTTTGACAAAGTTCGTCTTGTTGCAAAGGACGAACATTCCACCATCTCTTCTGTTTTTGCCGCAGCTGCTTAGCTCTGAGATACATATACAGTTCTACACCCAGAGTAAATTCATTCCGCATCAGATGTGCCAGCCTCTGCTGACGTGACACCACAGGTGGCATTGTGTATGCTTTCTTTGTATGCTTTTCAGCTTGTTTCCTCAACAGTGACGCTCGCTGGTCTGGAGAGAACTGCAAATGTGACGCATTCTCGGCGCAAACTGCGCTTATGAGCTGAAGGAACTGTGAAGGGGCTGGCGCTTTCGATGACGTCATTAATGGTTCTCGAGCCAGAACAGTTGCGCGTTTGCGCCGAGTATGAATCAGCCTTTAAAGGCCCCGCGGCTGTGCAGCACCCCCACGAGAAAAAAACATGAGGAAAGTGAGGGCAGGGACACGAATAAACGTGTTGTTATTTACAATTTGTTATTCAAGATATACATCACGTTACAAATTATGTAAAACTACATTAGATACACCTGAGAAGAGCAGGAATACCAGAGGCAGCTGTGAAAAAGAAACTAAATTCGAAATAAAATCCGAAATAAATCAGAAATAAAACTTAATTGCAGTGAGAAAGGTATGCGTGGGGTTACTACACTATTGTATTGAAGCACTCGATTGAAGCACACAGGATTAAACGACTATTGTTTGGATAGGAACCAAAGTTTACACGTCTGTTTCCGCGAACCCCGCGGATTTCCCGGACCCCTGAATGAGCCATTTTAATCTAGATTCATTTCAAGATTTCAGTGAGATTAATCTAGATTAAAAAAAGTAATCTATGCCCACCACTTATATATATATATATATATAATTACAAATTAATTAGGATAAAAAGGTTCAGTTCATAATGTTGGCTCTATTTAGATCAGTTCAAGGGCATCTACTGAAATGTGTGGAATTTAATTTGTACGGGTAAAATGGTTACCATGATCACACATCTCCTCATTTAAGAAAATGACAGATCTATCAGATTCTTCAAATTTGCATGTTTTAAATGAAGTAAAGGCTGGAGTGTGAAATAGTAAAAGTGTGTAATCATAAAATGAAAGTTTAATTGGAATTTTGAAGGACAGTTTTTCAATGCCGTAGACAAAAAAAAAATACCCTCCAATTAACTTCTATACACAGCAGAATCTGAGTTAGATATGAAAGATGCAATTTCACATCCATACGTCCACGGCACCAGTGCAGACTACCTGTGTCTCACCAGAGCCATCTCTTATTGTCAGTTATATGCGCTGTATTACCATTATTGGAATGGACGTGTTACTATGTGTTAAACTAGGGGAGCTTGATTAAGCATTTGGACTGCTACAAAGTAGCACAAGAACCCAACAAGTTTGAGCCAAGTGGTTGTACAAGCACTGCATTCATACTTTGAAAGATGTTTGTTCGTACTCTTCATTTCTGATACAGATCTTGCAGGGTTATGGCTTTGATATTAAGCAGTGGTACATGGCTGGTTTTAGACTCTGGATATTTGTGTCAGACAGCCGATATAGAAATAAAAACGATGCGCACTGGTTGATACCATACAGTTATTATTTAAAAAAATAAACCACTAAGGCATGAACAGATTTGATTAGCATTGGAAAGGGTGAATTGCCCAATCTGGATTTGAAGTAAGTTGCTGCCTCAAGTGGAGGAGTTTATGTTGGGTGTCCAGTTTACATGAAAGAAAAGGACAGAATGGGAGATTGACAGGGGAATTTAGGCATTATCTGTAGCGATTCAAATGCTGTATTGGTTCATTGTGGCGAACAGACAACTTAGCCAAAGGACAAAACTTTCAATTTACCTGTCAAAGTACCAGTCAATCTAAGTTCCAACCCTAACCTGTTGTCGAAAGCTGCCAGCGGAGACTGAACGAATGAGGCTGCTAATAAAAAATGAGCTTACATAGAAGGATGTCTTTGCTTATCCTTAGGGATCGGGCTAGAAGCTCAATAAGCAGGGAAAGGCTCAGAGTAGAGTACTCCTCTGCATCAAAAGGAGCCAGTTGAAGTGATTTGGTCATCAGGTCATGATTCCTTCTGAACACCTACCAGGGCCGGTGTTTCAGGCTTATCCCACTGGAGAAAGGCCTCCATTCAGATTCAAGGCTCACTGGAGACCTTTTATCTCTCAGCTGGTTTGGGAATGTCTTCGTATTCCACCAAAAGAGGTGGCAAGAAAGAGGACTGTCTGGGGACAGATGAATGGACGTATACACTGATTATACTTGGATGCTGACTCAGGTAGGCATCTTCAGAAAGATGTATTTGGCACATGCAGACCTTCAAGTCTGCACGCTCAAAACAAATCAACAAGTATGATGACATCCTCAAAGAGCCAGATATCTCTAACATCGGTTATCATAAGTACTTAGTGTCAGTGAGAAATGGTAGAATATGAGCTGCTGGGAAGGCAGGTTATTTGAACACATTTTGGTATGTCTATTATATTACAGTACAGCTGTTTAGCAGTTGCCATTCGTTGCTTTCCTGCTAAGAATGGGTCTCAATACTGTACACTCTAAATATAGCAATACGACCCAGAATTTTCCTTTGAATAAGGCAAACATATGTCCACTGGTTGGCTTGTATCCAGGAGGCTGTGGTTAAAAGCCTGTGTGGAGCCGTTGTCTTTGAACTATTGAATGAATATCTTTTCAAATTTATTCGTGCCCTTGGTCTACATTCTGTACTAAGATGAGCAAATTGTATTCCGTTTTTCACCCCTTGACAAAGGCGAGACAAAACAGGGCACAGACATCGTATTCCGTAAAGGATCAATAGGTCTATAGCATTGGTTTGGTGTGACCCTGGGCTAGAAATAGAACACATTCAAAGTGCACCCTCGTTCTCCTGTCAAGTACAAGCCAATTATCTTGTCTCGGCCTTCCACAATAATTCATATTTGCATTTTCTAATCATTTTCTGTATATTATTTCAAGCTTTAAGAGAAAGATGCCCATTTTGTTAGTACGGTTTCCATCTTACAAGCATCGTTACGTGAAGTTGCACAACTGACTTTTCATAAAACATTTTCCAGAACAGTCTAACTGAAGCCATAATATGGTACGCTCCATCAAAAATTCCTTTTCGAACAGTTGCTCATTTAATCAGGCTTTTTGTTATTCTCATATAAGCTTTTTTATTCATTTGTACCACGTGATGAGAACTAAAAGGTATCCTCTTTGATTTACCTGTGAACTTCGATGATCCAGAAAGCACTTTGTGATGAATCCACTCGTTAAAACACTCTATAACTACATTTGTCTGGATTTACGAAGCAGAAAATGTCACAACTGCAGCCAAAGCTAATGAGACAATTTTCTGGCAGCTGAAGTGTCACAGCGAAAAACTTTCTCACCGTAAGTCAAGTGTATCATGAGGGGAACAGACCAAAAATGAAAATGTCATTGTGGTATCTCTTCACAGCTGACAGGTCCGTCCATACACTTGAGCAGAGAGCTTTTGAAAACTCAATATATTCTGAAATTTCACATCCATATTGAGCGAGACTGTCTGCTTTGCCAAAGTTTAGAATATGGCGACAGTGTGCTGTCATGGTGAACTTATAAAACAGACAGAAATTATTAACCAAATATTTCACAACTTAAAGTTTTCGAATAACTTCCCCTTTTTATTTTTTAATAGTTAATAAACGTATGACAAGCCTGTGCTTAAGAATCATTCAAGTGGTGAGTCAAATTGAACTTCATCTTTTGTGTACGTGTGAGTATTTTATCTTTTATCTATTTATTAGTTTTTTATTTTTCTTATTTCTTTGCCAGATTAAATAACAGTGAACTTAAGTGCCAAGACCAATTGATTTGTCCCTATGAATTGACCCTATGAAAGGGTCAAGAACTTTTTCAATTCGAAGAATGTGAAACACCAAGGAGACAAGCAATTCAGTTACCATAAACTACAACATCTACACTATCTGACTGTAAGCCAGTTTTAGCTCAATCCCAGTTAAAGCAGACAGAAAAGTTCATGGGAGGAAATCATCTTAGGAACCTTAAATTATCGTTAATGTGACATATTTTCGCAACACGTTTTCTTGACAGGAACAAAGCTATTGACAATTAAATTGGTACATGATCCGTTTTATACAATGTAATGATGAGAAATACACTGGATACTGAGCCATGCTTGCAGGATAGCGGTGAATTTACACGTTATCCAATCTCTTTATGCTTTAAGTTAACTTTCACTTTCTCTTTAATAAAGATAATGAAAGAAAGCCGACGGGGTCAAGGAAAAGGTTTATGCCCTGAGGTGCATACATCTGTTCAGCAAATTGTATGACAGTCCTTATTCAATAGGGAGTATTTATCCCTTGCACAAGATCCTTTAGTCTCATTTTATCAAGAGGAACTGAAAAAGTTCATGGTGTTATCCAAGTGAAAATCCACAACTCTGTTCATATTAGATGATTATACAGACAAAAATGACTGCTCCAAATCAAACTGTTATTTCTAACATGATATGAGGCTGTTAAAACATTCAGAAACAAGCATGTCTAGAATATTCACAGCGAAGATGACAAGTGTCATCTGGAGAGGACACATGAGAAAGCAGGTTACATGTCATCCAAGAATGTGTCAATCCTGTAAAAGCTGCAAGAAGTGTGGAGAGCACCAGTGCACAACACAGCTGTGGCTGAGAGATCACGGTGCACATTTGAATGAATGTATGAGTGAGGTTATTTGCCCCCACTGAACAAGACAGTGTTTAGCATCAATATTGATCCACAGAACAGTGGGTTCTGGGGTAGTTTGTTGCTCGAGTGTTGCCTCTGTGAAACGGATCAATTGACAAGAAGTTTATATATCAACACTTCCTAAGGATGTGACCAGGGAATGACTCCAGTATGCAACAACAAACAACTAATTTTTCTAAATTTAGAATTCGAATAAAGAATATATACGTAGGAAATTTTAGAATATTTGCAATTAAAAAAAAATAATTGTTGTCTTCACGTAAGCAATAAACTGAGAATATTTCATGATGATACCCACTGGTTATCATTTCTACCCAATTTACCTGTAGTGTCTTGCCTTAAAGGGATAGTTCGCCTCTTTTGACATGAAGCTGTATGACATCCCCCTGCTGCGTCCTGTGAGCCGAGTTCCAGCCTCGTTTTGGCGTTGACGAAGGTAGTCCGGCTAGTTGGCAGGGGCTTAAAAAATAAAGCTTTTTGCTACTCAAAACAATATGCGTTCAAAAGAGTAATACATCTACATCACAAAATCGTTCATCCAGAAAAAGTCAGACCTCACAATCGCTTGGTACTATTTTCTCTCCCTTCGTATCACTGCGTGCTGTATAGACCGTGCAGACCGAGCAGTCTCCTGCTTCCTGGCATTAAACACTGAACAGGTGCGGCTGTCGTCAGGTGGCTGCACGCATTGATATGAAGGTAGAGAGAAAATAGCTTCATGTCAAAAGAGGCTATCCCTTTAAAGGGGATATATCATGGAAAAATTACCTTTTTCTATTCTTGAGGGCATTTATTTGAGTGTCATATGGCGGGGTAGATTCTCAGTCACCCAGGTCACGGAAAATCCTGAGAGCTGCAACAAGGGCAGCTCGACTTCTTTTTTTTGAGTCTTGAGGATGTTTCACCTCTGACCCGAAAGGCTTCCTCAGTTCTCAGGGGTGAGAGATGGGCCACAGTACACACACAGACAAAGATATTTTGAGAATATTTGACCGTGAGCTGCGATTCTAATGGCGCGCCAACAAAGAACCAGGAACCTTTTTGAGGTGAGGCAACAGTGGTAACCGCTGCACCATGATGAAACAGTTTGTGACAAGTATGACCATCGGTTAACGTTAATTATAAGCACGGCATCAACAATGAACGTGATAGCAAAATAGACCAGCTTCGTAATAAAGTTGAAGAACGGCTGACTAATTCCCCCGTGATTTCAGGCACAATTAGAAAAAAAGGCTGAAGTAGAGTTTTCTGGTTTAGAATAGAGTTTTATTACATTTCAGAGCAATGTTTAAAGCAATATTTTGACCTCTAATCGAATTATGTCAACCACAACAGCTAGAATTAAATCAATTTTACAACTCATTTCAGGATTCATTCACAGGGGATTTCGTCAGATCAATCTGTGTAAATGTTGCATCATGGTAAGCATTTATTCAAAGAGTCTATGGTGTTGGCAATTTGTTTTAGTTTTACAGGAAATGTTTGTTATGTTGGTAGAAATTTGAATACCATCTGCCCATTTGCCATATAAAAGGACATTCAACATTTGGCTTGCTGAGTCTCAAACGAATAATCAAGGGATTGCACTGGGACTCATTCTGTGGGTGAAATGGAAACTCAGTGCAAATGTCACTATAATCTTGCTCAGTACCAACAGGTTGCTTAGTCGAAGTGACTGACTGTCAGTGCCGCTCTCCCGTCCTGCTGCTGGCACAGGGAAAACTGCAGTCTCACTTAGCCATTAGACACTGGATGGGAAAACTGCTTAATTATGTTTCATATTTCTCACAAATACTCAGCAGCAATTTGTGCCCTTACCAGCCTGGGATGGAGTCCGTACATGATAAAAGAATGAATAAAACATTGTCTTACAACAATGTTTTAACAGACAGTAAACTCATAAAATATGATGCTCATTCAGAGTCAAAAGGAAAGGAAAACATTTCTCATCATTTTCATTTTAACAGTGTGGTCACAACAGCTCGGTTTTTTTAAGCTTATTCTTGCTATCCAATAGTCTCTATTGCCTTTCCTTACAAACCCGTTTCTACACAGGGCCCACATCAATCCTGTTGCTTCGGTGTCCATCACACTCTTTCTATTCACCCCCCCCGGTCTAAGGCCTCAGGTAAGAACACTTGAGCGTCATGTGTCCAGGCTACAAAGGCTCTCTCAACTACAAAGTGAAAAATACAAAGAGTGCTAAGAGTGCTAAAAGGTCCAGGGATGAACCACAGCACCTTTCATCTCATTTATTCCTATCACACGTACACGCTGTGGAAACAAAAAACGATGATGCGTACAGACAAAAAGATTCTCTCTCGCCCTGGCAGAGCAATCAGCTAAAACTCTTTAATCACTGAAACAACAGAGCAGTGGACTCCCTCAGTTATCTCCCTCAGATTAGTCCAATCATTGTGCTTTCTAGTATGCCACAGAGGACAGAAAACCATTTCATAGTTATATCAAGAAGGCAATTTTACTGTCAGATTACTTCAACTTTACAATGACATTGCTGTAGGTTGTTAAAGGGAGGCTTTTGATTAGTTTCTCAAAGAGATAATGGTTTGTTTTCCCCAGAGCCTTTCTGTGCCCAACCATGTTTGGTTTGATGTGGTTAGCACCTATGGCGAGTCGTCACAGGTCACACTCACCATCTTTTAAGCTCAGCTACACGTAATATGTTGAAACCTGAATATATGCGAGACCGATTCACTGGAATGACTTGGAGGAGAAAATGATAAAAGTCTCGACTTTAAAGGAAGGCCCAGAGTCAAATAGACTTCACACTCGACCAAACTATTGATCTTAGATTTGAACCTCTATGAACCCAGATAGTAGTGTCCTTAAACTCGAGTTCAGAGCATGGGGACTTTAAGTGATGATGCCATCAGGTGACATTTTATGGAGTTGGCCCATATACCTCTGACTTAAAGTAGAGCCCATACATTTTCACACTAGATATTTATTTACTTCAATGTGAGTATCTTGACTCTGAATCAGAACACGTATGACAATATATAATATACCGAATTATCTCACTTTTTGTGAATGGACCAGCTCCAAAATGTAAATGTATATGCTTCCTTCAGTTCACAGGTCCCACGGGGAGTTTCCTTCATAATCCAGCACACAACCTTAAAACCAAGTTTTATATAAGCTCACCAACTCAGACGGTCATAAACGTAATTTCTTCATAGACTTAAATACGAACCATAATGGCAACCTGGAAAGTTTTGTCCTTACAACCAGCAAAAAGGAAATGAGACATCAGAGCAGAAGACTTCTAGCCTGGGCAAAAGCCGACTGTTGACTCCGTCAAACAGTCTGGAAAACCCAAGAGGAATCCATTTCCATGGAGGGTGGGACCTTACTCAGCAACTTAAATTCATTGGAGTTTCCTTAACCAATCAGTAATGTTTAGAAAGGACTTAGGTTATGCGCCGAGGTTCATGCTTGCTCGCGAATCACGCTTCCCACATCCGCTTTCATTATACCGGTACCATTTGATAAATCAAACTTTTCCCAAAGCCAGTTGGAAGGAGAGCTACGACATCCTTGCCACTAACAAAATTGACGAGGCATTCCTCTTACTCTTGTTTTAATTGTGTAATGATCTCCAGGGTTGAGACAACTTCATGGATAGCTTCTAGCGTTCTTCCGTCGCCATGTTTATTTCCGCTGCGGTTGAACTACAATTATATGGACTACAATGGACTCCGCGCTTGAGTTCTGCGTCACCACTCGCAACTGTTTGCTGATTGGCAAAACACTGAGCGAACCGAGGTAGGGGGATTTGGCCAGACTATGTGCGGAGCCAAAATCTTTGGGCGGAAGTACGTAGGATGGCGTCGCCAGGCTAGAAGACTTCCTCAAGTCTATAACTTAAGAAGCCAAAAAGGCATCATCAGGAGGAAGAATTCAAGCTCAGCGCCTTCGACCACTGACATCATGACCAACATATGTTACGTCAATAATACAACAGAGACCCTGCATGGACACCATTTTGGTTGCCATGGTTATATGTAAAGAACACAGTATAATAAAATGATATCAGTATCTGGTTGGCTTTAGAAAGTGACATCACTTGGTTAGGTTTAGAAAATGATCATGGTTGGGACTTCAAAAGCCTTTTTACACATTAACCATGACCTTCGTGGACGTCATTCTTATACTCACTTGCGGTTGCCCTCACGACCATTTGAAGTTCACATATTCTTTAAATATCATTACGGCCATATTTGCCTCCATGAACACACGTCACATGGGCACGTTTTGGGGAGACAGCCTTCTTAAAACATGGTGAATGCCTCTCCTACCACAAGATACATTGAGAAAGATTTTTTAAATTAGGCTACGTTTGCATTGTTGAAATCGGCTTGCAGTCTTTTTCACACTCAAAGCAATATTTCAGGGTACAGTCAGTGATCGAGATAATTCAACATGTCACTCAAAAACCTTGTCTCCTCTTAGTGAAAATGGACTTTCCCTCCAAGCCACTTCCCAGCTCAATATGCTCTAACATTATCTTCATAGCTGACTGACAGAAATCACCAGCAGTTACAGAAATGACACCATGAATGGTGCCTGTCACTCACACAACTGAAGAGCTGCAGAGTGGAGTCTGGCGTGACCACGACCTCGAGCATTTTGTGGCTCTCTCTGAAACTACTTCAGCGAGTACCACCTAAGCTTGATGTGGCGTAAAGTACAGTTTAGCCCGATTCCTTTTAAAAGGGATGGAAGCAAATCACCTCACAGAATACTGTAGGATGGAAGGCAAAAGGGGTTAAATGTTTAAAAGGCAAAAATAATGGGGAAAGCAACCACTGACTAAATAATGCAGTGCTAGACATCTGCCTTTATCTGCTGTGAGACATAAATGTTTGTTATCTTTCCTTTTTACAAAGTTGTTGGATTGTAACTGCTCTATGTCTGGCTTTTCAGGAAATCAGACGATACCAGTACCATCAAAGGCATTGTTGTATTTGTGGTACTACAGTGAGTTTTCACTACTAACTCAGCCATTACAAGGGTAACATAAGGCCAATCTCAGCTGCCTTCCCAACATGAATAGAAAAAAAACCTGAAAATTAACAAAAGACTTCACATAGGGCTTCCCCTTCTGACCACTACGGCTACCTGGAACGCTCTTGGACACGTATATGTGCAAAAACAAAGCAGTCACACGTAAAATGTGATCAAAGATGACAAATTGACTTAGCAGGTGCTCTTTTCTAAAACACACATTCCCAAACTCATTCATGCACCCAGATGCGAGCCAACTACATCTTTTTCTTTCATTGTTTTTATTTCATTGTGTTAATCTACTAAAGAGGGCTCCTATTTGGTTAATGCATCCATAAGATTTATTTTTGGGGGGTAAATGAAGTAATTCCTGAGATCAGCACTATTGTGGTACCCCCATGAGTGCTACTGACAAGAGCCTGCGATCCGTTTGAATAGTCTTTTTAGTTTGGGACTTTCTGACTGAGTTAAATGACCCAGAAGGATCTAAGCAGCCATGATAAGAGCCGTTTGAATTTTCCCAATGCCAAGGAAAAGAGCTTCTTCTTGCATAGGATACACTTGACCATCCTGAATGAAAGAAAGGAGATAATTCTCCCCCCCACAATTCCTTGCAGACACAACTTTCGTAGCAAGTAGTGATGGGAAGTTCGGCTCTTTTCCGAGAGCCAGCTCTTTTGACTCGGCTCCCAAAGAAGAGCCGGCTCTTTCGACTCCGAACGGCTCTTTATTTAGGATCTTTTGTACCCTATATTTTACCTTAACTTTGCAAAAAAAAAATCATGGTTTATGTATTGAAAACCCTTTTGCTTTCAGTGTTTTTATGAGAGACCTTATAATTGCCTAATTCTTTGCATTTATTCTGTGACAAAACCAGTTTTACATTTGTTTATTTCAATTAAACCTTTTTATTGCACAAATTAACAATAAACTTCAAACAAATCCACAGAAAAGAACCAAACTCAAGCTAACATTAATAATGTCCTCAATTAAACTTTTTTTATTGCACAAATTAACAATAAACTTCAAACACATCCACAGAACAGAACCAAACTCAAGCTAACATTAATAATGTCCTCAATTAAACTTTTTTATTGGACAAATGAACCAAAAATTTTCAAACAAATCCACAGAACAGAACCAAAACCAGAACCAAACTCCTTAATTCTCACGTGAATACCGCATGCTGGTCGCCATGCTGGCCAATGATAACAAAGCTCTGTCGTAACCAGAGCTGGGACTGAGCACTGAAAGTGAAACCTAAGCAGCGAATGGAAAAAAAAACTTGGAGTCGGCTCTCACTTGATGCGAGCCGGCTCTTCTGATTCACTACAAAGAGCCGGCTCTCAGAGCCGATGCTTGTGCGCATGACCCATCACTAGTAGCAAGACTCAAATAACTTCCAACTACAATTTGTGTGGATAAATATGAGGACAGGCTGTGACAACACTATATATCACTTGTTTGAATTTCTCTCTTTTTCTCTTGATTACAAACCTTGATAAATAAGTAAAAGTTTTCTCTAATATGACATTTTTCAGAAAACCTTGGAGTAAAAAATTGATAGGATTGCAAAGTATCTAAAGCGCTTTTTGTAAAATATTTAATGAAAGCTGTAGTTCAGGGAAGTTCTGCGTTGGGGGGGAATTCCTCGATACAGTAAATATTATGTATTACACGAAAAGTTAGAAAAAGGCAGTTTCCAAAAAGTTTTAGTGTTCTGCGCTTCTCCTTTTGGTTTTACATTCCAGTGACCACTGTCATGCTTAGTTAAATTATGAATTTCCCACCAGTTAATCCTTGAAGTATGTATGCACCATCTGTCTCCAGTCCGCTAAGGTCATCAACCAACACCAGCAACATTTCCAAATTCATCAGACACATCAACCCGCTGGTTTAAGAGCTCAGATTTCAAGGCACATCGAGCTGCCCTGAAGCTAGTTTCAGTTATCCTTCTCCAGTGCCAATCAACAAGGCCAAATTTCACATTCTTGCCTTTCACTTCCTTTTACTTCTGGTCTTTATTTTGTCTTTCTACAGTAGCTGTACTTTAGTTTATTACCTCCACACAGTGTGTGGTAATAAAAAGGAGTTGGTTATGATCATGGGAGTTATCTTTTTCCCCAGCATTGCTGACGACAAAGCCAAGTCAGCTTGTACTATGTATTAATGTATTAATATTTTGTCATTTAATTCTACTGAAATGGCCAAACTGTTAAAGGGATAGTTCGCCTCTTTTGACATGAAGCTGTATGACATCCCATATTAGCAATATTATTTATGAACATTGCTGCGTCCTGTAAGCAGAGTTCCAGCCTCGTTTTGGCGTTGACGAAGGTAGTCCGGTTAGTTGGCTGGGGTCGCAAAAATAAAGCGTCTTGCTTCTCAAAACAATATGCGTTCAAAAGAGTAATACATTTGCATCACAAAATCGTTATCCAGAAAAAGTCAGACCTCACAATCGCTTGGCGCTATTTTCTCTACCTTTGTATCACTACGGGCTGTGTAATCCGTGCAGACTGAGCAGTAAACACCGTAACAGGTGCAGCTATCGCTAGGTGGCTGCACGCATTGATATGAAGGGAGGCAAAAATAGCGCCAAGCGATTGTGAGGTCTGACTTTTTCCTGGACAACGATTTTGTGATGCAAATGTATTACTCTTTTGAACGCATATTGTTTTGAGAAGCAAAACGCTTTATTTTTCAAACCCCAGCCAACTAGCCGGACTACCTTCGTCAACGCCAAAACGAGGCTGGAACTCGGCTCACAGGACGCAGCAGGGGGTAAGAAAATGTTCATAAATTATATTCCTAATATGGGATGTCATACAGCTTCATGTCAAAAGAGGCGAACTATCCCTTTAATAACTGTTCTGTTAGCAAGCGTTAATCGCTAATGAAGCATTAAATGAGTCTACTACCAGTAGACCTACCAATACCTAGCGTTGTGTTGCTAAATCTAACTCAATTATATATGCTCAAAATTTCTGTCATTCTGAGAATATAAATTTAAAGAAACTTTTCACATTAGCCTAACCAGTTTTCACGAGCCACTTGTCCAAAAATCACTGTAAGCTACTTCAGAATTGAATTGGAATTAAAGAATTAGTTCTGTACTGGAGAGCTGTGAGATGGCTAACGGTTAATGGAAAAAGTATGTTGAGAGGCAGAAGAAATGTCTCATCATCACTGTTTATACATTTTAATTTGAATAAAAAGGTTTAAAGAGACCATCCCACTGACAAACAAACATAAGTCTCCACTGCATCTTTAGACAACATGACACGTCTTACTTTAGTTTATGCCGCGGACATACAGTGTGTGTTTGGGGTGGCTGTAGCTATGGAGGAAGAGAAGGTGCCTGCCAATCAGAAGGTCAGTGGTTTGATTCCCAGCTTCGCCAGACCACATGCCAAAGTGTCCTTGAGCAAGACCCTGAACCCCACGTTGCTGCCGATGCATCCATCACGTCAAAGCGCAGTTAGATATTTAGTTTGAGATAAATAAAGAAAGACATTTCTAAGAGCGAAAGTTTAGCAACGGTTATTTCACTCATCATCCCGCATCCATTGAAGCACATTACAACTCTTTACTCAGCCTGTGAACCATTTCCACAGTTGAGTGTTCTCTTAATGGCAAAGTTGTAAATACATACACGAGGTAGCAAACAAAACAAAAAGAGAGACATGTAATGGAAATGAGAAAAAGATGAATACAGCTCATCCAGTATTCCAAAATGTCTCCATGAACATGAGCCAGAGGAATGTAAAATAAACAGGAGAGGGAAATGCATGGAAGCTGTCAAGTGAATGCTGTGAATGGCACTCTAGTGGTTATTTTAATGCTAAGCTGTTTTGGAACATCCTGAAAAATAGCATGGGTTTCACTCACACATTAAAGATGGATGCACTTCATGCGTTTTGCCATATTTGCTCCGTGTGTCAAAAGGGGAGTGTAAAACATGCCTTACAGCCTCCAGTGAAAATGGCCCTCTGCCCATTCTGTTACACATCACCCCACTTTCCCCTCACTTTCTATTAAATGGCTGTGCATAATTTCCAGCCCGCTCGCTGAAAAGTTTGACTAAATGGCAACTTATTCACTCACGAGCTATTAGCAGTGGGGCACACTGTTTTTCCATTGCGGAGCGAATTAGAAGTGCTTCTCTCGCTGTGTTATTTTCTTCTCAAAGTGCAAAGATAGAAAAAGAGAATGCAGGAGCATGAGACGGAGGAGAGCAGACAAGGAGACAAACAAAAAAAAGGTCCACGGAAGTCAATGAATGCATAAATGCACAGTGAATCTCTTGCTGTTATTTCTGTATGCGCTGCATCCGAACGTTTGAATAGATACGAAGAGTTTAGGTCTGAAACATGATCCTGTTCTAACCCTCACCAGGTCATGTTTTTGCTTAAATCAAACCAGAAAGGGACAAAGATGTTTCAGAAAAGTCTTACTGACATAAGGTGAACATTACTCTGAAGCTGTCATGTATTGGTCTCAGTCTCTCATCACACAAAGGCGTACAGTTCAAAGGGCTGCACATATCCGAGCCAACCAAATCCCTCTTTTCTCCTTCTGAGGACTTTCTGGCTTCTGTTCTGATGTGGAAGACGTGCGGCTTGTATCTCTCTCCTGCTACTTGGAGGGGCGTTACTTTACTTTAAGCCGTTCTGTGTTGTATTTAAAGGAATGAACAAACATCAGATTTGGTTGTATCGGTCTTGTGTGATTCTACAACGCCGTTCTTACACTGAAAAAAGTGACTTTTTGGTGAAGTAAACTCTATTAGAGTAACAGTCATAATTTCTACCTTGTATTTTTAAGATTCAGTAAGAACTCGAGCTTCTTAAGTAAAATTAAACATTGTATTAACGTAACACATGAATTATGGGGGAAGAGTAAGTTTTACTTAGGTTTCCTCATACAGTTTAAGTGTTTAATAGTTGTATGTACATAAACCTAGAAATACTACACAAACTTTACTCTGAAAGTGTATCGTTAAAATCTACTTCTTAACAGCAAATATCTATGAAAAACAAGTAGACTTTACTTAATTTGTTTAAATAAATATAACTTAAAACTTAGATGTAATTAAGTAAATGTTACTTAATATCTTCAAAACTGTTATGTTTTATGGTCAGTAAAATTTACTTGATACTGACAAGTGAGTGTTACTTGATCTTATGAGTTGTTTTTTTCAGTGTACCATGCAGCTCAAACCACTGATGTTGTAACCGGATCAGTCTTTGAAGCTTTTGAATCAAAAGTCCTTCAATTAAAATCACAAAAAATTCATTTTAAATTAAGAGATTGTTAGTCAAATGGTTTCTGAAATTGCTCCATGCAGGAGCCAACACAACAGGAGCAGTTACTGGAGATTGTAAAGTAGCTGGACAAGCATCTTTCTGGTCTTCCACATTTCCACAGATTTGGCACTTTTTGCCAAGAGAAATGATGATGATACACTTCAAAGTTTTAGTTCCTGTGTGTAGCATTGGCAGAAACAAAGACAAAACTCTGATATATACAGCACACAATGATATTTTTTATGTTTTTTTCCCCTTGTTCGTCTGTTTTTCTGTCGTTTGTTCTTCCTCTCCCTCTTTTGTAATGTTGCTCAGTGTCTTTTTTTTTTTTAAATCAATAGTTCTTCTGTTTGTTTCTTTCCCCTCATTCACCTCTGCAGGAGAGGAGAACAAAAGAAGAACAGCTTAAAGGGTTGTAATTTGATTTACAGTCTTTAAATAAAAGTGCTTGTGACGTCATACATACAGCATTAAGTTAAATATTTTAGACCAGCCTATAGAGAAAACATTCAGCCTTGGAAATACAGGCACAGGATTTTAGGTCCCTACTGCCCAATCCTAATTGTCCCTGTCAAATAAAACCTAAGAAATGGATAAACCATGTTTATCAGAGAAAAACTCCCATAAAGAAAGATTTAGAAACAGAATCAGCATTGCTTTGGTTTTCCAGAGAGAGATCTACAAGCTGCTTGGGACTCTTTAAATTAGGTTTTGCTTTCGGCTTCATTCGTTTTGGACGGAGATTCTGTGGCTACTTTTTCAACTTTAAAGTACTTTAAAACAAAGGATGTCCGCTTTTCTACCCCTTTAAGTGCACAAGTTCGCGAGCAAAACTCAAACTGTGACAGTGTGTAAAACCAAAGGGGTTGGAGCATGGCCGCCATCGTTGGAGCTGGGAAAAGAAGAGCCTTTCGAGGCATGAGGAAAAGTTTTTTGGGGAGTGTAGTCATACATGATTCATCGCACTGCTTGGAGAGCGACTTACTGTTGTGTGAAATTTGACATTAAGCATGTTTTGTGCTATTCCAGTTTTCAGTCTGGAACCCCAAGGGCAAAGAGTGAGCAGTGTGTAATGTTGTTTGCTGAAGAAATACTGGTGCGAATGGGAAAGTGTTCACAACAGTGTTGGAGCTTATTTGAATGAGCAACGATGTGATTTGCAGAATACAAATAAGCCAGTGGTTGTGACATACAGAGCCGGGCCTCGAGGTAGGATTTTATTTCTCTATTTTTTTTGTCATGTACAGTGATTTCCTCCATTAACATTGACTTTTGTACGACAGAGATTTATTCACAGATGCACATTATCACCTGCAAGCAGAGAGACATTTAAAGATGTAGAGACGGCGTCGGTTTTTTCTAACCTCTTTGTAGTGGTGAATGAGTGACCTGTGCCCTACAAAATTGCAGTCATACGTTGCTGACATTTACAATGCATGTTTGTTTATGTACCCATGACACTTTACAACCTTGAAGATTTGCCTTTGTACACTTATCTTTCATGTTGTTAAAGGCAGAAGGCTGACTCTAATACTAATGACATCCTGAGCTACTTCTGCAGGGTGCATTTAGATGTAGTTTTATTTCAGTTTGGAGCAGCATTAGCAACTTTTGCCATCACCAAATCTGCATCTTTTTTCTTTGATACTGCCAAATTTAGACCAATCTCAGAGCTGAACTTGAGCTTTTAATCTCTCCTCAGCTCACAGAATATTTCAAGGAAGCTGAGAGCCACCGATTAAGAGAGAAAACCAATTAGCGGCTACAAATCTGTGATCAGCCGAAGTCTGTGATGTTAAAAACAACAAACCAAGCCAGAAATCTGAGTGTTACTGTGGACTTAGACCTGAACTTCAACCGCCACATAAAGTCAGTTAATAAATCAGTCTACCCTCACCTGGTAAATATTTCATAGATTAAAGGACTAATGTCTCAGCTGTATTTAGAAAAGCTTCAGTCGACTGGATCACTGTAACTGTATTCACTGGTGTGCCTAAAAGATGGATCAGACAGCTGATTCTGAACGCTGTTGTTGCCGTCCTCACCTCAGGTCTTCTGAGTAGTAGAGTTTTAGTTTTAGTAGAGTGTGTTTTCCAACTCCACCACAAGGGGGAGTATCGCCGAAAGTGAGCGCCAGTAGTAGTAAGCTACGTCAGGCTTCCGTTTCTCAGACAGAGGCCTAAGGGGGAAATTTTGGGTCAAAAAAATTAATATAAATATGAACGAATTTATAAATGTATATATAATTAATATAAATATAAAAATGTGATCGAGATATATGTGAGTAAAAATGAATATAAATATGAACGAATTTATAAATGTATATATAATTAATATAAATATAAAAATGTGACACACAAATAAATGTATATATGTATACAAATATACATACATTTGTAAATATATTTTCGAGATTTTAAAATAAATATGCTTGACTTTGTGTGTGCAGTCTGCATTTGTGGATCCATTTTTTGCTCTCGTGTCCATGGCGTAATTTTGACACACTCCTACTGTGTTGCACAATGCACAAACCGCCGATTTGAAGTTGAACAGCGGCACAGCCCTCTATTCACGGAGCATCCACCAGAGGGCTATGGGGGAAATTTTGGGTCAAAAAAATGAATATAAATA
Source organism: Odontesthes bonariensis (assembly GCF_027942865.1). Taxonomy (NCBI): domain Eukaryota; kingdom Metazoa; phylum Chordata; class Actinopteri; order Atheriniformes; family Atherinopsidae; genus Odontesthes; species Odontesthes bonariensis. The sequence goes on from NC_134524.1 coordinate 9,744,011, forward strand.
TGAACGAATTTATAAATGTATATATAATTAATATAAATATAAAAATGTGACACACAAATAAATGTATATATGTATACAAATATACATACATTTGTAAATATATTTTCGAGATTTTAAAATAAATATGCTTGACTTTGTGTGTGCAGTCTGGCAGTCTGCATTTGTGGATCCATTTTTTGCTCTCGTGTCCATGGCATAATTTTGACACACTACCAACTGTGCTGCACGATGCACAAACCGCCGATTTGAAATTGAACAGCGGCACAGCCCTCTATTCACGGAGCATCCACCAGATGGCAGTGTGCAAGGCACAGGGCAATAGCAGTACCTAGCAGTCCAAGACAGAGGCTTTGGACGATCAATATGGAGTCGACAAGTGGAACAACTGCATGGGTATGACTAGTAGTTTAATCATTTATAACTTTTCCTAAATCCCTTTGGCTAGGCAGAATGAAAGGTAAAATGTATTAAACTTATTAGTCCAGGGTATTCTTCATTAAGACTGGTCTGGAGCTAGCATTGACGTAGATAGAATCAGAGTAGATAGAACCTAGAAAATCTTTGATAGATTCCGATTCAGGTTCTAGGTCAGTGGGAGAAAGCATTCTGACAACAGAATAGCTATTGATGCTAGCGGAGCTGCTATGACTAGCGTCATTGATCATATGTTCTGAACATTTAGATAACAAATATAACACAATGAACATCAGCTGCACTATGTTATAAGCTGCAGGTTTCAAAGCATGAGAAAAAAAATCGCGGGTTATAGTATACATTACATTTTACCTTTCATTCTGCCTAGCCAAAGGGATTTAGGAAAAGTTATAAATGATTAAACTACTAGTCATACCCATCCAGTTGTTCCACTTGTCGACTCCATATTGATCGTCCAAAGCCTCTGTCTTGGACTGCTAGGCACTGCCATTGCCCTGTGCCTTCCACACTGCCATCTGGTGGATACTCCGTGAATAGAGGGCTGTGCCGCTGTTCACATTCAAATCGGCATGCATTTGTTTATGCATCGTGCAGCACAGTAGGAGTGTTTCAAAATTACGCCATGGACACGAGAGCAAAAAATGGATCCACAAATGCAGACTGCCAGACTGGACACACAAAGTCAAGCATATTTATTTTAAAATCTCGAAAATATATTTACAAATGTATGTATATTTATATACATATATACATTTATTTGTGTGTCACATTTTTATATTTATATTAATTATGTATACATTTATAAATTCTTCATATTTATATTCATTTTTGTGCCTGTGGAACAAACACAACTGACGGCTCTTGTCTGTACTTTTCCTTTACAAAACAGGTTGCTAATGTATGTTGATTTATCACAATATATGCGGAAGGATTTACAAAGCCTTTTTGATGTTGTTTGAATAAAGTTGAGATGGAAGATAGGGTGTTGAGAACTTTAAGAGACACAGCATTAGAATTTTCTCTACTGTGGGAAACAGTAAAACAAAATGGCGGCCGTGCTGCCGATATTATCATTTGGTTGCATAGAGCTCCTGAGCATTTCTATTTCATCTCGTTCATTTGATTTATTATAGAATCGTTAATTCATTGTATGTTGTTGATAAGGTAAAAACGTTAAATCTTATATTGTTGTATAGTGAAAAGACTGACGTTTGTTACTGGGAAGTCTGCATCATTAGGTAAAAAGTGTGTAAAAGTGTCCAGGCATACAGTAGAATAAGAAAGCTATGTTAAGCAAGCTGTAGAAACAGTGCTGTAGCACTGGTGGAATATCTTTCGAGACTGGTTGAAGCAGCATCAGGAAAAATATGTATTTGAGTGCACATTGTTTGTTTACAATAACCTAACAGTAATACGTCTGTTAATTTGTGAAGTTGTGTATTGGTGGATATTGTTTAATATTGTAAAAAGAAATGTAAAAGTCTGTTATTAAAGACAGAGGACTGTCTGTACTTTTCCTCTACAAAACAGTACAAAACAGGTAACTCATCCTGAGGCCTTTAACACTTTCAGTTTTTAGGGGCCGCATATGTGGAACGAACTTTCAGATAAATGCAGCTCTGCATCAACTCTGGCTTCTTTTAAATCAAGCCTTCAACATTTCCTGTTCACAGCAGCATTTCATTAATTGATTTAACCGAACTGAAGGAGATTAATAACTTTCACTTGCACTGTACCTCTCACTTCATTTGACTTATTTTGTCTAATGCTTTTATGTTCTGTGTAAAGCGCCATGAATCACCAAGTTGCTGAATTGTGCTGTACAAATAGATTTACCTTGCATTGCTTCAGTAAATCAGACACTAAATTCTTAGTGTCTGATGAGATTGCAACCAAAATGTATAAGCACGGCTATGGTAATAACGGATTTTAAAGCATAAGAGTTTGTTTGTTAATGCTTCCCAAGACACTGGCGTAACTCTGCTTGCTCAATACAAACTCTTATCATTTTACTGTAGGAGAATTACTAGATTCTGTATTTTGCTGATGCACGCCCATTAGTATGCATTTTTTCCTTATCCCCACCCACAAAAATAATAATAAACGCTATGGAGGTGGATGGTGAAATGAAATCGGAATTTCAAACAATTACTGTCAGCACATTTTACACCCGTATTCCATCACCCCTACATATTTAAATGCAGCGACGCAGAGTGCTGAATTTTGTCTGTGTCAGCCACACACAGCTGCATGTCATCGTCATCAACTTTCTCATATTGCTTCGCCTGTTGAAAATGAAGCAGTGTGCCACTGTCATCATCTCCAATCAAAACGTGCTCACCATCTTACAAGACTTTGCCCGCTGCCCCTTCTCCTTAATGCAATTTAATGTTAAGTCTCTCGCATTAAATTCCCCACTGCTGTTACCATGGTGACGTGCATACCAAACATCTTGCAGAATCTTGTTTTTGCTTCATTACAGCCATGTTTAAAGTGTTTTTTTTCCTCCCCTCGATTGGTCTCTATTTGTTTTTCTTTTTTGAGGGAACCTTGGTGGGCGATAAGCAGACCCTGGCTGCATCAAAGGATGTCCTCCCTGGCAAGCAATTACCCTCCAGGATGAGCTCTTATAAGTCTCTTTACAAGGGGTGCTGATGTTGGTCCAGCTTACCCATGTTACATGTGTGCACTCTAGACATCAGTGGGCTTCATGATGAAGCAATAAGATCCAACACAGACACCCGAACTCATGGGTGTTGAGGAAAAACTAGGTCGTTTTTGTTTTTTGACTTACACAGTTATCCAGGACAGCAAGTGATACAGAGAGATCATCCTATTGGTCGATCTTTAGAACAAATTCCTTACGTCTTCTTGCATTATGTGTAGTCAGTGCTTTCATTCAGTTTAAAGAGATCACTTCCAGTGCCAATAAATGTGTCTAATGGGTACACTTGACCCGATTCATAATCACAATAACTAACATTCCAGTCCAATACATAGTATCATACCCCTGTAATGAGAGAAAAACAACACTGCCTAACTGTTTAACAGGTTAAAAACAACAAATTGTACTTAGTCAATTGGTCAAATTAGATAAAATAATCCTAACAAAAGAAAAAGTCTGAAAATAGTTGTCACGTTGTGCATCTAATCGCAGCCCTCATTCTGTCCCGACCAGCAGGGCAAATTTAGACCACTTTTAGCCCAACGGTCCATTATTGTCATTTAATTAATGTAATCATACAAACAGCTTTAATTATGTAAGGAGCAAAACTGAAGTTGGTAAGTCATGCTTGTGAAGGCCACAGAGCATCAACCTGGATTTCACTGCTGAGCTTTGGTTGGAAATTTATTTTTTTTCGGTCTGAACGTTCAACTTTTACCCCCACTTTTCACCTTTAATATTAACGTGTCAAAACCACGCTTTCACTTTGTTCCGTTGTGTGTTGAAAGAGAGAGACCGTGTTGGGGTTGTAATGGTAAATTCAGTGTCTGCAAGCCATTTGTCTCTTAATTAACACCCAGACAATAATTGTTTTAGACTATTTATCTTTTAATGATCAACAAGACCAAATCCCGCACCCTTCTCCAAAGTCACACTTTGGAGTAGTAGGATAGAAGCATTAACAAGAGCAATGGGAGCAGGGGTGTGGCAAGGTGACGGTTGAAGAATACACACATGAAAGAACAAAGCCCCTTCCTCCTGTATAATTTGGTTTTGATTTCCTTTGTCCTGGGTCTTTCTTCACCATTAAACGCTGAGTGGTGTTGACTGACCCTTTTGCAGAAGAAAATAAACACGTGGCCGGCCGGCAGAAAAATAGAAAGGTTGTGTAAATGTAATAGGAAGGTAAGCAAACCTTAATAGGAAGTTCAGAGAAGATTCCACCACAGGGTCATACTCTTTTTGCCATTCCCTCGTTTTGTACTCTAAAAAGGACATTCAGGATTTTATTTTGACACCAAATATGTAGGGGGGGGGGGCCTTTGGGAACTTCCTCTTTCTCTTCAAAGAAAATGGTGGACATCACCACAAGCACATTTTATGAAAAGACAAAAATTTGAATTTCCTTCGGGATCAATAAAGTATCTATCTATCTAAAAGTAAGTTAAAATGAATTGTCATTAAGCTATTTATGCCTCAAAATGTTGTTGTTGTATAATACATTAACCTCTTTAGAAGATGTTAAGTCATTTTCTAAAATAATTTAACAATATTTCCTTGAAAAATTTCCTCGTTTAAAAAATGTCCTCTGTAGTGGACATTTGTTGTTATTTTATCCATTTTGTCCCGTATTTTTTCAGGTAAGATGGAAGGGATTTACTGACCAAGGCAGAGAGAATTTTACTGCAGGCTGTTTCAGTTAACTCAGATCATGAGTTGTCTGATGAGGAAGCTCAAGAAGGGTTAGCCTAGGTTATCCAAACATTCAAAGAGTTCAAATAGCGGCATAATCCATGACCGTAAATCAGTTCTAGAAACTAAGACATTCCTTTAAGATTGTCAATGACCTTGATGTGTCTGATGAGGATACAAGCAAAGATTTCCTGTGGAAAGTCAGGCCTCTCCTACACAGAATGAGGCAAGGATGTCTAAATCTGCCAAGAACAGGGGAGTTGTCCATTGATGAGCAAATGATTCCATTTACTGGTCGCTGCCATGTTCGTCAGTATGTAAGGGCCAAACCATACCCAACTGGACTGAAAGTGTTTGACAATAAGCCAGTGGTCATGGCATCCTATGGCACTGAGTCTCAGGTCTGGCGATTACCAATGCATGGCTTCAGTATGAGACTGACTGCCAGTTCTTGTGTTGAAATAGATACTTTTATTGAATCTATTGATCGTCATTGTGGTTTAGTTTCACATGTATGAAATTCTAATGTACACTGTAGAGGACACCTGATATATATATATATATATATATATATGGTCCGGCAAAATGACACAGCTGAGCTGTAATCGTAGCTCCTTTCGACTTACAGGTTATTGTTATATGCCTACATTTAATTATACAAGTCTCCAACAAAGTTTGTCTTGAATAAGGCAGAGGAAAGCATACTGATTGCAATAGACAAAGCTGTTTATCCGACCCTAGTTGGAAACCTTTCCAAAGAAGCAGCTGAGAATGAGCTCTGATGTCACAAAATGCCCGTTAAGTCCTCCTTCTGCCACAGCGAGGTACAAAACAACAACTTACAGCCAGAGCTGACCAACCAAAATAAAAGGTTAACCACTAGCTGCTTCACTTATTCCATAAAAACCCAGCGGTGTCACTGACGCCCCTCGTCTGTGCCATGGCTGCTGAGAGGCATGGCTTAACCTCACAGCCCAACACTGTACACTCACCAAAAGACACGAGCATCAGCCAAAAAAATAATTGCCAACGTGTCACATGAGCACAGTTAGAAAAATCACGGCGCCAAATCCCCACACACTCCACCAACCCGAACTCCAAGAAACTACAGAAATCTGAACATGTTTGAGGGAAAAGGCGATGGTTCCTACAACCAAATAATGATCATAACACATCTTAAAATCCTCAGTGGACTACCCAAACACACAGCTGAAGGTTTTGTATATGACCCTCACTGTTACTTACCAAAGCATCACAGTGCAAGCGGATGAAAGAAAGACAAAGAAAAAGGAAAGAGAAGGAAAGTGATACTTGCCAAAGGGGGTATTTCAAGCCTTTGTGTGTGTGTTCATAAATCTCAAAAAATAAATAGCATTGCTTAAATTGTGTGCCTTTTTAAAATCAGGTTTATATATCTGAAATAACAGCTAATTTCTACCAAGAATTTTGCATCCAACTATAGTTGTAATTGGATTTTTTTTTGTTTGTTTGTTTTGTATTCAGCCAAGATGAACAATTTATGACTCGGGAGACTGGAACATTTCCCAATTGTTTGACTAAGAATGAAAAGAACCAAGTGACTCCACTTAATGTGTCACAGGTTACTGGAGCGGCGAAAAAATGAATGTTTTTCACATGCTGATTAAAACACAACACAAATGAAACCACAGTAGGTCTCAAAGTAAGTAGGACTTCACATGCTAACAACACACAATACACAGGCAAAATAGCTTTGGTACATTCAGTGTTTTGATGACACTTTAACAGTTTATTGATGAATTTACAAAATGAGACAAAGAAGACGAGATGTGCTGCCACAAAGCCGACAGACCGACTGTCCTGAAAAGTCCAGCTGGACAAATGAATTTCTGTACCTTGGTACAGATGATTTCAGTAACTCTGTGATGAAAAAAGAACTCGTGTTTGCTTGAATTATAACAGTAGACAGGAACTAAAAAGCCCCTGCACTGCAACTGCATCTTAGTTAGAAAGGACAAGAGAAAGGAAGGAATAAAGAAAAGGCTTTTTTCTTAATGCTTCTATCCTACTGCATGCTGCAGTCATACTGTGAAAAACCAGAAAACTTCTGATTCCAACAGTGGATGCACAAAAGATTACCCCCATTCGGCTGATTTTATTGTGCCGTTTGTGTGTTTTTCCAAAGTGTCAGTTAATCATTTCACACAGCAGCACGGCGACTTGCGATATTACCGACAACAGATAGAGTTGTCACGGTCCCGTGTGCGTCTGGATGCCTGACAGATGAGACGGGGGTTCCTGACATGAAAGTCACGCCGAGCGGAGGATTCTGAAACATGCAAATAAGTCGGCTTTCAATCCCACTTGAGATACGTTTTCGATATTTCAGAGTTGACTATTACGCTGATGCACAGACACCTGTTTCAAGGACATACTGTATACTTACTTCAATGTAGTCTAACAGTCTGTCACTTCTGTCTCTCTGCCACAGTACTCAGACACAGAAGCATATACATTTGACAGGTAATATTGTTGTTTTCCCAAAGTTTCATCTTGTAGCCGTGACAGTTTATTGCTATACTCTTAGAAGAGGATATTTTCAAACGTGAATGGGAGACTGAGCGAGTCTCCTTTCTTTCTCTCCTTCAATCATCTGAGGAAAATGCCAAGCATCAGCTACCTTTAACCTGACTCATGTCGTCATGGACTTTACAAGCCCTCCCCCACAGATGGTGAGACATCCGTCCAATTCGACATGGAAACACTGACATGAGGTCGGGGTCGTTTGACTGGTTTCAGCTGGCACTGACGAATCCACCCCCCTAACTCCTCATTCCGGTTCCAATCTCGCTGAAATATTAACTGGTGATTCATCCATTCATCTGCGGAGAGAACGGGACCCAGGGTTTCTTTGTTGGGTTTTCCTGGCAGTTTTGCTGGAGATGCACAGTCAAAGTATAGGCAAGAAACAATTACCATGGCTTGTGTGTAGGTGAATGGCAGCAATGAAAAGCTCATTGTCAGCTTAGCACGCCAGCTGTGGCACAGGGGAAAAAGCTTTGAATGCAGAGGAGGACAAGGAGGTGGATACAGAGGAGTGCAACACATAAGAGGGCACCTGCTCTCATTCCGCACTCCCTGGGTAGCACTAACCTTTCCCTAGGCCAGACGACTGAAATCAGTAGCATCATACTGCCAAAGAGGAAATTTGCTTGGCCCATATTCTGCTATCCTTTTCCTTGCTACGTGGGCAGCGGAGGCGGGCTGTGCAGGGGTGCATTGGACCCTCTGAATGACTGCCTGCTTTCTCATCAATGTCTTCTCAGTGCAAGCTCCTGACAGTGGGCAGGAAAGGAGGTCATGTCTTCAAAGTGATCCTGCCCCTCTGCATCACCCTCTCCATCCATCCTCTTCTTCCATTTCCACACCCACATCCCTGTTTATTCCCTTCCATCACCATAATACCAGTCATTTGTGTGATGTGCAGCTTGAAACCTGTAATTTTCACGAAGTCTGCCCTGTTCTGTAAGTGACTAGAAAATGATTTATCCCAGTGATGATTTCGATGGCACCAACAGTATGCAAAAGGGACTACAAGTCTACACTGTAGCCACTGTGAGGTGCTGGTGCTCATCAAAGCCCTGATGATAATCCTTCCTGTGAATTTTTCGTTTGGGCTCAGCTGTGCTTTGGGTTCAATGACAGGATTACGGAAAAACAGACTGGATTAGAGTTTGCTAACTTTTAGCATTTTGGCTTCTCGTGAACACGCATTTTGTCTCTGAGTGGACGAAGTGTGATGATCCAACCAAGTGTCCATTTACGTTAAATGAATTGGGGGGGGGGGTACCTATGCTTGAGTGAATCTGGGTAAAAGAAGCTAAGCTAAGCTAACCAAATTCGTTCATACAGCATAATTCAACAAGAAGGCAGTTCAAAGTGCTTTACAAAAAACCTCCAAAGGATTACAATAAAATGTCTCAACTATACATACAAATCAACAGGATCTCATGGCAATGTCTATCACTTGTATGCCTTTTAAAGTTTGTGTTTGCTTTTTCACACTGTTGAAATAAGGCGCTAAATGGTTGGTGTTAGCGTAGTGTTCATGGCAGTGTCATACTGTTACAATACCTTCATAACATTCATGAAAATCTGAAGTGTAGGCCGATGGCCGTGAACAATTTAAAGTTTTCTAAATCAAAAGTGGTGTTTTAAAATCATCGGACAGCAGGTCGGTGCAGAGAGTTGAGAAACTGGAGCGATAAGATCCACGTTTCTGACGCGGAGACTCGAGCAGAGGAATTCTGAATCAGACGCATCTTTTACGCAGATCTGCAAATACGCTAAAGCAAAATGGGTGGATGTGCTTTCCAAAATCGCTTTGAGACATTAATGCGGTAGTCCTTCAAATATTCTCGAGTTGAAAGTAACTAAAGAGTAGAAGAGAGAAGAATATGGAGTACAGACATTCATCCCCCTGCAGCTTTTTTTACAAGTGAAACAAATTTAGGAGTCAAACTGTGAATAATAAACTTAGGTGCTTTCAAACTGTATTTAATCTCAAATAGGTCAATTTAGAGGTCCGTGGTAAAAAAATAAACTTTTTCCCGAGTATGTGGATTTTGTGAATTATAAGCGTGTTGGTAAAAATGCAAGGCTTTAGTATATTACAGGAACCACCTGCAGTGTGGCTGCCGGGGTTTGATTGCAGCCACTCCAGACGGTGCTTGTGATGCCACCAGATGTGCTGCAGCGCTCTGCTAAAAATCCACGCCTGGTTTATTTTTGACAAAACTATATTTCACATAAACAACATCAACATAAATGGTGTCATGAGGCCGGGATTTAATATCTGGAGCATTTTAACCATTGAAAAAGACGTGTATGGTGGTTGGAAAACAGAGTTTTTATAGCTGCTCGATTCTTTTTAAAGAAAACCAGAGGGGACAAGGCACAGAAATGAGGCAGAAGAGTTTAGGGAGTAGAAGGTGAGTGATTGATTTAAGACATACCTCAAATATAGATGACACTGCACAACTGAATGCGACCTGTGCAGTTAGGCAGACCATAAAACAGTGGAATCTTAAGGCAATATGCTATTTGTTCAAGAGGTTAGCCCAGGGATGTTCACATCCGGTCCTCGAAGGCCGCTGTCCTGCAGGATTTGGATGTTTTCCTGCGTCAACACATCTGATTCAGATCAGTGCATCATTAGCAGGCTCAAGGACCGACTTTGGGCATCCCTGGGTTAGCCTATCAGGATGCTAGTGCTAGCATGTTACTATGAATGTGAAATGAGATTCCAAACTTCTAAAACTTTTGCATTAAGGTAAAGGAGCATTTTGATCCTTCACTCACATCATTAAAAGAAGGTCTGCTTTAAAGCAGGGGATCCATTTTGTTACTTCAAGTATCCTTCAGTGAGAAAAATAATCTTATCCCATTCATGTGCAGTAAATCCACTCAGAAAGCCTCCGAGATCATTCAAGGGAACTCTCAAACGCACACGCTGTTCAACGGCTCAGCTGGAGAGGAACTCCAGCATGCATGTGACACCGGCCTAAAAATGAGGAAGCACGAGAAAGCCTGTGGAGAACTGTCAAGAGGAATAATTGGAACATCTTGAGAAGTGACATCTCCCTCTCCTTAATACATCAGTGGCCTTGATATGTGTCATTGTTTCATCATTTCCAGAGTCAGCACTCCCATTTTAATCATGTTCGTTCCTGATCTCAGCTACTGTACCATGACCAATTTCAGTGTCTGCGTGGTGTGTTCATGGGGTGCTACGGGCATCGAATGACACAAACATACACGCAGATATACACACATACGCAGCTGTTTGACTTGTATTACACAGATAGAATTGATGACTTTGCCAAATTTCAGAGCCAAAAGCCCATGAGAAGCTGACAACATGTTCCACTCTGGTCCACAGATGGACAAAAAGCCCAGCAGACATCGCAATTGAGATGTTAGTGTCAATCACACATCACTTTCAGACAGCCTCGGAAATGTTTATACACTAAGCTGAACAAACATTTCCAGATCTTAGTGCTGCCACGAAGCTCTTCTGAGGAGGCTCTCTTCAGTGATGCTCATTTCATTTCTTTATTTGAATTTTTTTTTCTTATTTTTTCCATTCTTCCTCCCACCACCCAAAAAAACATGCATGTTAGGTTCATTGGTAACCAGAGATGGGGACTCAAGTCATTGTGACTTGGACTTGAGTAGACTTGAGTCGCTGTTTTTGATGACTTGACTTGACAAAAAATAAGACTCGACTCGGACTTGGAAGTTAAAGACTCGGCACTTGACTTGACTTGAGACACGATGACTTGAATGACTTGAGTGTTATTCAGTTCATGTTTTCAGTTTGAATATAAAATTAATTTTAAAAAAAAATATCGATTACATGCATGCTGGAGTTCTTCTCCAGCTGAGCTGCGTTTCAGTTTTATGCTCCTAAAATCTGGAACAGTCTTCCAGAAGATGTGAGACAGGCCTCAACTCTGACAATCAAATCAAATTTATTTATATAGCACATTTCATGTACAAACAATTCAAAGTGCTTTACATAAAATAAAAGCATTGCAGCAGGGTAAGAAGCATTAAAAATACATAAAATAATATAAAGAGAAACAAATGAAATCGTTTAAATGAATTTAAAAACAAGCAACAGTCTAGATAAGTTAAAAGATATTTCATGCATAGACACATGAGAACAGAAATGTCTTTAACCTGGATTTAAAAATGTCTACATTTGGTGAAAGTTTAATCTCCACTGGCAGTTTGTTCCACTTGTTTGCAGCATAAAAGCTAAATGCTGCTTCTCCATGTTTAGTCTGGACTCTGGACTGGACCAGCTGACCTGAGTCCTTGGATCTAAGACAATGTTTAAATCCAGGCTGAAAACAGTTCTATTTAGCTGTGCATTTGACACCTGAAAGTATTTTATCTGCACTCTTCACTTTTAAATTAATTAATGAATGATTATTTTTAATGGGTCTTTTATTTTTTATTTATTTTTAATGATTGATTTTATTGCTTTCTTGTGATTTTATGTAGCTGTAAAGCACTTTGAATTACCTTGTGTACGAATTGTGCTCTATAAATAAAATTGCCTTGCCTTACCCGGTAGGAGCGCAGGCTGAGATTGGCGTCATGATTGGATCACTACCCTGTCAATCAGTCATGCCCTCTCTACATACTTTAAGTGTTTATTCTCTCCAATAAACTCATATCAGATATGCATCAACATGTCAGCGGGAGGGGTACCGAGAGTCATCGTCTTTCGTAATTACCATTTTGACGGCAAATGACGAACAGCACAGTGCAAGACATGTGGCATCAACATCTCGGACAGCCAGACGACAACTTCGAACTTTGTTCGTCATTTGAAGAGCCATTCTGACCAGTAAGTGCTTGTCAAATGAGCTAATATTATCCTGTCAGCCTAGTCGGTAGTTAGCTAACGTTAGCTTGATATGATACGGGGTGGACAGGTTGGACACATTGGCCAATGATGTTTACTGACAGTTACTTATATCTTGTCTTTTCACTTTATTAAGACCAGATTCTGCAGGTAAAATTGCAATAATAAGGTGACTTGACTTTGACCTGACTTGCTACAGGACTTGACTCGACTTAGCCTGCCCAAGAAAAAATTACTTGGGACTTACTTGAGACTTGCATGTGTGACTTGGTCCCATCTCTATTGGTAACTCTAAATTGTCCCTAGGAGTGAGTGTGTGTGTGTGGTCGTTTGTCTCTGTGTGGCCCTGTGATGGACTGGCGACCTGTCCAGGGTGTACCCCGCCTCTCGCCCAATGACCGCTGGGCTAGGCTCCTTAATTGGATTAAGCAGGTATAGGAAATGGATGGATGGAACTAGGGGTGGGCGGTATGCACGGTATCATACCTTATGCGGTATTTTTCACCAACGGTAGAGATTTTTTTGCCATACCTTATACCGCAATAGCTCATGAGTCCTGTAGATGGCAGTAATGCAAAGTTTTGAACATCCGCTTGGATATGCCGGGCGACAGTAATCGCAAGACAAGGTAACACGAGTCAAAGCCGGTGTTCTGTCGATTTCTCCTACTTGTCGAGAATTGCTACTTTGTGGTTTTGCGCATGCGCCGAGCCGATTTTCTAAGTTTCGTTTTCACGCCCATAATGTTTTGCTACCCTGCGTCTCAGCTGGTGTGTAACGGTAACATCCTCAAAATCCTGATTATTTTCTCTTTTGGAAGACATGCAAAGTAATAAAACACTTATCGTATTAACAAGCAGTTAGCTTAACGTGCACAAATGGGGTGTCTGAAACATGACGCATATTTGAGCATGTTGAATAAGTGGAAGGCGCCTATGAAAGTTACGTTATCCAAGAGGCAGCGGCTTTTCTCTCACAGAGTTTATTCGAGGAAATGTACCTTTTTTAATTTTTTAAATATAAATATAACGTATATATTTTTTATATTTCTTGTGTTCTCTGTTTTGCACAATACATTTCATTTAATATTGCTGCAAACATCCTGATTGAAAGTGTTTATTTGGTGCTATGGTAACCACTGAGAAACTGTTCTGTTGTAATTTATATACAAAAGTACCATACCGCGATATATACCGTATACCGTCAGTGGCTCAAATTTTACCGGGGTTTACATTTTAGGCCATACCGCCCAGCCCTAGATGGAACTCTCTTTACATATTTCTTTTTTTTTTTACATGCATTTTGAATCTCCATTTTGTTTAACTGATGTTATTCTTCACTCTTGCTGCTGTAAAAAGTCAGTTTCCGCTATAGGACGATAACTGGACGATGCTTGCAAACTGGCTCACAACTTTTGGCAGCAATGGACAAAATCAAACTGAAAACAAAAATTAGAACCTCTGATTTCCTTTAGACGGAACATGTGCGGCAGTTCTGTGTGGACGCATGTATAGATTTGTGCGACTGTGCATGTGAAATCGAAAGCAGCAGTTATCCTTGTGGTTTCATGTCTCACGCCATGCATGAATTCACCCACTCCCAACTCACCCTTCCTTTCACCTCCTCATCCATTATTCACAGACGGTGGACAACACACTCATATCGACTACACACTTCTTTAAAAAAAGCACGATATTACTTGCTTGAATGGGGGAAACAAAGCTGCATTAATATATCAATATCCAAATCTCACAGTCTTTCATTTCAAAGCTAGCTAGCCAGTCCTGAAGGGGTAAGGGAGGTGGAATAGAGATGTTCCAGTTTGCCTCAAGGGAATATTTTCTGGTTCTATCACTTCTGTTGACAACCATGTCTGTACTGTTTTCCTCTCTTTTCCTCAAGGTCACCTGCATCATTTGCATTTCATGGAATTGTTTCTTAGGAGAACATTCTGTTTTGTATTAATGTGCATGTACATGCCACTTTTTTTTTTTTTTTTTATCCTTGACATGCTCTGAATATTCAGTACCATCCACGGATGAAGTCAATAAATTAATTCAGATTTCCATGAAAACGGATAGAGAATGGGTTACCGCTAAGTAAATGTGTTGACTCTCATATATCACAAATCCACATGTCGGTGTCCTTGAGGCAGCTTTGAGTAACTTTTCCAAGCATTTTTGTTCGTCTGCATGCACAACTCATGCAAATGTACAATATGTAAGCTGGGCTTTATGTCACAGGAAAACAAAAGAAAGCTGTCTGAGCCATCACAAAACCACGACAGTATAGGGAAAAAATGCGTGGAAAACAGATTCAAAGCAGAAGTTCTCTACGGGTTTGTGAAACATTCTTATATTTCCACCTAAACTCTGCTGGTAAGAAAGCCTTTCACTCTTAACATTGCACATCTCTCCAAGTTTCTTGCATCATCACAGAGCCCCAAAGCCCGAGGCAACCTCTGGTCTGGTCATTGTGCCCGAGCAGATGGATCCCCGGGCATTATTCCAGCCACAGAGTTCTACTGGTCATGGTCTGCAAGTAATCGCCATACCTCGATAAGTGGCAGAACTGTGGGGTGAGATGCCAGAGAATGGAGCCGCGGGCCACACACTGCCCTCCGGTGAGCTTGAGTCACATTTTACGTAGAAGGACTCTCAGTGCATCAGCTATAGATCATCCAAAAATAATAGTGGGTCTCTCGGGGTGGTCTGTGGCGTAGTGGGTACAGCAGACGCTCCATCTACAGAGGCTACAGTCCTCGTGCAGCTGGCCCCGGTTTGAATCCCGCATCGGACGGTCCTTTGCTGCGTGTTATTTCCCTCTCTCTGCCCCATGCTTCCTGTCTCTCTTCACTGTCCTATAATAAAGGCATAAAAAGCCCCAAAAAATATTTAAAAAAAATATATAAATAAAAGTGGGTCTCTCCATGCCTGCAAAGGTAGAGTACGCTTGTCCCTCTGGGTGAAGTTTTTCATCTTCAGTGAGGTTCGGTCCCACCTGCTGATGAAATAAACTGAACTGAACTCGAGGATTTACTGTCCTCATTATAATTGACACCAAGAATTATTTTTCATTCGTGCAAAGATATCACTCAAATAAAGCACAGATTTCCTTTACCAGTGCTTGTTTAGTATTTACACACAAATACTTCTACTGTCTTTTCCTGCCTTCAAGGAGAATTGACGGTGATTTTTTTTTAGTTTTAATATTTGCTTCTTTCAACTAAAGGATGATAAGCATTTCTCTTTTTTTTGTAGACATTTTTAAATCCAGGTTAAAAACATTTCTTTTCTCATATGTCTATGCATGAAATCTGCACGATATCTTTGATTACAAAACAACAACAGTAAAAACTTTTACTGATGAACTGGAGTAGAGCGAAATGAACACTTGAGAGCAGCGACGCCATGCTGCGTGCTAACAATGCTACTCAAAGCCAGTCACACAGCTCAGAACAATCAAAATTGCCACAAAGTTAACCTACCTTATTCTTTGTTAAATTCATATTTCCGCCACACTCAATGATATAATAGTCCAAATAACCACACAACTCTCAGTAAATTCACATTTTGACAAGTGCAATTCTGACAAGCTTCCGAGTTATGATGCCAGGCTACAGGCTAACAATGAAGCTGACAACACGTTACAACTACCTATATCTTTTAATTTATCTGGACTGTTGCTTGTTTTTAAATTCATTTAAATTATTTTATTTGTTTCTTTTTATATTCTTTTATGCCTTTTTAATGCTTCTTCCACTCCCTGCTGCAATGCTTTTATTTTATGTGAAGTACTTTGAATTGTTTTGTACATGAAATGTGCTATACAAATAAATTTGATTTGATTTGATTTTGATTTTCCATCCACTGATCTCATGGCAGAGCGGATAATAGCTGCATTAGTCCAACATAAAAATGTTGCAGTTTCACAAAAAAAAGGCTGAAAAATTCCACCATGAATACGTTTTCCTCTTTTTTTCCCCTTTGACTATAGAAGGAATGCATATAGAGCCATCAGATGGGCGACTGCACTCGGGTTGCACCCACTTTCAGCTGCTGAGTGGCAGGAGGAGGAAGAGAGGCGCCACAATGGCCATAAACTATAGAAAAAAGGGTCCACGTGATGACAAAGAAGGCTTAAAAAAATCTTTAGAATTTTTCTTCATGAAACAAAATGCCCATCTTTCTCAGCTGTTTGGATGTTAAGAGCTAATCACTCACGTACAAGGTCTAGAACTAATTTGGCATCTGGAGGCTTTTTTAACTCTCGAGTGAGTTTTTCCAGTGGTCTCAGTTTGTGAAAGCAGGAGACAAGAATGATCAACTTTAAACCAGAATATCTGCAGCTGAAAACCATCCGTAAGCTCATTATCTCCGGAGTGTCAGTGGGAAAAATCGGATGGATTAGCAGCAGGTTCACACCTGCCGGTGTAATGTGTGACACTGACGTCCATTCCGGCTCACTAGGTATTCTTCTTTCAAGATCTATCCGTCTACTTCCCTTTTTATTTGATTTTTTTCACCACTCGTATCTAAACACTAATCGGCCTCGCTGCCAAACATTGGAAAGGAATAAAATGTGCTTGGAGTAGCGCCACAGGAGTAAAAGCTGATGGATAACTCGCATCTGTTGATCAAGCAAAAATAGTAATTGGAAAATCAACAGTGTAAACACAAACAAACGGTTCGTGCGCCTCCAGACAGAAGACAATGTGTGCGAGCCTGCTGTTTCTGCCCAAAGTTTACTTTGTGTCCATTTATGGAGGCAGAGTGTCATAAAACTTCTGCAAGTGGCGAGGACACCTGAATAACACAACACTCGAGGCAACACAAGCAATTAAAGTATTGTCCAGTGAACTACATGCTCGGGGGGCAAATTATAATGTATGCTCTTTCAATTTACACCTCACTGAAGAGTGTTATGCTCACTCATCAGTGAAGACATTAGTGGATCCCCTTCAAATGTGTTACTCCTGGAAAAAAAGAAGGAAAAAATAACTTTTATTCTCCAACATGAAAGGAAGCACTTGGACACACTGAGCCATAGATTAAAGTGTCAGTGATTCCGTGCTTTTTCTACCTTGAAGAATAATAGTAATAACTGCGTATGATGTATGTATGCAGTGGTGACTGTCGGCTGAAGCAGAGTATGAAGCGTTAAATTGTGACCTGAATGAGCTAAAGGTGTCAGTTTTGGAATACTTTTTTCAAAAGCAATCTATTGAATTGATGTTTTTGGTGAATTTTGGGGAAGCAAGTTGACAGAGTGCGTCAGAAAACTACAAAACTGAGGCACCTGTGCTTAACTGCACCCTTTAAATAACCCCCCTTCATTTATCAGACTACTTTAAAAAAATAAAAAAAAGACTTGTAAATGTGAATATTGTGCAATTTGTTAAAGACAAAGTTCTATTTAAAAGTAGGAGTGATGCTTGTTTGTTTTTTAACCTCAGTAGAAACCATCTTTGACTATCATTCATCTTACTGCTCATTCATGTAAATTTGCAAAAAATTTGATTCATTCCAGACATTGATGAACTGGCTGCTGTTTTCTTTCATCGCTTTGGTTCATTTGCAGGTTTGGACATTGTGTTGGGGCCTCTCTGTGCTCAGAGATTACTTTCTGAGATTAGCTATCCATCAGCTGAGCCAGCGATGTTATGACAGTAATCATCAAGTTGCAGCATGATGTGTGGAGCTCCGCCTCCATCCCATACAACGGTGAATGTGAGATAAGAAACGTAAAGGCATTAAAGTTACAGGCCATGATATTATTTGTATTTGTGCAGTGGAGCGTACTTTGGCTTCAGTAAAGTCTTCTACAAATTAATACAAATTTGAAATGACGATTTTGTGTAATGTCTATAAGTTTATCATGTTTTATGTTCCTGTTTAGTCTTTAGTTTTGCCATGTTTTTCCATCACTAATCACCCTCCTCAGTATTTAGTCTCCAGATGTTTTCATGTTCGTTGCCAGATCCTCACCGTCACTGATGCCATGTCACAGCAACCCATGCCAAGTCAGGATTGTCCTTTCATAGTCATAGTCATGTTTTTCTTTTATTCTAGAGTCAAGTCTTTTCATAGTTAGGTTTTTTGGAATTCCGGCTCAGCCGCGCTTTTGTTTGGATTGTTCATAATAAATCAAGTGTTTTATTTTGAAATATCTACATCCGGGACAGCCTGATCTGATAGATCGGTGAGGCAGAGAACTTTCTCATTGTACAGCAAATGGACTCTGCCCGCACTGCTGAAAATGAAATGTATTCCTTGTTAGGCGAAGAATGTTTTGATGCACAGATCTGTAATCTTTTGCTTCGAACGTGAGGAATAAAGTCGCCCACAAGGTACACGTACACGGTTGCTCTTAATTAATTCTGTACTTGGGAGCAGCGCCTCAAAACCAGGGACAGAAGGTCAATTTGAAAAACAGATGACTGCATTTTAATATATTGAGCCGTAAAGCAGAATAATTTGGACAATTCAAGAGTGTAATTTCTTTCACACTATTTTTAAAGGCACAGTGTGCGATTTTTATGTCATTTTGAAGTGTATTGCATACAAAAAACACCTATACATACCATAAGAGTGTGCAGAAATAATCCTACAGGCATGTCCTAACCAAAGTTTATACGCAGCATAGCTGAGTTTTACTGCAGAATTAGCAGGCTAAACTGATAGCGCCGGACCGGCAGTTTTTCTGGCCAGGAGGTGGCGATATAGAGTAAAATCAACCTCCGTTCAACCCCAGGCAGTAGAAGAAATCGCTGGTCAAAGCGCATTTCCATGGTCTCCATTAGTTGCCTCCATCTGATGAAAGCATTCCCTATATTAACGCGGGCTTGCCCCCTTTTTTTGTCTGATATTCTTAGACAAAGATTCTTAGACAAACTTCTTTCGGATTTTCCGCTAGCATCTGCCATCTCGTTAGCCTCTCTGAAGCCACTAGCACCTGCTCTGAGGAGGAGTGAGTGGGGTGGGCCGGCGGGGGCGGGGCCAGCGCCAGACCAGCGATTTCTTCTACTGCCTGGGGTTGAACGGAGGTTGATTTTACTCTATATCGCCACCTCATGACATAAAAATCGCACATTGTGCCTTTAAAGATTATCATCAAATAAATCAAGCAGCCTTTCATCTGCTAAAATGGACAAGCGGCCCCTGGCTTTCCTGCTGCTGTGCATTAAACAAGCTTGAGTGGGGATTGCAAATCTTCTCTAAGAGTGAAAGTGCCTTAAGGAGGAGTTGAGGCACCTGAAAAGTCTTATAAAGCTTCAACTCATCAAGGAACATCCCTCTTAACACTTAAAAAAAAAAAAAGATTTTCCGCCATCAGTTTACATCTTATTTTCAGTCAAGTAGAGTTTACGCAGATGTGGACTTTGTACCAGCTCTATGAAGAAAGAGAGAGAAAAAGCCAAGCAAATATTAAAATTAAAGTGAAAAACGGGATTGGAAGAGAAAAGGAGAACAAACCACAGTAGCTACATGCTACACCTGTTAGATTTATCCGTCTCACAGCTTATTAATAGCCTACCACATGTTAAGTTAATCATTTTAGCACGACAACAACCTGAACATCCCGTCAATATCAGAGGTGTGACCAGAATGGCATGTGTGGGTGGTCACTTAGCTCATCTGGGGGGGCAGAAAACAATATCTGAAAAAAAAAAAGAAAAACGGTGGAAAACCACTACTACAACTTCAAGTATAATAATAATAATAATAATAGTAATAATTCAATTTGGTAATGAAAATATGGTCACACTAGCATAAATCATGACCGTCAATTTTGTTAACAGTGTGGAATTTTTTTTATGATTTTTTTATTTATTTTTTGTAAAGAAATGTAGAACTTGTATGATGCATGCAAACGCACCATTACAACGCTTACATTAGCTTTTGTTTAACATGCTCCACATTCTCCATTGAGGGTTAAAATTCAAGTAAATACTTGGGGCAAGACATCCAGCCAACTCCAGCTTTTTATTACCTTCATTAAGTCTACATTTCAGATCATTATATACAACAAAAACATCCGAAAATGTGAAAATCGCCTTTTTTTTTCAGCAGCAAGGGGTTAAGGTTACGGAGGGGGGGAAAACGATAACAAAAAAATAAATAAAGCTATAAACTTTGCAGATATATGCTTTTTTTTTCAAATCACCACCTGCATTTATTCTATCAATACAAGACACAAACAGAGATAATAAATCGTGGCCTTTTTTCTGGCCAGGTTTCTTTGGATGGATAGGGCATTTCTCAGGGGGGCAGGACCAGCTTCCCCCCCCCCCCCGTAGCCATGCCCCTGGTCAATATTGTCTTTAACTCCTCCAGAGAGGCCATCCTGATCAATAAGCGTCATACAGTTATTGTTGTCGGACGACAGCGTTGGGGAAGCTTTGTGCAGCGTCGCTTCTGCATCGAGATCCGAGTGCTGCGAATAGTTGATGTTGCATGTTAATTACAACCTTTGCCTCATGTTTGTAAAATACAAACAAGTGTTCCATTTGTCTGCCAGTTAGTAGATAACATGGTGAGGTGCACATGACCCCAGCTCACCGTTAGGAATGCTTAATGAGTTAAGAATCGCAACAGACAAAAAGAGCCAAGCTCCTACGATGACTAATTCATGGATTCCTTTACCCGTTGTGTAATGTTATTATTTCCCCTTTGTTTGGCTGTGGAAAACAAAGGCACACACGTGCAGATTTTTAAGGGGTGTTACTCTGGGATGACGTCAGTGTGATAATTCCTAGAATGTGACGGCAGACATTTCAGACGAGTAAACGCAACACAATAGTGCCAAAGAAAATTTTTTCACATCGGCAAAAAATTCTTAACTCAAAGTTTCTCTCAGTATCAATGAGTGCAACTATAAACCTGCATCTAAACAGCGTTTCGGGTAAATATTCCTGCAGTCCAGTAAAACAGCACTGCAATAAGGGTTTATGGAGCTTATGATGTTCAGTTATTCTGACACTGTGTCTGAACACTGTTGATTAAATTCCATCACACTGTTTGAGGCTTTTATGCTTTACTAGGTTGCATAATATGAAAAGACAGTTCTAATGTTTTTCAACTAAATACAGCTGGAGAAATCACTCGACAGAATAGATAGATAGATAGATAGATAGATAGATAGATAGATAGATAGATAGATAGATAGATAGATAGATAGATAGATAGATAGATACTTTATTCATCCCAATTTAGGAAATTATTGTGTTGCAACAGCATACAGTATAAAAGATATGTAAACAATTAAAGGAAAAACAAGCTAATAGAATAAAAATAGAGAGTAAATATCAGCTATAAACAAATCTACAGTATAGAATAAACAGAGAAATAAACATTAGCTATATACAAATCTACAGTATGAAGAGTAGGGTAAATAATAATAATAATAATAATAATAGTAATAATAATAAACATCAGTAAACTAAATAAAAACAGATTTGTACATTTAACAATAAAGATCAAAATAAATTTAACTGAGTAGACTGAACCAATAAGAAATATAGGGTATATGGATAATTTACATTATCTTCTACTATGATGATAAATTGTCTCCAGTTGTAGACGGGGCAATGCAGTCTTTGAAAACTAATCCACCTTAAAGTAGAATAACAAACAGACTACTATACATTTTTCCAATATATATTTGCCCATAGGTTGACAAGAACAAACATGGTATGACGATTCTCCCTCATTCTGCTTCACATGGAAAGCCAAGGGCAAATGGAAATTTGGCTTAGTGGGGCGGATCGGCTCTAACATAACCCTGGCAGGGAACTTTGGTCTCTTCTTTAATTAATGGGTGCAAGTTTTTTTGAATGTAAATATGCAGCTAAGCAGACAGGCTGTGCAGTGAAGTGAAAAAGTGAGACCACAGGAATATGCATATATTTGCCTGTCGATTAAATTCAAATTTTCATTCATCCCGCGTACGATGTCAGTGATTCTTGACCAAGTCGCACAGTTTATTAGGCAGATGATGATTTCGGCCTTGATCCATCAATGTATAATTCATTTATGGATCTCTTATAGGAAGTCAAATGAGCTGTCACCAGGCCCTGCCCTCCGCAATTACTGTCACTCTTGGTAACGCTTCCTGTACTCAATTGAAACAAAGATTCACCGCACAGTAACCTTTAGTAACCAAAAAAAGCTCATTAATGTAATAGTAGCTCAATAAGATGGTTGAAAATATCATTTTTACGGCTCATTTAAAACTATAACCTTGTATGAAATATCCAGTTAAATGCAATATATCAGACTGGAGCTGATATATGTGTACAAATAACCGGAAGGTTGGCGGTTCGATTCCCGCTCCTGCCACTCAAAAAGATTGGTGAAACTGACAGCTGGAGGCACCTCCTTGCCACGGCCGAGCAGAGCTATAGAGTAAATACAGAGTAGCGACACGCTTTGATGTCTCCGCTAGGGCTGTCACGTGGTTCATTTAAGCCTCAATAGTTCCAAACTTCACAGCGCTGTCAGTCAGTTTGAACGGGTTGTAGCGGTGATATTAAACTTTTTTATCTGTCGTGTTTTATTTGGCAGCTCGTTCATGCTCGAACTATTTTCTCAGTGGTGGCAGAGTAATATCAACGAACATCCAGTACAAAATGTCAAATAAATCACGACAGAAGCAACTTTTCGCAACGAAATTTGATATGGATTACCAGTACACACCAGTAACCACTCCGGTGAGTTGATGATTTTGAAAACGGACCTTTCTGGACATGCACATGACTTGCCATTCTGAAGCAGGTTGAGAAGAATCAAAATTAGGCAAATACCGGAGACAGCAGTAAACATCAAAAAAGCGGTGAGGGGGGTTCTAAAACATTGCAGACGACTCATAAAAGAGGCTTAATGTTGAAAATACCGCAGTTCCCCTTTAACTCTTAACCTTTAACGAGCAATTAAGATCAACGAAGCTGCGCCCCTTGTTTGGAACTATTGGCGTCTCCATGACCCACCTGACTTCCCCATTCTTTTCTTTCAATAGAAGTCTATGGGAGTGTCGCCACTCTCTTTTGACACCACTCTGCGGCCGAGGTGCCTAGAGCAAAGGACGGTACCCCCATGCTCCCCGGGCACTGTTAATGGTGCTGCCACCGCTACAGTGTATGGCATCTGTCTCTGAGTGTGTGCATGTGGATGTTCGACAGTTACAGACCTGGATGGGTTAAAAGCAGAGGAGAAATTTTGTGCATTTCATACAGTGTGTGCATGACAATAAATCTGATCTGAATCTTAAAAAATCTGATCTTAATCTTGTAGTACTAGTATGAAAATAAGATTCTTTAGAGCCAGCCATATTTTTAAAAGCTTATGTTTAGTTTTTCTTCAATACAAGTGAAAAAGCATTCAAAAGGAGGGTTAACTAATATGTCTGTCATAAAATATTCCCTGCATAAAACAAAACGAGACAGAGCCACTTACTTTTCCTATGAAAGCTCTAGCCCCACAAGCTAATATAGTCAGCCAACTAATGTCCAACTGACCTTGGAAATAAAGCAAAGGGACCATTTAGGACTGTCGCATTTAAGATTGAATCTTACTAGTGAAGTGAAGTGAAGTGAAATTTATTTATATTGTACCGAACTGTACCGAATGTGTTTGATACATTCGGTACAGTTTCTTCTGTTAAGTACTGCTATCATCCCAGATTGAGGCGCACCTTTCTAAGATCTAGTTGAAACTTACAAGCTATGATTCGACAAAAACAGTTTGGGTTTGGGCATTTTTGCCTCCATTTTTTAAAGGAAGTCATTATTAAAAGACTATTTGATTAAAGTTAGCATCTTTTTAAACTAAGTGACGTCATAATATTTGATAGACTAAGCCCTTTTTTGTCTTTTTGGCCACTCGGTTACGTTCCGATTCTAACTCGGTATCCAAGGTATGTAAGAGTCACGTTTAACGAAAACATGAGAAACTGCTTAAAAGTAAAACGGAGAAGCAAACTCTGTTTTCTGTTTCTGTATAAATGATGATCTTCCCGCATGACCCATCCGATTGCTATTTCAGCTGTGTCATTTTCTCAGTACTGGGATCTATTATTTGGACCAAGACTGTTGGAGGTCACAAACACAAACTACATACATACCTGGCACGATGTTGCAAAACAATTCTCACACAATGACCAATGTGTCAGTCATAAATTCATCTTTAGGTTCAGGAAAAGATTGTGGTTTGCGTTCGAAGGCTCTTTAACAGTGTTCGCAACAGGTTGAGATCCATTTTCAAAACGCCAACTTTGGCAGGACAGCTCCAAAAAAAACTCTGAACAACTGAAAAATGTACTGCCTAGATTGTAAAACAACAAGGTTTTGTGCTTTAAACTAATGTGGCTTTTACACATTTTGAGATGAGACTTTGCTAATATCATCATCAGTGTGATGAGATAAGTCTTACTTTATCCTCTCACTTGAGACTCAGTAACTCAATTTAAATGAACAAAAGAAAAAGGGGTGAAAAATATCAAGTCGCACATTATCGTGAGTATTTATGGGAAGTGATGACTTCTTCAGATCTCGGCCCCCAGAGCTTGACAGGGTGCATTAAAAAGAAAAAGAAATGTAATCTCCAACAAGCTGCTGATGACTCTTCCTTTCTTGTTTGGTCAGCAGGAATCAAAATGAACGCCCTAAGTGTTATGTGTCAAAATGAGGCTGAATTATGGATCATCAGGACCAAAGGCTTTTAATGCACACCAGCAAGAGCCGAATGAAAAGTGATCACTTTTCGCCATGAGACACTTACAGTATTTAATGACTATACAATACACTGTTGGTGGCCTTTAAAGGCAACGTGGTTTTAATAGTGGATAGAATTGTCAAATAATGTTGAGTTGAATGAAAAAAATGCCTTAAAAGTATTTCTGTCAGAACCACTCTTGTCAAAACGAGACGAGAAACAGAGATGAATTTCAGAAGCTTATTCTGAATGCATACAATATTGTTTGGCGGTATGGCTCTGTTCGGAGGAAGTTCCCAACTTTCCATGAGCTCCATAGAAGCCAAGACAGGGAACAGCAGCATCCTCAGGTGGAGTGCCTTCCATTTGCTTTAAAGGTAACAAACCCCCTAGAACAGAGCAAGCAACAATGAACAACAGTATGACATTGTTTGGCAATGAGAAGTCGGTGGAGCAGGGGAGGTGGTGGGTGCAAGCAGAGAGCAAAAAGAGCAGTGACAGCAAACCAAGTTTAAATGAAGTGCCCCAAATGCCAGCATCCAATTGCGAGCAGCAGCTGATTACCCATTGAGCGCAGCTGGCCATAAGGGTTGGGTCGGCGTCAGCCAATAGGCAAAGGGCGCGTTGACTACGTGGTCTGCCAGAACTAACGCGATGCTCCATTTCTGTCAGAACCACTCTCGTCAAAACGAGACGAGAAACAGAGATGAATTTCAGAAGCTTATTCTGAATGCATACAATATTGTTTGGCGGTATGGCTCTGTTCGGAGGAAGTTCCCAACTTTCCATGAGCTCCATGGAAGCCAAGACAGGGAACAGCAGCATCCTCAGGTGGAGTGCCTTCCATTTGCTGTAAAGGCAACAAACACCCCCAACAGACCATACCGGAACGCAGCCAGCCAATTGGATTGTTGGACCAGGGTGTCCTACAAACCCCCAACTGACCATACCGGAACGCAGACCAGCCAATTGATTAGTTGGAACCAGGGTATCCTACCCCCCGACAAATTATTAGCTACCAATTTTATTGGGGCATGCATTGACCTCAACCACTTAGGTACACCATAAAAAAATATGGTCAGTCTCCACAGCAGCGACAGCGCTTTGCAGCAGGGCAAAGCAGGCAAGATCCAAGCAGAGCAAGATCCGATCCAAGCAAAGCAGAGCAACATCCAAGCAAAGCAGAGCAACATCCAAGCAAAGCAGAGCAACATCCAAGCAAAGCAGAGCAACATTCAAGCAAAGCAGAGCAACATTCAAGCAAAGCAGAGCTTTTAACACACTTCACCAGACCCACCTAGGAAGTTAAAATCACCGTGAGCTTGCATTTTATATATTTTTTTCTATCCACACAATTAAACAAGCCATAAAGCATAACACAAATGACCTCTGTCATTGCTGTTCATGCCATCAATTTCGGAAGCGGTTTTAATGATTTGACTTCATCCCAAATTATTTTCGATCTTAATCAGTATCTTTCATGCAAGTTAAGCCCTACCAGTGGCTCTTGTTTTATTTAAACAGAGGCACAGCTGCACAATGTCTTTTTTTAAAAAATTTTTTTATTAAAACCGAGCCACCTAAAAATGTATCCACTGTTTAAAAATGTATAATTCCCAGAGCTCATTTACCAGTTGAATAAATATTCAAAGGTAGTTCAGTCAGCCAAGTACACTTAGGCTCCATTACCAATAACAATACAAAACATGTATATCAACTGATTGCTATACAGAATCAAATTACAGAAGCTGTATGCAACGATTGCTGTGCAGCAAATCTCCTAACAACTCATCCAAATCTAAATTTTTGCACGTTTAGACTCAATACTGAGAATTGCTAAACCTGTGAGTCTGTTCTCTGACATAGTTGAACGCAGGTGATTTTGATGAGTTTAAGAGCTGAACTCCTCTGTATGGTTCCAAACACAGTTCTGCTAGCCTTAGCCACCACTAGTATACTACCCAACGCAAACTAGCAGACTTTTAAGAACGGTTCATAGAACAACAATGATATGAAATGCCACACTTCAATTGGTTCAGTTCAAGATGTCAAAGGCTAGCCAGTAGCTAGCTAGTTCAACGTTTCCAGTTAGGTAGCGCCAGCTATCTGTTACCAAACTGGCTTGCAAAACTATCTTGTGGCTACCGTGACATGAGGTACCCCATAGGCACAAACACTCCACACCCCGACACGACAGGTGCGCCGCACCCATCAGACTGTAATGCATACATACCACAGCCGTGTGTAGCACCTGTTGCACCTTAGAAGCATCACCGCGAGGATCCAAACGGACCAATCGGGAGGATGGTTTGTAATCCAAATGTGCCGACATAAGACCCGCGCCACACAGCTACAGTCACGCAAAATCATGTGAAATCGGTGTAAGATAGCCGCGTGTCTTACCGTGGCTGCCCTGCCACGTACAGGAGCCCGCCGCGGCCTGCCTTGACTCTGACCGCGGCACGCTGTGACAGCTCGCCCGGTGTCGCGTCTTGGCTCGGCTGGATGTCCTCCACGCGTCCATCTCAGCCGAATCTCCGACTCCGCCGGCAGCGGGGATCCATGCCGGACGACAGGGTAAGCATCACAATAATAATACTAGCATCGGCGCGTATGCTAATCGGAGCTACGTCTTGTAAGCAGAAGCAAAACTTTTTGCCCCTACGCGGGGAGCTGCTGTGGAAGGCTGCAAGCAGAGAGCAAAAAGAGCAGTGACAGCAAACCAAGTTTAAATGAAGTGCCCCAAATGCCAGCATCCAATTGCGAGCAGCAGCTGATTAACCATTAAGCACAGCTGGCCATAAGGGTTGGGTCGGCATCAGCCAATAGGCAAAGGGCGCGTTAACTACGTTGTCTGCCAGAACTAACGCGATGCTCCATTTATAGTGCCCTATTCCTTCACAGAGCAAAGTAAAGAGACGAACTTTACTATAGTGTGTATTCTGTACTGTTGAAAATGTGCCTTTTTATTCATTCATATTATGATCTGATGATAATACTGTAAAGACAGGAAGCCAAACATGTATTGGTAATTATCAAATGGAGTAAATCAGTAAGTGCATCAGTAAAATGAACCTACATAGTCAAAGAAATACAGACAGTCTTGTGGGACTAAGTCACAAATTAGCATTGCTTTTTTTTTTTAAATAGATTTAGCTTGATCATTTTATGTACTGGTTTAGCTTTTTCTGGTTTGCTTTTGTCATTTCAAACTGGCTTTCCTTTTGATTTTTCTCAATCACTTTGCTAATTCATTATTTATCAACTACTTTTGCTTTTGCATCAGTTCAATCTTGTATTAATATCCCTCTTTATTGCCACGTTTAATTCATCTTCATGTTTTCTAATTCTTTTACAGATTCATCCTGTTTTGTGGTATCCTAAGAAAAGTAAAAGACAAAGCAAAAACCCCTTGGCCTCAGCGCAGGACTCCAGTTCACAGAGTAGCTCCATAATAAGGCCTATTGTGCTATCCATTAAAGCCCCCAATACCCACCTCACCCCCAAAAAATACTTGCAAGCCAGCGGACTTCAACTCCTTTGAGATCTTTTTGGCTTAAAAAAGTACACTTCAGCTACATCCTCTACCAATGTTTTTTTTTTTTGTTCAAGAAAATGAAGGCTACCTTAATGATGTCTGATGTACTGCCCACATTTCTTTAGAAAGCAGTGTGGCTTTTACAATATTCCTCCTCGAACTAGATCAACACTCAAGAGTGCGCATCCTACACATTGTCCAATTTATGTGGCTTTTATAAAATTTGAACAAAGTCCACTAATGACATACCTTCTATCCCTGATGGAGGATTTACAGTGAGAGGGGGAGAATGGAAAACCGTTAGTGGGATGAGCAAAAACAATGAATGGCATTATATTTACTATCAACCAATGACTAAATTTTAGTAAAACATCCACTTAGTTGGATGCTAATTTAGTGTACAACCCCCGACAGATAGATGAGTCATAAAAGCTTCCGCATTGTTTTCCAGTAGAGTATCACTGATAACATCTGCAATGTTGCTGTTTTGCATTGTTTTGCCAAAATGAGGTGGATAGGTGGCATTTATGTAAGACCGAAGATGATGTAAAGATCCAATTTGAATTGAAGGAGACTTTAAAATGAATGTTTGCTGGATTTTTATGATTTGCTATAAAAATGTCAGCTTCAAATTGTGACCATGTCCAACTATGAATTGTAATCTCAGTTCATTTAAAATGGAAAAACAAAATTACATTTAAGCTTGATAAAGAGCGATTACCATGAAAGAGCCTGGAGTGGAGTTTACTTTGTCATTTCTTAAAAAAGGCACAAAAGAAGCCTCAATTACCTAAATCTTTTCAAATTACAATAAAAAACACAAATACAATGAACGCAACTGATGAGAAATGTTTCTAATCCATTTCATTTAAAGTTTAATGAAGAATCAGTTGATTCTTAACTTGATCATTTCCAATTAAAGATGAGTTGCTCAACATTGATGATGAAGTTTTATTGTCTAACTGGCTGTGGTATCAGCAGTAGGATAGTTAATCTAAAAGTTGTTTTTTTCCTTTATGTAAAGCACATTAAGTTGCCTGTGGTATGAAATGCGCTATATAAATAAAGATGCCTTGCCTTGCCTTACAAATTGAAGAACAGAACTAGCTCACTTTTATTACATTACAGTTAACGGCCACAAAATATCACACCTCACTCACGTGTCTTAAACTCATTTCATTAAACCTTAGTTAGAATGAAATTAATCACTTTTCAAGTGACTGAAAAACTATTTTACAAAGAGGTGAAATACTCTTCTTCTGATGTTCCCAAAGCTATGTAACCCCTTCTTACGAGTGGCCTAGCTTAATAAGACGCCTATGGCTATCACTAAGTAAAGGTTTACACTTAAACACGGTTTTGGCGCAACAAACAGATCCTGAGTCCTCAGCAGTGGATGGTGAGCTGGCCGACCCTCCGGTGCAAACAAGTAGGTGGCGCCTTTAATGCTGAGAGTCCTGACATAATGCACCCAATTAACCAGTCTACTCTACAACAAACGATGCAGTGCCTCCACTGGGGACATACTACACTTCCCTAGAGCTAGTGCATGCGTACGCCTCAGATCCAAAATATATTATCCAATGAGGTTGGGGGTGCATGCAGGGCTAACCTACATGTGTGTGTGGGTGTGTGTGTGAGTGTCCCAGCCAGCCTTTCTCAACCATGCCTACCTAGGCCACAGAATGAGCAACCCAGCAATGTATACGTTTAACGTATTTATTTTTTTCTGTGGTGCAACAAAGGTAGAAAAGGAAAAGAAAGACAAGAAAGAGAGGAAACAACAGAGAGTATTTACAACAGTTACAGTATACCCATGGCAGGACAACTGGTCCCCAATAGCAAACAAACAAAACAAAACAATAATCTCTAATCAGAGAGTCTGTGGTAGCCCTGGTACCAAAAAGGAGAAAAAGAGTTCTGGGCCAGTCAGTGACCCACTGCTAGCCGGAGGAGGAGATAACC
Source organism: Odontesthes bonariensis (assembly GCF_027942865.1). NCBI lineage: Eukaryota > Metazoa > Chordata > Actinopteri > Atheriniformes > Atherinopsidae > Odontesthes > Odontesthes bonariensis. The sequence goes on from NC_134524.1 coordinate 9,774,433, forward strand.
TTTAAAACATACCCTGAGGTCCCCGGGGAGGAGCAGTTGGGGGGTAGAGAGTCGACTTGTCGCTCTGGAGGGGATCCCCAGCAGTGACGTCAGCCACTCGCCAATACGAGCGCTTGGAGGGAGGGATGGCACCGGAGTATTCCCTCGCAACAGCTAAGATGCGGGCTGGATGCACCGGTTCCCCGTCCGCTGCAGACACGAGCCTGGCCCCCGCTCTGGAGAGGAGGAAATGCCTTCTGCCGAAGAGGAGACGCCGTCCTTAGAGCCCAACACCGACGCGATAGCGTCCTGAACCTCCCGGAAACAGCTGAGATGCGTCGGCTGATGCTGGATGAAGCCACGAGCTAATCGCCTAGCTCTGGTGAAGAAGAAGCTCCCTTGGGGCCCCGCACCGGAGACACCACGACCAGAGTTCTCCGTAGAACCAGCAGAGACGAGTAAAACAACTCCCCAAACGCTCAGTCTCAGGCAACCAGCACAGTCGGTACCAGCAGCAGAACAAACATTTCTCGGTCTCTGTCTCTCGGCGTGCTTGGCTGCAGCATCAACAAACATTTCTCCTCAGCAGAAGGGCCCGCCCCCTAATATAAGCTGTCACTCACTCATTGCCGGGCTGTGAATGATCATTTGATATTGATCATATTGATCAGAGTGGTTCAGCTTACTATTATACTCTAATGGCAAGTAGGTCCTTGCTGGTGAGGATTCGGCAGACATACATCGACGCAATGCCAGCACATCACGGGAAGGTGAGAGACTGGGTTTGCGAGGCACAACAGTTCATCGGTATATCTGTTAATGCCAGCCATCTCCAATAAAAATCTATTAAAATGTATCAAAGTACCGGAAGAAATATGAGCCGTATGTTGGTGGCTTTCAAGAATGCATGTTGCCAGACCTGTGGTGGTGCTGTATTTTAGCATTTTTCTTTGCACAATTTATCAAGTTTTGCATGCTGTCATTATTCTTCTGACATTCCAAGTCCTGCAAATTCTGGCGTCCGGCGGGGAAGAGTTTCCGGTGATAAAGGCAGAACGGTTAGCTCGCTAGTTGCTAGTCCAAGGCTAATGCATCGTAGTAGGTCCATTTATAACGTTCCAGTGTTTGCGATGGGATCAGCTTTTGCACATCTTATATACTCAGTTCTCATTATATCATTGAATTGTGATTTTTAGACATGCCCTAACAATCCTGAGCAGAAAAATGTATAAAACTTGCTTCCACGTTCCATGTTTTTTGACTTTAGAGTCTTTGCTCCAGGGTTTAAATATTTTGTTGTTTGATGAACAGATTTGGAAAGTGGTTGAAATGCACCACAACACAGTACAGCATAGAGACGAGTAGTAGAGATGATAGAGAATGGGCTATGAAATAATGCCACACAAAAGTTTGCATATTCACCTGCATGGAGACCTTGTTGTCCTTCAAACTCCCACCTTACCTTCCAAGGCAATTTTACAAAGCACAGCATGCAGGTAAACGGAACTGACAGTACTGATGAACTTATTTCAGAGCACTCAAAGCAGGGGAGGACAATTTCATACCATAACACCATCTTCTTATTGGTTTTAGACACAGTTAATATGCAGCAACAGCAAGAGTGCATCTAATAATAACAGAGCCTAAAAATACACAGGTAAATCTCTCCTCGCTCACCGCAGGGACCTGGTTTCACCGTCCACCGAGGGAACTCACTGACTAATGAAGTTGGGAAGCTTAGAACAATTAGACACATCAAAGCTTGAATCTGAAAATTAATTAGGCTCTCCTCTCTTACGGAAGGAGCATCCGCTCATGCGGCAGCTAATTAGCATACCGCCATCAAAACATGCAGGTGCCTGTGTTGCTGCTGCTAAGACCACTTTGGGAAATGTGTACTTGTCACTATTTTTTTCCAGTTTATTTCTTTATATATATATATATATATATATATATATATATATATATATGATGATATTTATGTTTTTAATTTTTTAAGAGGCTGCACTTAAAAGAGGGAAATTATGAAAGCGGACAAAACAGAGGCCCATCAGCAAGTAGATGAAGGTGGTGTTCAAATTGGCCTGTTCTTAGCTCTGTACTTTTCCACGATGCACACGATATATGACCTTCACCCCTTAACGCCTGAATTTATATAGCTGTATATAAAAAAATGTTTTGTGTGTTTTTTAGCCTTTCAGTAGATGGTAAATAATGCTGAGATTATTAATTTCACTTATGCACAAAAAAAAAAATAGAAATTTTGGTATGTTGCAAATTTGCGACAACAGGCATAGTGGTCAATAATAAGATAACAACAACACAGTAATATAAAAGTGAAAAAACATTTTTTTTAATTCACCCTTTTTTTATATACATATTTATTTATATAAATCCGCAACAGGAAATAAGTCCGTCACTTTGCGGTCGTAGTGAATGTGGACTAACCGGCATTGGAGGAATAAAGATGCTATCTCAGCTGGTTGATTGAGTCAAACGTTTTGTAGCATATATGCGACAATAGCCGTTAAGGGGTTAAATGATCCAGGCATAGTGAGACAAAACAATTAGCCTGGGAAAGCACGTGCAAGATTCACACACACACACATTGTTTGGCTTATCCAGAGAACATGATGAAGCATGTTGAACCTACTCATGTCCAATCATACTCGGTCAATTGTGAGTCCAACCTATGTGAAATAATGAGGCATATAAATACAAAAGATACCCGGAAATCGAGGCTCGGTCTGACGGATTTCTTGCGGGAGCTCTGTTCCACTGAGCCCAACGCTGATATGCTTCACATGTGACTACCAATAAACACTTTATTTAACACTTTATTGAGATTCCTCCGGCTTGTTCTTGAGCTTCCAATGAAAGAATCGAGCAAACAGTGGGTTTTGTGAAAATTGAAGCCTTTTCCTGGTTTAGGGTTTGTTCTGATGTCAAAAAGCAGCACTGACATACGTTGAACTGCGCTGGCGTTTTCAGAACTTCATTTGCCCCCCCCCCCGAATCCAATTTTTTGCCCTGTGAAGCCACTTCAAAGCCCGGGCAATCGCATGATCATTCACACTAATGAAGAGCTTCTTCAAAATCAAGCGCTCATTATTAACGACACCTGATTTTTAAATGTGACGTGTATTATGTAAATGACCCACCCCTCCCCCTCCAAACAGACCAATGCAAAGCAGCGGGGTAAATTCTAGAAAACAATTATTTCGATCTACTGAGGGAGAATGAAGTCAACTTAGACTACGATGAATGTTTTGTATTTTTCTTTCTTGCAACATATTTTATGATGACAATAACAGTGAAATAATGCATAACCTCTCATTGATATGTTACGTAGTTATTATCTGACAGTAATCGGGGCTTTTTAACCTGTTTCCTCATGATAATATATTATTAATTTCCCTTAGCCACTCTGCTGTGAAAACTAATGCATCCCAGTATGTTTTCCCTTTCGGCCGCACTTTGATTAATGAGCCCTGTTCGTTCTGAGCAAGTCTGCCTCAACAAGGAAAATGAAAACCGATAAAGTTCATAAACTACACACGTCCAGCTATACAGCACAGGTAGATTTTACAGATGGGACTGACAAGACACGGGAGAGACAGAAAGCGTTAAAAACAGAGGGTAATCCGTTTGAGGTGGTAATGATTCAAACTCAGTATAGGCAAAAGGAACTGAGACACAACTCAGGTTTTACAAGTCAACACAGTGGAGGCCCCGAGGAAAACAAAGTTCAGACTCTGGGTGGGAGATAAATCCCAGCTGTAGACAAAGCCTATATTTCTGCGTCCCCGCAGTTTTGTTCTAATCTGTCTCTCTCAGCCCTGTAAGCTATTAAAGGCCAGACAAAGGCAGACCAGAGTAAAGCACCCTGTGGGGAGATCTTATTTACAGTGTAACTGCCACTTTGACTGCCTGCCACCTCCGTCTTGCTCCTGTGCTTCCTCATTTTTTCCTCCGTCTACAGTTTTTTTTCCCCATCCTTCTCCTCTCATTCCTTTACACTTCCATCTGCTGCTGCAGGCTTTTAATCTCAAGCAGCTGAAATTCCATCTTTTAGCTCGGCTCGCCAGTTTGAAAGGCTTTGCGTTCAACTTCGTGTTTCTGACTTGGCGTCTAATAGAACTATTGTTCAGTTCGAGGCATATCCCATTAGCCGAGGCAAAGAGTGGAGAAAAACACAAGTAATAGGAGGTCGCTCTGGCCATTTCTTTCGGTCTCACCACCATTTAGATGGCATTTTCTCTTAACTAGACATCTTCACTACATGCAGCAACAAGTTGAGATGTGGCGCAACTTGATTGGAAACAACTGTGTCTGATGTTTGCCATCGTTTCATACCACCAGCTATATCTGTTTCACTTTCAACTGTTGTTTAAAAAATATTCCATAAGCCCTAAACTTTGGTATAGTACACATGTGCAGGAGAAATATTTAAAACCAGAGCCAGGGGGAGAGAAAAAACATAAAAATAAAAATAAATATCAATATTGTGACACTCAGCTTTTCTCCAAACTATCAGCAAGAAAATATACCTGGGGAAGAATTCATCATTTGCATAGTATAGTACCTTAAAACGGCTTGGCGCAAGTAATAAAAATCTATTAGCTCAGGATGTGTGTAGGGGTTATGTTGTGCTGAGTGTGTTGCCTTGGAGTGCTGAATAAGCTAAGGCTACAAAACTTCCTCCTGGGTTCACGACATGATTCTGCTAGGAACTGATCTCATAATTGTGAGACCGACACCTCTGTGGTGTTACTGCCAACACAACTCCCACCCTGACACCTCGTGTTTCGCCAGTCTGACATTGTTTTGTTGCTGTACCGCCTCAGGCTGCAGACTCTCTGTTGGTAAACCTTCCTATTCAAGAGTTGCTGAAAAAAAACGAAGCTTGTCATTGCAAAATGGTGTCATGGTAGAAGTACTGACAGGTAAGAATATATCAAGCACTCAGGGGGGAAGTGTCTGTGTGTTTAGTGTCAACCTAAGCCGTTCCCACAGGCGATGTTTCAGCAACAAAAGATTCAATAATCACCACTTGTGCCTGGTCCTCCAACATGCTTATTATAAGTGGATTTAAATACGTCACTTAGTATTCCGACCATCAACTCGGACTATGTCCCAGCTGAAATCGGTGGATTTTTTTTTAAAGTTTATTCCAGGAATAACTGAGATGTTTAAAGAGAACATAGATATCTGAACAGTGCGTGTAATAAAATTATTTTTTTTTAAAAAAAAAAGGTCACTTTTTTGTCAAAAGTAGTGGAAAATTAGGAAAATTTACCCGCCAGTTGATCAGCAAAAACAGGAGTTTAAAATAGGGATGATTTCATGTGTGACACTGCCATTCAGTTATCAAAGAGTACATCATCTGAAGTCTCCAACAGTTTATGATCGACACAAACCTGAATAGCCATGCATTGACTCAAGCAGCACAACATGGGAGGGAAAAAAAAGTAAGTAGTGGAGTGGTTGTCCTTGCTGAAGACATATGTCAGGAAATCAAGTAAAAAGCCCAGATAAAGGGCCTCAGAAGACGGCGGTGACAAACTGACCTTGTCAAAGATTCAGTACATAGAAGCACGACAAAATGACCTGAACGGAAGACAAGGCTAACATATATGAATCATGCTTGGGCTCCTTTAGAGGGGAAAAAAAAACAACTTATTTTTCTTGTGGGACATTCATGGTGAGTAAGGTCAGTCATTGTTCAAACATCAGTCGCTCAGACTGACAGCACTTCACATCACCTTTTTTCATCGTTGTGGTCTGAGAGACTTGAGCGCTAAAAGGAGTCTGAAAGGTGCAAAAACTGACAGCAAGTGTCAAGTTTTCCTCGTTGTAAGACGTCTGAGATGCAAGTTAGTTTTATATTCCATTGATGAAGAAGGTCATTGAATTCATGAGTCTCCCAAACACAGTAATCAAATCAAATCAAATTTATTTGTATAGCACATTTCATGTACAAACAGTTCAAAGTGCTTTACATAAAATAAAAGCATTGCAGCAGGGAGTGCAAGAAGCATTAAAAATACATAAAAGAATATAAAGAGAAACAAATAAAATCATTTAAATGAATTTAAAAACAGGCAACAGTCTAGATAAGTTAAAAGATATTTCATGCATAGACACATGAGAAAAGAAATGTCTTTAACCTGGATTTAAAAATGTCTCCATTTGGTGAAAGTTTAATCTCCACTGGCAGTTTGTTCCACTTGTTTGCAGCATAACAGCTAAATGCTGCTTCTCCATGTTTAGTCTGGACTCTGGACTGGACCAGCTGACCTGAGTCCTTGGATCTAAGAGCTCTGCTAGGTTTATATTCTCTGAACAGATCACAGATGTATTTTGGGCCTAAACCGTTCTGGGATTTGTAAACCATCAGCAGGCTTTTAAAATCTATTCTGTGACTGACTGGAAGCCAGTGTAAAGATTTTAAAACTGCTGTGATGTGTTCAGATCTCTTAGTCCGGTAAACACTTCATTCCAAGAGAAATGACTTAAATTGGGCGATTTATTTTTTTTAATTTTATTTAAGTAATTTATTTTATTTTATCTTTTTATTTTATTTTTATTTTTATTAATTATTTTATTTTATCATTTTTATTTTTTTTTTTATTCATTATTTATTTATTTTATTTTTTTTTATTTTAAAGAAATTGTATGACCAACAAAACTCTGGGTAATGTGTTGGGAGGCCCTTTGCTTTCTGTTTTCAAGCAAAGTTTTGCTCAAAAAAATCCTGGATTGAAACATTTTCTTTTACCATCAAACAGCTCGTGATAGCCCTGACAACCAAAGAATAATGACTGGCAATCATAACATGGCAACAACACTCGAATTCACATAAAATGCACATTGTCCTATCATAGCTCGGTAATCTTTTATAAGGGTGATAGCATAACTTAGAAATAAATGTATTGCAGCTCAAAGCCAAAAATGTCACAAATACTCCTTCCTATTGAGAAAATAGGAAGGTATGAAACAGGATAATGCTACAACCTGACACCACTTTGAATTGGAATAAAGGAAAACAGGGAAGGTCACATGGAAGCAGATGCAAGATAACCATAATGTTTATTTTTAGGTTAAAAGAACTTAAAACACAGCTGAAAAAAAAGCTTTGACAGGGAAAGTAAGGTTAGCGAACTAGCCCCTGACCAGTTTTTTGCCAATGAGCATGGCCTGCAAAACGTGGCCTCCAGAAGGCAAAGCAACAGTTTGCTTTTCAGTCTGAGGGCAATTATAGACGACACAATAGCGTAGACCGAGTCATAACAGAACAGCTATGGCAACACAAGCACTTTGACAACAGTTGAGAAAATCAAGGTCAGGGCATTCTCTAAAACCAATATGACAACAATATGCAAAGAGCAGTGTTCTACACGTATCCAACCAGGAAATGTGTGAGCAACACAAGTTTCACAGAAAATTTGTTCATAAAGGGAAAACTAATCCAAGACAGCTATCAAAAATTAAATGCCACAAAATTAGGCAATAAAAGAAAGAAATACACTTACCGTTGTTCTAATGTGCAAGACAACGAGCTGCGGACAGACCCTCAGTGGTCACACTCCCATCATGCTCTCTGTCCTTACTTTGGCTGGTGGAAAGCAACAGTCGTTTGGTGTTGTCAGTCCATTGTTCTGTGATGTACCATTGCTCTGTCACTGCTGCTGATCGACCAAAGGTGATAGGAATCCCTGCAATCTTTTATTTATTTTATTTTTATTTGACCTTTATTTATCCAGGAAGGTCCCATTGAGGTGTGAAACCTCTTCTCACAGGGAGTCCTGGCCAAGACGGCATATGCACATGCATAAGACAAAGACAAACAAATATTAGACAAAGGCTAGTAAGCCAGACAGGCAAGCACTAAAAAAAGGAAAAAAAAAGGGAAAAGAAAAGCAAACACACAACAGACAGGAATACAGGGGACCACAAAAGACACAGAATGACATAAAAAAACAAACAATAAAACTGATAACCTAAAAACAGTGACACTCCTCTACCAAAGTTGTATTTAAAAGATTTTTAAAAGCATCTATAGAGGGGACAGATTCCAAGTTTAAGATGTTTTGGAGGTTATTCCAAGCATATGGGGCATATGAACTAAAAGAAGTCTTGCCTAGTACAGTACGTACAGTACGAATATTTAACATTATTTTATTTCCTGACCTAGTGCCATAGGAACTGGTTTGGCGTGACAACAGACAGTTGATGTATGATGGGAGTTTACCAACCAATGCCTTCGCAATAAAAATGAGTGAATGGATTTTTCTCCTGAGTGGTAGTGAAGTCCATGATACCATTTCATATAGTGTGCAGTGATGTGTTCTCATGTTTGCATTAGTGATGAAACGCAGCGCTGCATGGTAAACTACATCCAGCTTTTTTAAAAGAGAGGTGGAGGCTTGCATATACAATATGTCACCATAGTCTAGGATGGGTAAAAATGTACTCTGTACCAATCTTAATCTGGCAGCAATAGGAAAGCACTTTTTCAAGCGGAAATAAAAACTCAATTTTGGTCTAAGCTTTTTAAGAAGATGGGCAATATGTGTTTCATAATTTAACTTCTCATCAAGCCAAATCCCTAAATACTTATATGTTTTAACCCTTTCTAACAAGGTCCCATTTGTAGTGGACACTTCAACATTAGGTAATGATGAGCGGGTACGCGTGAAAACCATGTACTTTGTTTTCTTTTCATTTAGAGCCAGTCGCAGACTAAGCAAAGACGCCTGCAAAATGCTAAAAGCAGATTGAAGATTATCAACTGCTGTCTTTACAGAGGGGGCAGATGTATATAAAACAGTGTCGTCAGCATAGAGATGCACCCTTGCTGAATCAAGACCAACACAAAGGTTATTTATATAAATGGTGAACAAAATAGGCCCCAAAATCGACCCTTGAGGCACACCCATTTTGACCTCCACTAGGTCTGAACTACTGCTGTCAACAGCTACACATTGGGTTCTCCCAGATAAATAGTTTAAAAACCACTTCAATGTTATGTCACTAAAACCAATATGTTGAAGACGTTGCAAAAGAAGATCATGGTTCACACAGTCAAAAGCCTTAGAAAGGTCAACAAAAAGAGCAGCACAGGACTTCTTGTTATCCAGGGCAGAGATGATGTCATTGGCAACTAAAGTAGTGGCAGTGATCGTGCTATGATGTTGTCTGAATCCTGATTGTGTAGATGTTAAAATTCCATTATCAGACAAGTAATGTTTAACCTGCTCATTCACTAAAGACTCAAATATTTTAGCAGTTACTGATAATCTGGAAATGGGGCGATAGTTGTCTGGCATTGAGGGATCACCGCCTTTCAGCAGTGGGAAAACCATGGCTGACTTCCATGACCTAGGGATTTCCCCACTGGAGAGGCTAAGATTAAATATTGAGGCTATAGGACTGGCAATCACACTTGCTGCTGCCTTCAAAAACAGGGGCTCAATTTTATCTACACCAGTAGATTTTCTAATGTCTAATTTAGACAAAGCTTGATACACTTGGAAGGGTGTAATAATAGCACTGGAAGGTGAGATGTAACTTTTTCTGCAGCCATATTAAAATGACCATTAAACGCATTAATAATATTATCTTTCCCTTTTACCTCACCTTGAGATGTTTTTAACACTTCAGGCAGCGTAGGTATTTCCACAGTCCCCTCAGTGGACTTAACCAGCTTCCAAAATGTACAGGGGTCATTTAGGTTTTCGTTTATCAATTGCAAATAATGGTTACTTTTGGCAGCCTTAACTAACTTTGTACACTTATTACGCAGTGCCCTATAATTATTCCAGGATACAGGATCGCCTTGTCGCTTGGCCAGAGACCAAGCCTTATCCCTCAGCCTGATATGATTTGCCAGGTTATCATCAAACCATGGATTATCTTTGCCACTGACCCGATATCTCCTCATGGGGGCGTGCTTATCAATTAATTGAATAAAAACAGTTTTAAAATATTCCCAGGCTAATTCAACATCAACCATTTCACCGATACGGTGCAGGTCACCGTCATAAAGATCATGCAAAAAGGCTTGCTCATTAAAGTGCTTATAGTTTCTCTTATAAATGAAGCGTGGTTTGGGTTTCACAGTTTTACATTTTCTGACGCAAGCAATAACACAGTGATCACTAATATCATTGCAAAACACTCCGGTTGCACAATATTTAAAAGCACAGTTTGTAAGAATAACATCAATAAGAGTGGATTTTTCCATATGCTTTGGATTTAAACGAGTAGGAGAGTTTATCAATTGCGACAGTTGCAAGACATCGCATATTTCCTGCAGCTTCCCCGGCATGCAGGGCAGGCAGTCCCAATTTAGATCACCCATCAAAATAAACTCTTTGTCGGATAATTTATTTAAGTGGTCCATAAGCACAGTTGCAGCCTCGCAAACTGCTGACGGTGGACGATAGCACCCCACGATACTGAGGTCAGCGCCATTGGGTAGCTCCAGTTTAACTGTCAATAGTTCAAAATATTTAGCTCTGGTGCACGATTCGATGCAAGAACAGTTCAAATGTGATTTGACATAGATAGCAATGCCACCTCCTTTGTTTACGCGGTCAGACCTGAAGATGTTGTATCCTTTGATGTGTATGGATGTGTTGGTTATTGAGGGTTTAAGCCACGTCTCTGAGAGAACCATAATATCGCAGTCAGCCAATTTTGCCCATATGCGAACAGAGTCTATCTTGTTTAATAGACTGCGCACGTTAAGATGAACAAAACGTAGCCCCTTGCTACTTGCCAGATCAGATGGAGTTTCGAGCTGGGTCCGTTCAGGCCCCGGGTTAGGGTGGATATTACCCGAGAGTAGCAACAGGAGAGTAATCCACAATGCCTTGATCGTTCTCCGCCGGTGGCTACCAGCCGCCACGACTGTGCGAGAGCGCAGCGCCTCCATCAACACCTGCTCTCGTAGCGGGCACAGGCCGCCCTCACACCCAGGTGAACCAAAGAGGTGCTCTGCAGTAATCCACCGAGAAAATTGTGCCGGTTCCGAACCCGACATGGTTGTGCATCGGGAGGTAATCCAATAAAAAGTAGGTGTAGAACTAACGTCCATTCCATTTTGTCCTGATTTATCCTCAACAGGGAATGTCAACGTGAGGCCCAGCAGGTAGAGCCAAACAGCAGGCAACATTGTTATGTCCGTTTTATATCTATTTCGCAAATTGCTCACTTAAATCAAGCAGATAATACTTTCATTGTAGAGGTGCACAACGGGAACACTTAGACAGTAGTTAAAAAACGGACAACATAAAATAAAACGCAGACAAGCTAGGACGTCAAACACACCTGCGCCGCCATCTTGGTGTTCTTCTACTGCTTTTCAAACTTCTCTTCTTCAAATTGCAGCTACACCTACAAGTGTTTGTTGCTTTCTTATCAGCATGTTTGCACTGAACAGCATTCAGGTCACAGATTTATTTTTATGCACATGGCTAAAATGGGCTTTATGGGCTTTGGGTCCTTGGGGAAAAGGAAAAAAAGTTACTTCCTGAAAGTTTGTGGCTCTTAAGACAAGTGTTAGCTGTGCCTCAGCAGGGCCCTGTCGCCAACTTATTTGCAGGGGCAGTCACCACAAGCAGGACTATTTGTTGCTAAAAGTTGTAAAATGACATTGTGATGTCACTCAATCTGAGAGATTATCCTGTTGAAAGTTATTCATTTAAATATATATTTTTAAGGAACAAAAACAGGGGAAAAAAAGGAAGAAAAAAAAAAGCAATAAATAAATAAATAAATATATATATATTTTTAAATGTGTTTATTATAACATAGTTTGATTGTGAGAGTAACATAAGAGAAGCACTTTTTAGCCCATTTTTAGAATGTTGAGGCAACTTTGTGACGGAAATACTTTTTTTTCCCCCTCCTATAATCATTGAACAATTCCAAATGATCTGTCTGACAATCATTTAAAAACATTAAGAAAATGAGGATTTTTGCATGTTATGCATGAGTTTTTTTGATTGAGCAAAGATATCACTATACATTTTGTGATTTAAAAGGAAAAATATATGTTTTGTTTGAGTAATTTTTGGGTGGGATTTGCATGTTTTTGTGATATAATGTGTAAGCTTTTTATTCCAAAGTAAATATACAACAAACTAGAAATGTTTCTAATTTTTAATGGTTGTCAGAGTCCATCAACCCCATTACAGAGACATTGTTAAGAGAGCAAACCTTCTAAACCTTCTAAATCATCGATCCAGCCTTCCCATCCTGTTCAGGGCCCTTTGTCGTCTTAAAAGGAGGGGGACTCGCTCTCATGGTGAACATGGAGAAAAATACAACCACACACTGTGGACTTCAGATGGCAATTTTGTTCAAGTGCATGTCCAGTGCATGTCCAGTAACATAGTATTCAACTAATGCACCTTGGAAGTACAAAGTGAAAAACAAACTATTTTTAATATCCAAGTCTTCAATGCCCAAACTCGTTTAAAAATACACATTTGGTTGATAAAGGAAATGTTGTTTTCGATCAAGAATAAAAAATAAAGGAGATTGTTGCAGTCGCTGAGTTTGCTGCTGTTTTGTGGAAAGGAAAAACACAGTCAGAGGAAAAGTCTTAAGGTCTTTGTGAGGTTTAGTAATCACTGTGATCTTCTGTTTTAAGATGTTGAGGCCGTCTTCTGATTTCCTCTTGTCAGAGATTTAAATTTGCAAGTTCCTATTTTCCCATCAGATGCACCTTAACCCCCACTTAGAGTCACTCTGTGGAGGCTCCTCCTAATTCTGCAGCAACTTATACGGCTATTCATCACCTCCTGAAGGACGCGAGTATTCTGTTTCACTTACTTTGAAGCATTCGTAAAATATATGATAAAACATTTGATCTTGCATAATAGGCTATTCATCCATTTTCATCCACTTATCCAAGGTCAGGTCACGGAGGCAACAGGTCCAGGAGAGAAATATTATGATATATATGCATAATAACCATCATCATTATTTATTTGGCACTTAGAAACATAGTATGAGATCGGGAAAACTAGCTTCTCTCAGTCAGGCCAGGAGAATAAACAGGGCCAATCAACACAACTGAAACATTTAAAGAGGAACTCTGGGGCATTTGAAGCGCATTTCCATTGCTAAAGGTTGTCAAATACTGATAGTTGGACACAGACAGGTGCAAATCAGCGCTCCCTGTGTGGAGATCGCGCTGTTTGCGCAGCCTGTCATGCGAGGCTAATACGTGGTGGCTAGGGGCAAGCGCTAACCCTTCCACGTAAAACAACAACTTGCACACTGCAGAAACGTCACACCACTTTATAAACCATCCGACAATAAAGTCACAAGCCTTACCATCAAAACCATATGCATGGTTCTCACATTACTGGCATGGGGACGTTACAAAACAACTTTATAAACAGCATGTCACTTACCTCTTGTCGGTATGCACGCGCATGTGAAAGTCCAAAAGAGTCAATGGAGAATAATCCCATATACAAAACAATTATCTTCTCTAGAAAAACTGCGTTCAAGTATTTAAAACATTACAAAAATACATGCCCAGTAATATTGTTGTAATGTTTTAAATACTTGAACGCAGTTTTTCTAGAGAAGATAATTGTTTTGTATATGGGATTATCGTCCATTGACTCTTTTGGGCTTTCACATGCGCGAGCATACCGACAAGAGGTAAGTGACATGCTGTTTATAAAGTTGTTTTGTAACGTCCCCATGCCAGTAATGTGAGAACCATGCATATGGTTTTGATGGTAAGGCTTGTGACTTTATTGTCGGATGGTTTATAAAGTGGTGTGACGTTTCTGCAGTGTGCAAGTTGTTGTTTTACGTGGAAGGGTTAGCGCTTGCCCCTAGCCACCACGTATTAGCCTCGCATGACAGGCTGCGCGAACAGCGCGATCTCCACACAGGGAGCGCCGATTTGCACCTGTCTGTGTCCTACTATCAGTATTTGACAACCTCTAGCAATGGGATTGCGCTTCAAATGCCCCGGAGTTCCCCTTTAACTGTAAACTGTCTTGCAACCTTTTTCTGTGTTAGTAAGCATTATTCTCTTTTGAGAGAGGCATTCTCTTATTTAATAAGTCATTTTCTGTCTCTTTGTTTTCATCTTCAGACACACGAAAAAGACCAGTAGACCTGTAAGTATTACAGTTACGGGATTTCTGGCCTCTGGCAAACATGCGTGTTCACAATTATTAGATCTGACTGCAGGAAAACTCCAGTCTTTATTTCTGAACACATACATGTGTACATTTTTCACAGAAGCCATTTAATCCCATCGATTACTTCGACGTTACTTCTGAAATAAGAGCCGTGATATTTGTTGGCGTGTGGAATTTTCTCCATTCGGGACATAAAACTCTTGGTGAATTTGAGTGTCCTGTGTTCAGCAAGCCTGCATTGATAAAGGCTTTGAGGGTTTCATATCACCCTCATCGCTCCCACAAATATTTTGGAATGGTGCTTAACCATTAGAGGTGCTGGTCATTACTCCTTCTGTTCTCAAGACAACGCGTTGCTTTCTGTTCCATATGCCCGTACTGAATTGGGTAAAAAGGCTTTTGGCTACTCTGCACCTCCAGTAGGGAATATGTTGCAGAATGACTGGAATCGAACAGGATTCATTTCTTTGAGTGCCTTCAAATCCAAACTGAGAAGACTTGAGGCCGACTCCATTACATGTACTTGTTTTTCATAATCTGCTTGTAAATCCAATACTTTTTCTTTCATTTGTTTATGTTTTTATCTGTGTAATTTTAAACTGTGCCAGTTATCTTGACCATGTCTCCCTTGTAAAAGAGGTTCTTGATCTCAATGGGTTATAATAATTAACGCGGTGCCACAAGAGATGGCAAACATATTCATGTCAGGCAAGAACCGATGTTCTTCTTCACAGTGCATCAGATCCAATAAGGATGATGAATGTCTGCGAGCTGATGAGCTCATATGTATATATCTGGATATTCCACCATAAGGATTTGTTTTGTCGACAGAAACAATCCCTTTTATCAAGGAATTTTAACAACAAAGATTACTCCTAGTGTAACAAATAGCTCCTTCTGCAACAGATCACATATCAAAGTGTCATGAAGCATCTGAAGGGGTATGTTAAGCCAAGATTAAGAGTCTTTATCTATCTTTATCTGTCCATTGGATCAGTGAGAGGAACTTTTCAGCCCATTCTCATGGTAGAAATAGGAAGCAAACAAAAACCACTGTAATGATAAACACAAACTTTATTTGTTTAGTCGAACCCCACACAACTGTCGAACTAATGCACTGCAGTTCGAGGTTTCCTTAGTGCAGGCGCACCACCTTTTTGTCTTTTATAGATGCGATGGGAGTCGTCGTCTGGGAAACCCAGACGAACATATGATAGACATTATGGGAGATTCTATTTCAAGGTTCCAACAAATTGGTGTCTAAAGCCTTGACACTGCCGGGTAGTTTAAATGCAGCGAGTGAGAGAAAAAGTAACCAGAGTCAAACCGAAAGTAGAGTTTAGCACAAATTAAAGTGTATCAAGTACCAGACTACAAACCACAACCTAGACATCAACTACTCAGTGTGGTCTGCCTTTGGCGAGATTTCTGCACCAGCTATTCATCTATCTATCTATTTCAGCTTGCCATCCGAAGGGTTAGGCTGCATCCGCGTTTGATTTTCTGAACTATTGGACGGACCAAGGGTCACATCAGAGCATGTGAACGGAGCGGACGGTGGAGCGGAGCGGTGAAATATGGTGAGAGCGGAGAGCGGTTTTCCATTCAAAAGCCGGAGCGCTCCAGTTCGCTCCGATGCGCTCACAACGTCCATTAAAAATGTCGGATTATAAAATTTGTAAAATAACATTTTTGATTTAATGTAGTCTAGTGTAATAAATTAATAATTAAATAGGAAACGCGGGGCAACATGAATGGAGCGGTGTGTTCTATGTGTAGCGGAGCTAGCATTAGTTGCAGAGAGAGTAGGCCTACGGATAATAAACAGGGAAACGCCCGAACTGTAGGGCCTACAAATGCTATCGAGTGTGGATTGTGTATTTCGTCTGGAGTTTTGGGACACAGGAACGCTCGGAACAGGTCAGGTACCATGAAGACATGTTCCCCTTTCTGATTGTCTGAATTAAGCTGACTGTTCAGGTGCTAGTTCTAACCGTGACCCTCGTTTCCTCTGCTTTGCTTCCGTTTCTGCAGATGCTCTCGCGGCCACACACACACACACACGCACACACACACGCACACACACACACACACACACACGCACACACACGCCTCTCCCTCCTCCTGCCTAGCCCAGCCTGGGCTCTCTCTTTGCTGTGTCGTGTGATGCTTATTTAAGCTGAGTAATCTGGTGGGCTTCGTCCTGACGTGGTAGTTTTCTACCTGGCGCCCAACATTTTCTAAACATTATTTTTTGTACGTCAGAGTGGCGATAATTTAACAGCCAGTTAAATAAGACAATACACCGGTCACATCATTAAATCAAACGGCGTGTGTCCCAGGGCCCTGTCATAATTACATGAAGTAAAAATGTCAGAAAATTCCTTCTCCTGAAAATTTGAGCGAGCATGGAGCGATTTCGCCTGAGCAGCAGGAAAATTAAGGTGAGGGCGGAGCGAGTTTTGAGCGGAGCGTCCTGGCGCAACTTTGAGCGGGGAGCGAATGAGCGAACATCCTCCTGAGCAGGGAGTGGGAATTGTGCTGCGCTGCGCTCCGCTCCGTTCACATTCACTGGGTCACATTCACAGAACGTGCCTTGATCTTTAATCTTGCTTAAATAAAAAAATAAATAATGCATCATCATGTAATTTTCATATAATAAATATTGCAGGTGTCATAACTCTTTTGGCCTTCCAAATAATTAAACTAAAACTCCGATATTCTTTCTCCAGCGACACACATTAACAATCATAGCACAACAGCCATACATGCAGGCACACACTCATTACACGACCACACACAAGGAAAAGCTCCTCATTAAGGCCAGGGCGACATCTCCCCATTGTGATGTGGACAGACGCTATCGACCTTCTCTATCTCATAGTCAAAACCTCTGTTGGGGCTAGTGACAGGGGGTAAGTGTCAAGAGAGACCATGAATGTAGAAAAGGGATGGAACGGATTGAAGGATAGGGGGGAACTCTGAAGGCGACTAGCTGTCAAGATGTGACGGCGCGGCCGACATTGTAATATCTCCTTACATGCGCCACAGAACCGGCTACTGTTCAGTAAAAAAGATTTGAGACAAGTTGTGACCACGCTTCCCACATTCCACTGTAGTGCTCACAAGAGTAATTAAAATTTTCAGAGCAACATCGTCTCCTCTGAAGATAAAAGAAAAAAAATCTATCTATCGCATTCCAAACCAGTGCTTGACTTGGGACTGATGCAAAAACATAAATCAAAGTGTAGTACTGATGGGAGGGGTTTGGCGAACTTCACATCCAGACTTTTGTTGGTTAATAGGCTGCATTAAGCCCGTCAAGTGGTGTGGTGCGTGATAAGGAGTCTCACGGGCCCAGTAGAGGCCTGAAGAAGCTCTTGTAATGAATGGTTGGAGCACTGCTGATGCACAGCAATCATTAACAGCCTGATAATTACTCTGGATACCTCAGTGAATTGTGTGCGTGTGTGTGTGTGTGCATGATGCAGATAGAGCTATTACGATGTGTGAGGCCTCAGAGAGAAACAGATAAGCGCTGTGTTTGTGTGTATTTTGCTTTGCTGGTTAACATATTGTGTATGTGTGTGGCCTAGAAACGTCCTACTCAAGCTTTGTATTCATATTCATGCTTACAATGGCAAATATGAGCGTTTTCTTTGCTGCTTACTCTGAAGGTATTTGCAACTGTCACAGTTACGAAAAAGACTTTGTTCCAAGACTGCAGCACTCGCCTTATTAAGGTGCCATGATGGCTGCAGGGCTCTGTAAGGAATGATAAAATCAACTTTTCTCACATCTAACATAAAAGATGACATCAAAACAAAATGCTTTCCTCCTTTTCATCCCAAATTAAAACTTCTCACCCAAGTCTTCTTTTTAACAAAGTTTCCCAACAACCGTGTGATTAAGACAAATGATCTCTTCAAGCACTGTCACTGAAATACTGAGCTGTTTACTCAGTGGGTTCATTATTACATGCTTGCTTTTTTTTTTTTGTATCACAGACTGACTGAGTTTCCATGGAAACAAACCCATCACCACACATTAGTGACAAGAGACTAATAAGAAGAAGAAGGAGGAATCACAGTGATGCACTTCTGTAGCTCTGAAAGCTCCAAACACTGCAGTAGGTGTCTTGCTCAAAGAATACACAGCGTTAAGTCCTTTAAGCGCTGTTTATCAACCCGGTTTATCTAGCAATGTATTCACAAAATGTGACACTTCCAAAAGTGACCTCAATCGCAATATTATGCTTTGGTTTGAGTGCTTTTTAGCATTTATGGCTTAATTGATATTTTAATTCTCTCCGTAATTCTGGTTTATGCTGTGACATGAAGAATGTGACATTTTATGCATAAACCTGCGTTAAATTTACATTGAAGTGATGCTATAAACACATAACAGGATAAAGTTCTACTATGAAGTGTACAACTTTGGGCCAAAAATAAATAAATAAAATAAATATACTGAAGAATTGAAGTAGTGTGGCCTATTAAAGAACCTTAAGCCTGCTCGTACGTACTGTAAAATGTGTTCATTTGTTTCATTTGTTTCATTCTGCATATTAGCCAGATCACAGAATGTGGATTCTTAATCACTGACAAGCTGTTTTGGAGAGACAGAACATAGTTTCCTTGTTTTCATACCTGACTGCTATTCTGTGTAAATTGCTGTGTGTCAGCTTGTTTATCAGTCTTTAGTCCCTAGCAATTCTTTAATCAAATTTACAAAAAACCCTGAGGGGATTCTATGATGCTTTTGTTATTGTTTTGTAAGAAAAAAAAATGTTCATGATTTTTAGATTTAATATCCTTTGTATGAAATTGAATCCTAACATTGAATTAATGCATAAAGGCAGTACAAAAAAGCATCACTATGACCATTACGAATTACATACGTTTCTTGCTAACCGAGCTAGATACTGAGAGCTAGCATTAGTTGAAAACTTCTCATAATAAAAAGAAGCTGGAACTCGACATCATACGTTTTCCTAAAGGATGACATCCACTCTCCACATCTCACCACTGTTGAACTGGCCAAAAATGTTCTAAAGTTGAAGGATGTGATAGAGGAAAGCAGTAATCTATGCATAAAGGCTGATCCATGAGCTGTCGGGCAAAAGATCCCTGGTTTGACACTCATCGTACTCAATGGTTTCTATCATCACTGCAGGTTTACACTTCATTTACACTCACAATTTTACTTTTTCATTGCACTCTCATCTATGAGTGGTTAGTAGGGGTGGGACAATACACTCTGCTCTCGAGACGAGACACAATATTGGGTTCACGAGAACGAGACGAGATTTTAAGAAAACTACAGTGTCAAATTATATGACTGGACCAACAGACTTTCATTTAACCGAGTTGCACATGCATTTTGAAATGTTTTATTATAACTCTTTACATGCATGATGTAAGCATGAGATTTTAATAAACTTCTTCTTCCACAAATTGAAACAAACTAAAAATTAAAAGTATTAGCCGCGGTGTACCGCATTATTTTCATACAATGCATATTGTCTGTGTCTTATCAGTCACTCTACTGCCATTTATCAATTCCGCCGGGTAGCCAAACTGCTGCCAAACAAACCATTTGAAAGTGGCAGGGGCATCTTCAATGGGAATGCCGGTATTTTCCGACATCATTCTGGCTGCTTGCTGGCTCACAAATCTCGCGAGACAAATTTTTAATGCGACGAGAAATATCGTTGAGTTTAATCTTGCGAGATCTCCTGGCACAAGAGCTCGTCACACCCCTAGTGGTTAGGTTTAGGAGTTAAAAAGAAGAGGATTAGAGTTAATATCCATGTACATTGTTAGATCTTCTTCTTCTTCTTTCGGCCTCTCCCTTTATCAGGGGTCGCCACAGCGAGTCAATCTCGCATCATTGATTTTGATTGATTTGTTTTACACCGGATGCCCTTCCTGACGCAACCCTCGCCACTTATCCAGGCTTAGGACCGGCACTAGAACTACTCTGGCTCATGCTCCCCAGTGGCTGGACGCTCACACTCATAACTAGGGACAAACATGGCATACACGGGGAGAACATGCAAACTCCACACAGAAAGGCCCCAGCCGGGAATCGAACCTGGAACCCTCTTGCTGTGAGGCGACGGTGTACATCGTCTCTTTACAAAATACAATGTTGACCGTCATGTCGCTTGAACTCTGCCTGACAGAAACCAACAGCCTGATCCAAGGATCATTACTACACAGACAAGTGGGCAAACATACCTGTTGAATATTTTCTGGTGAGAATGGACAGGCCATCCTATATTGTACGAAGCAGCCTGTTTTTTTTTTGTTTTTTTTATGGCTTCAGCTGTTTTCATGGACAATAACTCACAACTTGGTTTCAGACCTTTTCCAGTTTTTGACACACTTTCCATGATATGAATTTGTGTGTCTAATCCCAGACCAAAACAAAAGACGGTATAAAAAACACAAGATTGTCATCTAGCACAATATTGTTTTTTGTTTTCAATCACTCCGAGTTCAAATCAGCAATGCTGTGGTTCATTGTTTTATCATTCCAGGCAGAAGTGTTTGGCTGCTGTCCAGGGTGGCGTTTCAGTGATTGAGAGCCCAAACAGTCCTGGCCCGCCCCGTTTAGTTTGGTCTACAAAGGGGTAATTGAATAGCACAAGACTGCAATAGCACTGGACTGGAGGAATGCTGAGCTGCTGGGAATATGGAGAAGGTTTCAGCCAGCAGCAATTAAACAAAGAAATGATGCGTGAAATAGAAGGGAGGAGGGGAGTGTTGGTGAAGAGAGAGTAAAAGCGCTGGGATTATAAAGAGAAGCAAGATACATCTCAAATTTGGGGACAAACACTGGAGGTGCACAAAGAGGGAGAGGGAGAGATAGTAGCAAAAAGAGATTAAAGTTTTGTTAAATATAAAAAGACACAAAGAAGAGATGATTGAGACTTTTCAAGCGGCCATGCTGGGATGGCAACGCTTAGCCTGGCGGCAAAATGCAGAGTAAGCTTGTTCTATGCATCATGTGTGACAGTATTTTGGACTAAACTTCCCCTCAAGATGAGGATTTGAAACAATATATCAAACCTGCTGTCCCCTAAAAGCCTTACAGTGAGTTGAAAATGTGTGCAGTAGCAGCTTCTCCTGAACTGTTGTTTGACAGAACAGAAACTGCTGGTGGAACATTCCAGAACAGAAGGAAAGTATCGTTTGTAAAGTATGATGTTTCCTTTTTTTCTCCCATTCCTAACCTACGATCTCTTCTCAAATGGAGCAAATGATGTATCAGAAGACACTATTTTTCAGACTTTGTCCTCCACATTTGATTGTTTTATTTGTTGCTTTGCTCTCTCAGATGATGAAATAAACTGATTTGGGTTTAATAAAACCAGCCACACAGTAGATTTCATTATGCTGAGAATTGTGAAGTACGAGCATTTCTATATAGTATCCAGTAGAGGAGTCATGTAGATGCTATTTTTTTTTTAATGTTGCTAAAGTCTGATTAGCATGCAAGTAAACATTTTACTTCATTAACTTCTGAACAGTAGCTTAGCTTTCATTGGCTATTTCTTGTTCAAATATTATAAATTCTCTCATTAAGTCTTTAACTCATTATCTGACTCTTTGTATGAGCATTACTGTCATATTTTACTGTGCACTGTACATAACTTTATCGCCCAATTTCAGAATATTGGGATTAAATGCAGGTTTGTAAGACAATAATAACAGAAAGGCAAAAAAATAGGCTTTAAGTTAAAAAGGTAGAAGGTAAGAACACCATTGGACACCGCTGGACCACAGTAATGGTGACAGAACTAAGAATCAGGTGGGAACCAATGAAAGAGAGCCAATGAAAAAGCCTCATTACCAAAAGAACTGTGTCATTGGATCAGCGAAAGGTGCTGCAGTAAGAAAAAAAAAAAAAAAAAAAAAGCATTAGTTTTTTAGCGACATTTTACCAATGATCAAATCCAGTTGCCATGGCAACTGTGTCCCGTTGAATTGTTTGCTGCTTACAGCTACGTTGTGGTGCTATGTAGATATGAGGTTTACCAGTCGCTTTATGATTGTGCAGGAATAATAAAACACAGTCAACTCAAAACTCAAAAATTATTAGGGGGGTGGGTTTGTTGCCCAACTTTCAACTGCAGCCAGAGGTTAAAAGAAATGCCTCTAAAATTAGGAGTTTAAACAGCAGGAAACGACTTCTTTTTCTGCATCTTTACATGCAAGCTGGTTAAGAGTTCATCCTCGCTCCTATCAGCCGCTACAGCTGGATATTTCCTGGGAGCTCTCCACTTTCCACACACACGCATACACGTGAAGGCCAGGGAATCAGGGATTTAATGGATGATAGAGGAAAAGGTTTGAAAATGCATAGTGAGGATAACCCTGAAGTACTCTTAAATGTCAGTGGCCAGAGCCATGTTAAGGTCTGAGATGATTTCTGCACGGGCCGCGGCTGCGCTGCCACCGTACATGTGGCTTAATGAGAGGAGCTCGGTGAGCCTGCAGTGTGAAGAATCATCCGAAAATTGCTCTTCAGCTTTCAAAATGTAACACAAGTGAGAGGCAGTCCACTTGATGTGCAAAGGGGGGAAAATTTAGATCCGTGCAAATACTTCCACATGTATGATCTCACACACTCATCTAGCTTATGTGCACTCGTGCTTGAATTTGATGTCGCAGCTCACATTCAAAGAGTTATTTCAGGGAAAAAACAAAACATGCAATAAAATAGAATAAACCCTGAAATGGAGAGGTGTGGAATTATAGCAGATCCATGACCTCTGTGAGCCAGAGCTCTCCAACTGCCCTCCTCCTTCTCCTCCTCCCCGTCTATCTAATCCTGCCAGAGGAGTTTAATTTACTGCCCAGAGTTCCCTCACACAATTTCTTTAAAAGTACATTTTATGAGACTGCAATTCCATTTCATAGGGGGGCCCTGTACAGTAAATCCTATTTGCAAAGCGTCATATGAGGTCATATTAACATGACAAAAGTGCCTGTCTGCAGTCCTGTGCTTTGCTCTTGCCCATATTATCACCTCCTGAGGCATTTTATGGGATACAAGAGCGTCAACTGGTGTCCATCTGGGAAGTTGTAGAAGCTACTGCCGAGGCATAAGTGTTGATAAGATAGAAGATAAAAGTGGCCCGGCTGCAGTCAATAATATCACAGTTCTAGCTCTGGAAAGTATCTGCATCTTAAATGTTGCTTTTGCAAAGTTCAGTCGAATGAATGCAACAAACAAAAGAGGCAATTGTAGAAAGTGTAGCTTTTAAAGTAACAACCGACAAAGAGACCTATGTGCCTGAGACACTTTCAGGGCTATAGTTATAGAGAATCTCTAGTGTAGAAATAAAAACCATCGTTCCAAACCAAACTCAAAATATACATCTTGCTCCTGCAAGCGGCTGATATACAGATCATTTTTTTTCAGCCACTTGGCCAATCCGCTCATGTACCAGCACAGGAGGGCATACAGTAGCTGTCAAAGTTCTTATCATCACACTTTAGAAAATCTTTTGATGAAGCTTTATTGCCATCTGGCTATTAAACAGAATCCAGGTGCGGAAAGTTTGTGAAGCTTCCTCACTGCAACAAACTCGCACAAACTGGTTTTGAACTTCCTCCCTCTTACTGATGAGAGACCGAGGCTTTCAGCGAAAAAACACTTCGGTATACACACAACTTTAAAAGGTTGGCAAAAGTCATTGTTATGTAGTCACATCTATTTAGTGAAAAGACCACAGAAGTTGTTTTTCCTCTGCAGGTTCTGGGTAAACAGACTGGGAGTTCTCAGCCAGAGCCATATGGTCGTGTTTCAGGGGCCCATTTCTGATCATTAATGAGCTGTGATTGATTGGACTTTGAGCCCTGCTGTGTATGGCACTGCTACTGAATGAATGCTCAGCAAAAGGTGTTAAAGTTAAGGGACTGTGATCATTTATCAGGGCTGTGCATTATCATAGTCTTTTACAAAAACCTGTGGTTAGAATATAATTATCAGAAATTGCCTGAAAAGGACAAAAGACGAATAAATAATTCAAATAACTTGACACTTTTTTACGATGTGGGACCTGATTATGTAGCTCTGGATTGTTTTGTTAAAATGCGCAAAAAACCAAAAAAAATGTTTTCTACAATCTGTGGACAGGCAACCACGATTATTTCAAGGTGTTTTGTTTCTTTCTTTAAGACGGTATAATGTACTTTTTCAAGCCCCGTTCCACTTTAAAATGCTCGACAGTAAAGTCGGTGAGTGCACTGATATAATAATGAAGAAAAAGAAGAATATTTCTGTATCTGTTGCATTTATCAAAAAGTTAAAGAAAGCTTATTTTGGTCAGCAAATAAGACACAAACTAAATACTGAAAAACTCAATGAAAAGAGAAAAAACAATCATCTACAATACCAAAATCTAGAATCTGCGATGATAAAAACAGATGATGCAAGAGAAATATCTTCGATTTAAAAGAATTCACTGGCTCAGAATTTCATATTTTGTTGGCCAGGGAATTTCAGTGCCTTGAGGGTCTTTTTTCAAACACTGTGTCCAAGAGGGAATCATACAATGACATCACACGGTCAACTTTTGCTTTCAGGTGTAAGAGTGAGCAGTTATAGTGCAGGTGCATGTCTCAGAGACCCGACAACTTATACCGCAAATAAACGTTCCTGCAGATGCAAACACTGCAGCAGCAGACACTGAGGAGGCCGCTGGCAGCTTAGTTCTGCACCATCAGAAACGTTATTATTTAGGCACGTAAAAGGCTTCAACAGTATTCCACAAGCGATGCGCTTTAAGTCTTTGGTATTGCTTGTGTATCTTTTTAACTAGTGCTCCTTGGTAAAGTGTTCCTTCGTCGGTACAAAAAAAAAAAAAAAAGGTTTGTATGCATAATGCGCAACTCAATATTCAATTTACAGTAAAAAAAAAAAATCCAAGATCTCTAGAAAAAGGCTCAATGTATTTGAGCATGAACCCAATAGATTCCAGTGATTGTGATGCTGGAGCCAGTTTCTGAGTTGAAGTGTCATGTTAACTTATCTTTTTAAATGAGAAACATTTAGACTCACAAAAAAAAGGGTTCAGACCAATTTTTCTGTGTTTTTTTTTGATAATTTGCCAAGACTCTATCTCAGTACTTTGTACTCAGTTAAAGCACCTTCTCCAGCATTGGCAGTCTCAAGTCTTTCGTTCAGGCTTGGTACACCTTTGCTTTGAAGGTTATTTGTCTCCCACTCTACTTTGCAAAAATGTTTAAGCTGAACCAGGTCAGATGGGAAAGGTCAGTCCACAGTCATCTTCAGTCCAGGTCCAGATTTTGGCTGGGTTGCTCCAGGGCTGTGTGCATGTATCATTGTGAACATACACATCGGTTCAAACCAGCCTGAGCATTCCTGTTAAGGTTTTCACTCAGAATGGCTAAAACATTTCCTGTATCAGTCTTCTCTACCATCCTGACTGCTCTGAGACAATACAACATCTCCATAGCATTATGCTGCATTCGCCATGGTGTTGATGAGGTCATACTGCCTGGTTTCTTCCACACAAACACTGGGGAATGGCATTCAAATCAGTGTTTGTTTCATCTATGTTTTGCAGCTCTTCAGGTGCCTCTCAGTGAGCTCCTTAGTGAGTGATGACTTCTGTCTGTATAAGCCTGATTGGTGGAGTGCTCGACCGATGCTTGTTCTTGTTCTTCAATCTCCACAAAGGAGCTCCGGATCTCAATCATTGGGACCACGTACTTGATTGAGGCTTGTCTGGTCAAGGCCTTTCTTTAGCTGAGAAGCCAGATCAAGAATATTTGTTGGTGAAAGTCTCTTTCATTTTAGGCATTTGGAGGCATCAAGTGAATGTCCAACCTGTCTTGAAGGCTTAAGCAGAATTCGCTCAGCCTCAGGATTTATTCTATTTCCCTGAGACGCAACATTATTTGTGAAACCTTATATAGACAGGTGTTTGCCAACTTAATTGCATCTGTTGATTCATTGTGTCATATTCAGTCAAGTAGAAACATCACAAGGAACGCAAGTCGACAGAATGCATCCGTGGTTATGAATACCTTTGTAAATAGGATGATTTATTCCTTTTTTTTTTCTTTACAGTTTAAGAAATCATTAGGTGCGTTTATATGGACACGTTTAATCTGATTAAATGCACGTTTAAACCGATTACACGTGTAAAGAGATTAAATATGCGTCATGTAAACAGTCAAATAATCTCTTTAAATATAAACGGGTTAAATATTTAAACCGATTACAATAGGTGGTTTGGACCGTTCATATAATCCGATTGAAGGAGGAAACTCCACATATATACAGGCGCACCTGGATAAACCGATTATTAGAACACGTTTCATGTTACTGCGCAAGTTTAAGGGCGAGCGAGATAAAGTTAATAAAGACTGTGTAGTTCTAGTTAAACGGCAGATAACGGAAGATATCGAAGTTAAAATGACGGCGACGGTGAAGAAGAACAAAAATTGGTCGGGGGAGGAAACAGTGTTTTTATTGAAAACGTTGCAAGAGCAAAATATAATGTCAAAACTGGACGGGAGGAAGATGAGGAACTCGGAAATCTTTAATGATGTCCACACAGCCTTGAAAGAGGCAGGGTTTGACCGGTCCGTTGACCAGATTAAGTCAAGATGGAAGCCCTGAAGGCCGCCTACTCCAATGCCAAAAGGCAAAATGGTAAAAGCGGATCAAGCCCGGCCAATTTCGCGTACCAGACGGAAATGGACGACATACTGGGAGGCAGACTCCTTTCGGACGTCAGCCATGGTGTCGATGTCGGATTTGAGGAGGAGATAAATGTTACTAGTAAGTAGCCAAAGATCTTTTTTCTATGTGTGTAGCACCAGTATGTAGGCTATAACAGCCTGTCTGACCAAGAGTGGAAGTTAGCCTGTGTCACCACAACCCCCTACATGTTTTAAGTTGTCCATACAATTAATAAAATCAAACCCATTAAATCCAACTGTCCTACCTGAAATCGGTGTCTCGGTCACAGGAAAGCTCACAATTATGTCAAACTAATCCACTTGATTTACGAAGATGAAGCAACTGCAGACGTGCTAGCGTCCTCATCAACTGAACAGTTGTGTACAATCCTCTCAGTTTATCCGTTTCTTCGGCAGATGTCATTTTTAACGCGTATTATGTTTTGTAAAGAAGAGGCGTTGTGTAACATAATTTAAAATCAAACAGGGCATTAACATTAATGGCAGGCAGGCAGCCAGGCAGAGTCATACGTGGCTGGCAGCATCAGCATCACATTCTTCTTCCTTCATAGGTTCCCGTACTCCAGTGTATAAAACGGTTAGAAAAACAAACCGACAGCCTCGCGCGACCAAATAGACATCTTTGCGTGCGAGTTCTAGTCGGGATTTTAAATGTTATTTTATTTTTTTAAAGAAAAAAAAACAGAGCACCTCATTTTTTCATGTAACACAAAGCAAAGAAACAGCTCAGACATACTGCAACATTTGTTAAAACATCGTCCTATCGGATTAAATTGCTGTAACATGTAAACTCTGAAGAAATTTAATCTCTTTATTTGTGGCTCATGTATACAGTTCGGTCGAATTCTTATAAACCGATTACATGTAATCTCTTTAAACGAAACGTGTCCATATAAACGCACCTACTGTAAAACCTCTTTCTGCTATTTCAAAGTGTCACATTGTGTGTAGGTTTGACATCTGAAACAGGAACCAAACCGTTATCAGTACTGTATACCCAGAGAATATGTGATCAGGCCTACAATGTCTATAGGTTATTTCCCTTGCCCTTGTGCTCTATTGCCTCGCAAGTGAGTTAAAAAGACTGCAGAGACAAACAAGGCACCCTCAGCCGGCAATCAAAAGTTTTCAAACTGCTGTCTATGCAAGTTTACAATGGGAACCTTCCAACGTGTGACAGTATTTACATAAAGGATTCAGGCTTGGTTGGAATATTAATTATTGATATGAACTGGAATGAATGATTTATAACCAAAGCCAATCAGAAGCTGCTTTCTCCCACTCCCACCTGACGGGTATTATATATTTATAACTCAAGGACATGCTGTCATTGTTTAGGCCTACCTACTTACGCCTGGGTTACAGTGGAGCAAAGCTTTTGTTTCCCTCTCCATTGTACTTTGCCTTCAAAGACAATTGCTATTGGCTGTTCAGCAGAAAATGTACTCGGGAGACAACTCGTGGCCTTCCAGTTAAGAGTGCTCTTGTAAGATGCACACATACAAACTGTAATGTCGAAGCTCTTTTCCTCAGGCAGCAACCCTTTCTCAAGCCCTTTTCATTCGGCAAAGAAATAATATCTGATGTTCACACAGACTCTTGACCTTTACTACTGTGGAATTCAGAGGAATCCTTTAAATATTTAATTTCTTTAACTTTGTGCATACCATTTAATGCAAACTTGTGCTGTTGCATAGAACAAGATTTCAGAACCATGTATGCTCAAGCTAATGTGTTTCGTCTTTAACTGAGCCTCACAATACATGAAACGCCACATTGGTGAACACAAAACTTTAACAGACAAAAAAAGTATTAATGTATGGCCCATTTGTATTGTGCTCAATGAAAAGGACACTGTGAATGAAAATGCATTTAGCACGCCATCATTAGATCTGAATTTAGAAAGCAATATGCAAAGTGTTTTTTTAAATTCATGCGTTCAATTAACAGAGACAATAAAACAGGATCAAACGGTGATGTGGGCTGGCTGGAAATATATTTACTTGCTTCAAAGCAAGGAAGTCACCCATGGGAGAGGAGCAAAAATGAATGGGCCAAATTGATCGTTGGTTGGAATTAACCCCACTTTGATTGGTGCTATTGTAATTGAAGGTCAGTCGGGTTCCTGTTATACATGACGTACAATTGATAATTGGGAGCCTTCCAATATGGAGAGTAAATTAATTCCTAGGAATGAGATAGCACAATGTGCGGGTCGGTAAGTTGTTAATCAGGCTAGACTCCTGCTGTATGAGGTGAATAGCTGAAGTGCACGATGCATAGATGATAAACTCTAAATATAAAATTGTGTACCAATGAATAATTCAGATGAACCCCTCATTAATAAATTCTTCTCGATGTAAAGATTCTCTGCTTGTCTGGTGAAAGGTTTGCATTAATTATTCTGCTGTGAATGTACTGTTCATGTTTATCTTATTGGACTTTATGAAGTTTAGTTCTTGCATCTTCACCACATCTCACAGATAAGATTCTAGTTCAATTCTAACTCAAAACATTCTTTTTGCAGTCAAATATAGTTTTGGTTGTTTGGTTCTTTTCCTCCCTGACCCCGTAGAGGCGTGTTGGCTTCCATATTTGATTGATAGCATCTGGCAGGGTGCCAAAGTGCCAAAATGATAGAAAAATCAACTGATTTGACTGGCTGTACGGAAATGGAGGGTGATGATGTGGGTGTCACAGATTTAAAGACTGGTCACACCACAAAACACAGCTTTCCCAGCTATAAGATAACGGTGTGACACGATGGCTCTATCTGTTTACATTAACAGACAACATTCCAGGTGGGAAATAAAATGCCCAAAAATACTGGTTTCAAATTGACAATTTTGATTCACTATGAGAATTAAAAACTAGTCACATCCAAAAGGGAATCCCAACACCAATCACAAGTTTCTGCGTACTAAACCCATCTGTTCTCACTTCCAAATTGTCACATATTGACGTTCAGTTAGGACCCTGCATCTGTTTAAAACATAAGGGGTCCCCTAAAAATGTCCCTTTTGGACATGCAGCATTTCCAGAGCTGGGACTGTAACAGCTGTGGGACACATTGCCTTGGCGAAGTGATAAATGTTGGCAAAGTTTTCCGCAATAAAATGAATTCTACTGTGTAATTAATGTCTACCCGTGATGTTTTTCTAACTTTGAAGTGTAATGGATGAAGGTAAAATCCCCTTTTGCTATCAATATCACTGTTTTAAAAACTAGCACTGTAGAATTACGTTTTTCTGTCAGCGTTTACTGTTAACGCAGCCAAAAGTAAAACATATACTTATTGCCAATACTTCTATTGTTCCAAGCAGAAATGATAGGCTCACTAGTCCTGATGCAGAACGAAGATGGCTGTTGTGCTGTTAAGTTTCTTTTCCTTTTGGCATTTTAAAGCTATCAAGCTTACTATCAGTCAGTTCTTAATACAATCCATTAGATATACTCACCAAAGGTTAACACAGTCAAAGCTCACAATGCACAGCATATTCAATTAAAGTTAGCACAGATTAATTTTACCTCCCTGAGTAAATACTTTGATAACAGAAATTCCACTGGACTGAACAGATTTTGCCACAGAAATACCGTTTTAAATCCAAATCTTTATTGAGAATAAATACAGAGACGGTAGCCAACCTCGTGAAACAAATGCATTAAAAAAGAAAGAGAAATCCCCATTCGGTTTTGCATATTTACTCATGCAAGAGAAGAAGGCCGATGATTTATGGAATGGATGTGTAATCTCTAACAAAAAACACATACAATTCAATTGCAGCGGGAATGCTTGAGTATTCCAAGCAGGACTAATATTTACCCTCTGGACATTTCCTCTCTTGCTTATCTCACAGTTTTGAATTTGAATTTACTGCCTAAATAGTTCCTGTCCGCTATATCAGCATATGGACGGCGCACGGTATCACACGTGCATTGGTAAATCTGTTGTATGCTCAAAGTTGAAAAGATTCCCATTTCAGTCTGGCTGTTGCACACATGCCCACTCGTGCACTGCAGCCTGTGTATTATCCTCCCACTCCCTCACACCCACGCAGACAGCAGCATGTTTGGTGAGGGACATGTTTTTTCCTTTTTTAAGGGTCCATTCTAAGAAAAGTTCAAGAAAGAAATCAACAGCTTCTGAGAGGAGTAGCATTGCTCCATCTCTCTTATTATGTTTGGGAGTTTGACTCATATTCCCTTCATCATGTACTACAATTTTCCACTTTACATCTGTTACATTACTCTATATTAAAGATATGTACAACATTCATATACTGTAGTTAGTTGTGCATATTAATATTACACACCAGATGGCCTTAGCAGCAAGTGAGAGGGAAGCATAAGCTTGAGGATGACACGCTAAGACATTACACCATCAATCTCTTTCAGACAGCTTCTCTCCTATTCATAAATCAATAATTCTCTATCATCTGTAGTCACACTGTAAATTGCAATATGGCATGATATTCAGAATACAGTGGAGTTCAAAGGCTTTGCATATTTGTGAGAATTATACAAGCTAGTCCATCTACCGGCTTAGCCTCAATCTCATGATGATGCTAAAACCTGTTCTGAGGGATCCTGCCTGAAGTGGGGGCTATTTGAAGTGGCTTTGGCAGCTCCTGCAAAGAGCTAGGTACCCACTGTAAGAGATAGGCAGACCCATTGTTGAAGAGTTGGCCAACAGTTCTTGCTCCGTTTGCTTGGACATGGATTTGGCCCTGTGCTAAGCTTCTCATTCCAGTCGGCTAACAGCACTTGTCTATGCCGAAATGAGAAGCCATTAATGTGGAAATGACAAGAAGTTTTGTGAAGTGTACACAAGTAAAGTTAGGGGAGGAAAATGCTCTTACATGAAACTAGAAATATTTTCCCTGTATGCAAAGGCATCTATGTGCAGGATCAAAACTGAATTATAATCACCCAAAGGGGAAAGTTAGATATGCTTGCACTGCTACACTAAATGCTCCAAAGAGCTATGCCTGTCCAAGTGCTTGACATTCATCTGCTTCCAAACACTATTGTGTAGTTTTGTGATCAGCATAAAGGTTCTATTTATCGTAACTCACATATTTAACTATCAAGTACACATATTCAGAATAACATCCAAACCTGCAGCAAACGCTCCTGTTAAGGTGTCAAAGTGACATTTAAAATCACATTCCTTTGTAATGAGAAAGTATCACGCCTGATGATACAGGAGCTTTTATCCACATTTTTTGTTCTTCTTCTTTTCCTTTTTTCCAAGTACATTTGTGAAATATTAGCATTTGAGCTTCAGTCTTTGGTTGGCAGCAGAAGACTGAGATTTAAAAGTTAGTGATGCACAAAGCGGTGTTGCACTGCTGACTGGAACAAGTCACATGCATTGCACCGGTTATCATGATTAAAATCTATAAGTCTATCAATTTACAAGAGCCAGCATCATGTGTGCACCCATCAGGCAGTTGCATTCATCTCCCACTCAGAAACTGAAAAAAAACACTTCTGACACCGTTGTCTATGAGATGCAACCTGATCTCTCAGAAATATGTCAAATCATTTATCTCTTAAACCACTGATTACATGATGGTGGCAAGACTTGTGTTGAAATTGCATGCTGGCATCACAGAAATAATATCAGAGAAGAGGAGTTTTGCTGTTTCTTCATGCTGTTTTTTTCCCTTTCCCTTTCAGTTGCTGTTTGGTTTAAGCATAATATACTTGGCTAGGTTAAGAAAATGCACTCGGTCTGGGGATTATTTAGAAAACTGGAATAGAAGTTTCTTTGTTTAGAAGGGTTCCAATTAGCTGCTATCAGGGGGGCAGTTGGTCCTCCTGTAGCCTGGGCGAAAGCCGACTGTTGACTCTGTCAAACAGTCTGGGAAAACCCAAGAGGAATCCGTTCCATGGAGGGCGGGACCTTACCCAGCAACTTAAATTCATTGGAGTAACGGAGTTCCAATCATAATGTTTAGAAATGACGTCGGTTATGCGCCGAGGTTCATGCTTACTCTCGCGAGGCTCTAGCTCGCGAATCACGCTTCCCACATCCGCTTTCATTATACCGGTACCATTTGATAAATCAAACTTTTCCCAAAGCCAGTTGGAAGGAGAGCTTCGACATCCTTGCCACTAACAATATTGAAGAGGCATTCCTCTTGCTCTCGTTTTAATTGTGTAATGCTCTCCAGAGTTGAGACAACTTCATGGATAGCTTCTAGCGTTCTTCCGTCGCCATGTTTATTTCCGCTGCGGTTGAACTACAATTATATGGACTACAATGGACTCCGCGCGTGAGTTCTGCGTCACCACTCGCAACTGTTTGCTGATTGGCAAAACACTGAGCGAACCGAGGTAGGGGGATTTGGCCAGACTATGTGCGGAGCCAAAATCTTTGGGCGGAAGTACATAGGATGGCGTCGCCAGGCTAGTCCTCCTGGGGTCCACACATAAAACAACAATATATAGAATTAAATTCAGTTAACATCAATCATCATAGAATTTATAAATTAAAAAAAAAATGCAAGTTTGAATGGGTTAGAATAAGGATGGATCAAATGAAGGTTGTCACAAATGTATTGGTGTACAAATACTCATTATAAAGGTTCAAAGAGTTGGAATGAAGTTTGCCGTTTAGACTCTGGTGCTGCATCAAGACAGAATGTGACATGATGTGGAGAAGGTGGAGCTGGAGAGGAGGTGGGATGCACGCCGATGGTCCAGAAGGAGAACGACAGCAGAAGTGAGACTTTAAAGGATGGAAAAGAGACTGATTGGCTGAGTGAGAAAGGAAGCAGGGAGATCATTGGACCTAAGCAGTGACATCATAATTAAAGTCAAAGGTTTGACAGCATATGAAAGAAGGGAGTGGCAGAGGAAAAGCCCAAGACAAGAAAGAGTAAGTTAACTGGATCATATCTCCTTTAGTGAACTTTAACCAAATCTTAATCTGGAACAAATCTATATTTTCATGTTCTTTTCAAAGCCCAGTTTGCTGGTAGATTTATTTAGAGAACATGGTATCTTATTCCACTACATGGTATCCCTGCACAAAACTGCATAACACATGTTCTCTGTGAAGGAAATAACACTTGACAATGTGTGACCTGTCTAGTAATATGACTGTGTATGACATGCAAAATCTTTTGAGTATAAGCTCTTAGGCTCTGCCGTGGTGTATATGCATTTGAAACCAGACAAGGACATTGATTTTTAGTCTACATTTTACTTTTAAACATGACAGAGCATGATGCATGCTAAGTAAAATAGCTGTCTCTTTTGATGGAAACCACCAACAGGTAGCCCTGTTACCTCAGCACTCTAATTGCTCTTTAGTTAATCATTTAGTTCAGATCATACAGACATTTTGACAACTCAACTAACCAACTCTGTCACTGTCTGTTTAAACTTAAAATTCTTATCTTGGAGTAATTAAATATGTCCTTTAGCTCCTGTATTTAGTTTAAATTCACTTTTAATGGGTTATTCTTTTCTCTCTTTCTCCTGCTGTCATCCACAGCCATTTCTTGATGGTATTAATTTTGTTTGTTTACTTGTTTTTTGTTGTCGTCGATGGATTTCATTTGGAAAGTCAATGGAAGAGTAAAAAAAAGTTTATCTGACAGTTATTCCAACGTAATTATGAGAAAATTCATGTTGAAATCATAAAAATGGTTGTGGCAGCAGCATCATCATCATTGTTGCGTGTCAGTTTAACAAAACAAACACATTTGCATTGTAATGTGTCCAATACCTTTAATAATATTCAGATGAAGTACCATTAGGCTTAGTGTTGGCCCTCATTTAGGAAAACATTGTTTGGATTATCGTGGTTTACAGAGCCCCTGTCTGCACCCTGTCCCTGGCATATGTTATCTGCAGTCACAGCTGCATGGCACGTGCAGAACACAGCCCCTCCACCCCCCATCTGCTGATCCAGTCTTCCACTCCTTTATTTCCATCCCTCTCATTCTCCAAAGCCCACCTGATGTGCCCAGCAGAGGGGCAAACCTGATACAAACATGGCTGCTCAACAGCTCTGGCAAGAGACAAACCCTTTCCTTTCCTGGAAGGCCTGCACAGCGCGGATGTGCCATGCAATCTGCATGGACTGGCTGATGGTTGCACTTAGTTCCACTCCTCCTTGCCAACACGAACAGACCCTTCGGAAACTGCTTTAGTTGTGTGCCAGTGTTCCCACCATCCTTTGGATGGACGTGCGGGTATGGTGCCAAAGTGGCTGGTGCCACTTTGGAGTTCGCCCATTAGTCGATCTATTGTTAAAGCTGATGCCCACTTCAAGTGAATGAGACTCGCAACTGTGTTATACGACTCATATCATAGGATAAATACGTTCGGACAGACAGCAGTGAGAGACCTGTTAGACAAAACCCCACGAAGGACTCGTAAATATGCAATTTCTCATGGCATTCAAACACTTGAAAATGATAGCATTTACATACTCATTATGCCATAATTGTCTAAATTTGGAAAAAAAATCTTAATCTTTTACTTGGTTAAGACACAGGAAATGCCACCAAAATGGGGATGTTTGACACCAATTAGCACAGCTGCTGAGGTTTTAACTTTTAAATAACCTAGTTTTGCCCAGTTATGCAGACTCAAAGCAACTAGATAAACACTCATGTGCCACTTGAGCCATAAAACATCCACTTGTTTTGCTCTTACGTTTGTTAAAAACAGAGCAACAGCTCTAAGCACTGTGTCCCATTTCAGAGATTTCTTGTTAAAAATAAACAGTACGGAAAAATATTACAACTCAAGCAAGATAAAAGAGCTGCTATTCCAGTTTGACTAAGTTACTTTGTTTCCCAGAAATAAATGCACCGCGTCGACAAAAAACTTCTTCTACATGAAACTAAAAGGAACACAGGGGACATGTGGTGAGGAGGAAGTCATTGTTGTCTTTTGTCTGATTAATCAATCCTGTATTCAGGTTGTGTAACCAGCAAAACATTGTGCTATTAACAATGTTTAGCAGGAAATAATGCACTCAGGGAGGAAGGGCAAACATGACTCAGTGGGGCGAAATATAGAATAGGGTAGAAGAGAATGAGTGAGGAAGACGAGCAAAAGGAAAGTCAAAGGAGGAAGATTCTTGGTGAGTGTGGAGAAGCTTGGGGCCTTTGGGGACCCAGTGTGTACAAGGCAGCAATTATACTTGATGAAGTGCCTCCCTCTGCAGCCCCCTTCAGCGTCATTTCCCACTAGTGTGCTCCTCACCACAGCCACATACATCTTCCTGTTGCAAAAGATCTCATTAACAACCAATAGATGGGACGTCACTTATCTTTATCAAACATATGCATAAGTGCCCCCTTATGATTCTCCTCTCCCACATCCCGCTCTTGCTGTCGCTCTTTTGACGCATTGTCTTAAAGGCAAATCAGTTTCATTTAGGAGCATAAAAGCAGATGGCTGGTTAGTCCACTGAAATGGAACAACTTTCCTCATTACCAAGCAAATGGCAGGCTTTTCTATTTCTTAAGTGAAGATGGGTGGTGGGGGGGGGGATCAATGATACTGTAATGGGCATAATTAGAACAATAAAGTCAAAGCGGGAGCCACGAGAATATAAAAAGGAATGCTGATTTCAGTGTCCTGAATTACTCCTTGAAGCATATTTCTGTCATATGTTTTTACAAATCTGTTTAGCATGTTAAGTGTCACTTATTTTGTGGTCTGCATTTTTGAAAGATTAATGATTCTTATGTCGATCGGAATGGAATATCAAAATACACAATTTTGTTAAACAATAGCGAAACTGCTGCCTGCTCACATTCAAGAGACCACACAAACAAAGAAAAAAGAAAAAAGGTGTGACCTCCTTAAATTAAATTTCCATCTTTCAAATTGATCTACATCTTTAAAAAAGGTTATTCAACACATTCGGAATAGTAATTAACACCAGCCCAAAGAGAAATGTCCGCCAGTGCTCGCTGTGAAAGGCAAATGAAAGGACGTGAGAGACGAGGGCTCATCTCTGCCTCATTGTCCCACAAAAGTTCTTCAAACCACCTTTATATTTTCTCAGATACCATCTTCCTTTTTTTGGTTCTTGTAATAAGGACATTTTCCTCTGTTGAAAGTCATGGGGTATCTTCTTGGGCTATTAGTTTTTGCTGCCATTTAGTTAGATTGTGGACTCAGTCGTCCCGGATGATAAGAGCCGAATAAGTATCTACAATCGGCCACGGTAAACAAAGACCTCTGCTGCCAAAAAAGTAATTACACCGTGTCATCTTTGCATTTATTCTAGTATTGTGCTTTCTGTTTAACAAGGAATCCAGACTGCAAGAGGGCCAAGCTAGTACATAACATGTGCCTAATTTCCCACCGGAAGCACAGTTTGTGGTAAGACTAAAATATTACTTAAATGATCATGAACCAGCTGGAATAAATAGACATTTTCTTTCTATTATATAATCCAAACAATATGCAACAGCCATTCCAGCAGCTCTTTGAAATAATGTTACATCACCTGGCTGACATTTTCACAGTGACAAAGCTAGCATGCTGATTAACTGGTTTACTGGCTTTAAAACAGGTTTTAAAAGCTTGACAAGTCAAAAATCTATAATGTTCAAGTCGTTATAATGCTCATATGAAAGTTACAGGCTGACTGTTACATGATATTTCTATTGAATCAAAGTCTTGACCACCAGTGGGGCAGTTTATCTGTTTATGAATTTTTCCTCATCCACTTTCAAGCTGTGGATACAATCTTGGCTACAACACTATATGGATACAACAGCTAATAATACTAAAAGGTGTTGAAAAACTGGTTGACAATGCAAAGAAGATATTTTCTATTTACAGGTTAAAACAAGTCCCAAAGAAAGACCATTCGCGCAGAAAAAAAATTCACGGGCATTGATTAGTTGTTGATTAGTTTGATGCAGGTGCTCTAGAATACGAACGATGAAGCACTTTTTATAACCTTCTACAAAATACTTCTATTCCCTGAGCAAACGTATCACACAGCCTTCATCTCCCTCTGTTACTACACAGGTCTCCTCTCCATCTGCCCGTCTCCCTCTCCTCTCCTCTCTTGTATTGTCACTCACATGCTTTCACTACAAAGGTGCCTCGATGCCTCAAATCTTCAGCACTGATCTCCTCAAGCAAAAGGGTGACCCACGTGGGATCTGCCTCGCTAATCACTGCCTGAAACCACTCTGGGCTCACAGTCCGGGAGATAAAGACAGCCGTGAGCTTTTCTCAGCTTTAGCAGGCCTCAGCGGCTGTCTCTGTCTGGAATGACAAGCAAGACTGTTGCTGAGGTGAAAAATCGCCGCTGGCCAGCCAACTGCGAGCTGCCTTTCCATCTTTCCATCTCACTGTTGAAAAAGTTCCTCCACAATCTTCGGAGTGAACACAAAGGAATGTCACCTCTGAGCCGGAGTGACGCATGCTGCACTGCAGGTTAACCCGGCTTTAGGTCTGCATGCATAATTATTGTCATTTCATTGTTTTTTAATGATTATTATTTCCAGGTCCCCCCCCCCCCCAGAAATCTCTAGAGTGATAAACGATGAAGAGTGAGGCCTAGAGAGTGAGCTTCGCATGGTTGCGCCGAATTCACAATTAGCCATTTCATTAGCATTCATTAACATTTCATTTTATTGTGTATATGGGAGCAGCAGTACATGAGGTGAGGGCAGATGCTGCATTTCCCCACTGACCCGTGAATGCACATGAATGCATTCTGGTGGCACACTAATAGCAGCCACTGTTTATGCATATT
Organism: Odontesthes bonariensis; assembly: GCF_027942865.1. Lineage (NCBI taxonomy): Eukaryota > Metazoa > Chordata > Actinopteri > Atheriniformes > Atherinopsidae > Odontesthes > Odontesthes bonariensis. The sequence continues at coordinate 9,813,099 of NC_134524.1, forward strand.
ATCACTGAACGTAGGAAGAGTTTCAGAGAGAGCTATGATTGGTAGATGAATTATGGTTGGGTTGTACGTGTGTTACCAACATAGTGGGAATTTGTCTCATTGAGGTTACCAAGGTTATCTTGTTAAATTTGAAAGTTAGTTCTGCATCTGAAGGATCAATCCGCTTTTTAAAGTTTTATATTACCGTCTTTAATTAAGAGTGTATTCTTTCACACTCAAAACAAATCCCCGTTTGCATGCGAGTGTGTTCTGCTTCACCTGAAACTGCGTCTCAGGTCTCAGAAGGACTGTCACTTGTACACATGTCTTGCTCTCCAGTTTGAGCCCTTCTCTTTACACTCAGGCCTTTCTGGGGAGAAACATCTTTTGGATTAACTCTGTTCGCTCTCAGATTGCTGTGAAACAACCATCCCAGCCAACAGAGTACCTAACACATGACACTGACATCACTGTGCTTATGGGTGCGCTTGTTTCACTTCACAGCATCCCCTCTTGAGCATTATTGGTTAACTTCCCCTTCAACAGATCACACAGTCAAATTTAGATTTAATTCAGTCTTATTCACAGGTAAGAATATATCTTGTATTTTACTCTCCCAGTCAGTAGGAAGCTAATTAATCTGAGGGTGGTAGTTAAACAGTACAATGGTACTGCTCACAAGCCCAACTTAGGGGAAATCAAAGTGAGTTCTTTGTCAAAAATACTATATCAAATCAAATTTATTTGTATAGCACATTTCATGTACAAACAGTTCAAAGTGCTTTACATAAAATAAAAGCATTGCAGCAGGGAGTGCAAGAAGCATTAAAAATACATAAAATAATATAAAGAGAAACAAATAAAATCATTTAAATGAATTTAAAATCAGGCAACAGTCTAGATAAGTTAAAAGATATTTCATGCATAGACACATGAGAAAAGAAATGTTTTTAACCTGGATTTAAAAATGTCTACATTTGGTGAAAGTTTAATCTCCACTGGCAGTTTGTTCCACTTGTTTGCAGCATAACAGCTAAATGCTGCTTCTCCATGTCAATGTTACCATCATACCCTATTCCAACAGGTCTTAGTTTAGGTTGCAGTGTGTATATTCACGCAGATAAACATAAATGTGTGTGTATGGGGGTGGGAATTGGTGGTTTTGGGGTCTCTGCCTTTGACAGAACAAAGACACTCAATAAGAGAGATGAGCATGAGAATCTATTAATTTCTGTGGAAGCTTGGTCATTACAAAAGGTAAACACTGACATTTCAGGCGCCGTGTTATTTTGACTGACTACCTATTAGAGGGTTTAATGCAGCGCGCAAATGTATACTTCAAGCTTCAGTGCCTTGCCAATGGACAGGGAGAGCGGATGACTCAATCTACTGGTTTTTATTCAGCAAGGTCACTCAGGACGTCAGTAGGTTTGGTCAAAGCCAGACCCCCCACCCACCCCGCACACACCAAAGCAGACAGTATCATTGACACTTTTGTCAGCAGAACTCTGCAAAGCCAGGGCTATTAAGGGCCTGTCTCCATTTGCAGAATGTTGCTTCTGTTTATAGAAGATAGGGGTAGTAAATCCATTGTTATGACTCCTCATCAGCCTCTAACTTAGGGGAAAGCTCTGCAGTCACATATTCGGATTCTGTGGTGCCCGCTGACAGCCTCCGCAGACAGCTTGGTCAGATAGTAAAGCCACCAACTGTCGAACTCAGAGCTGTGAAATGTAAAATTTGAAATTGTTCCTCCAACAGCTGAACAAAAACGTCAGCGATAATGGTTCACACAGACACACTTAATTGGCTTCACTGACCCTCTAAAAAACTCATCAGTTCACTCGAAATGATACAGTACTTGCGATGAAGGATTACCACCAAATGATTGGTCCATCTTTTGCAATTCACCAGCATCTGTAATTTTGAAAGTAGCAGTTCTTTGTAGTTCAGCAGCTATGCTTTGATGAACCTGCCAGTCGTCACTGACTGACTGGTTTATGGGTCTCAGCCTCTGAGGCTGAACTTTGTCTCTTTGAGTCACTGCAGCTCACTGAGCAGACAGTCACTACTTTGTTTACCACTGGGAGGTGAGGGCTTTGTTTGTTCCCTGCAAGTGTCACGCCTCTGGGGTGTCTTGTAGTTCTGGCTTGTTGCCCCATCTTCTCTCGCTTTTATAGCAGCATTGTTATATTGAGTGGATGGTGGGTCATGGAGGGCTGGGCACCCCCCTTATAAAGGTCCCTGTTCAGGAAAACTGGAGGATATTTTTATGGGTCTAATTGGAACTTGGCAAGGCGGGCATTTGGGCTGCTGGTAGGGATTAGACTGGTGGCTCAGTTGGCTGACTTCTGATAGACCACTACGGACCCAACGCAGATGCTTCCCTTGTTACTCTAGAGGAGAGGGACAGCATGTGTGTGCATGTATTCATCTGTGTGTATGTGTGTGTAGTGCGTGGGGATGGGGAGGTGGTGGGAGGCTGCAGGCTTGCTCCAAAGCGATTTGTCTCGGCCAAAAGGTTCCCTTGTCCTTCACAGATGGCTGGGCATCCATCCCTATTAGCGGTGGAGAAAGAAGAAGAAAAAGAACACAGAGGAGGAAGAGACACCTGTGTGTGTGTGTGTGTGTGTGTGTGTGTGTGTGTGTGTGTGTGTGTGTCCTGAACATACAAACTCAGCGTGATCTATGTTTACACTTGATTTGTTTTACATGGAATGTAATTTACACCCCATCATGGACAAAAATACAAGATGGAATACATCCAATGGTCAATCTAGAGAGGGAAGTTACTGAGGCTGACAAAATCCCATGACTCTTTTGAAAGAATTAGCATTTTTGGCCCAAAGGGGAACATTGATAGCGAAAGAAAGATCGGGAAAGGAAGCTGGACAAAGAAGTGAAGAAACCAAAGAAGGAAGTGAGGAGGATGGGATTTACACAGACTGTAAGATGTCTTTCCAATATTTAGTGCAACAGAAGGTTATGAATTCCTTAAAATCAATTCTTCTTATTCTGAAGCTAAATAAAATGTAGTTTGGCAGCCATCAAAGTGTTCTGTTTGTCTTCCTTCAGACACCACAGGGTGGTCAGTGAAGTGATTTCAGCAATGTCTTATTTAGTGGAGGAGCGGAACACCATTGGGGTGAGTTCAGGGTGTGTGAAGGTAGGCTGTGAGCAACTCCATGTACATCTTAACTCTCATTCACCTGCCACTGTGCTGCCAACCTTTTGGAGGAAGCTTTCCCTGCAGTGCAGATGCTCCATGGTTCTATCGGTGAAATGTAAGCATGAAACTAAGGAAAAGTCAAAGGTAAGGCTTCTGTTTGGATCCATGTCAACACACATTTAAAGGCTTCAGAGGGTTCTACAGTGTGGAGAAACAAAGCAAGAAAGGAAATAAATACTTTCAGCTGCACAGATATAGACAATAAAACAACCTGGTTATGAAATTGAATTTAGGATTTTGAATTTTAAAAAAAACAGTAAAGACAGCTTGTGATTGAGCCACACTTAGAAAAATTGATAAATGGAAGGAGATCTATGGTTGAGATGTAGCATTGCCTCCTTTAAAGGGACACTATGTAATAAATTAAGTCATTTATTAGCTCAAATCAACATATTCATTCATAAGTTAGTCCTCATTGGTGTAAAATGATCTCTGTCAAAAATCTCACTTATCCTCCTGAGTGAAGAATAACTTGTCTGTATCTACATAGAGCAGGTAAGCTCTATGGAGGCTGCCATGTCCTTCCGGTCTATGAAAAATGACGAAGTGCCGAGAGGGACATAAAGCACTTCGAATCGCGATTTCCCCACCAGGCCTACAAGCAGAAATGACGTCATTGTGACGTCATTTCCGCCAAATGGCTTATTACAGCCGCTAATGCTAAATAGATTTTATTCCTTGGCACATATGTCTTTGTGTTCATTAGCTTTCTTTTTGTAAGTGCATCATCTTCTTCTTTTTATTATTATTCCTATGCTCCCCCTGGATATCTTCTTTTTGGCGTTATGCTCACATTTGTAAACTGTTATTTTGTTGATTTACTAATAAAGTTTAAAAAAAAAAAAATGCTAAATAGATTTTATCTCGTAAATGATCCCACTAATAATGCATTGATTGTTACCAAACTTCTGCCGTAGTACACATAGGCTCTTAACTCACAAAACGAGGCATTAGAAAGTTTGTAAGTTTACCGGGAGTTTATTTACCGCTGCTAATGCTCCTATTGCTAACGCAGGCTAATGCTAACGCTGCGTCGACGTCACTTCCGGTAACTCCCGGAATATGACTCATTGCATTGCTTGCACACCAAAGGAGATGTTATGTTATCTGACATGTTATCTGTCATCTGTATTCATAGTGTTGTTGTATGTGTATTATATAATCCTTTGTACTGTGTGTCTTGATTTCTTTTTGTTTGTATGGACCTTGAGTCTGAAGCTATAGCTTCTTGAATCTTGACACATTCCACTTGCCGTAGTTCAAGAAGTTGCAGCGCACATTTGAAAACGTGAGGCGCTAGAGAGCAAATTCATTCGACTTTGCAAAATAAAATTGCACCACTAGATGGGGGAAGAAATTACATAGTGTCCCTTTAAATGAAATTTTTTTTTAAAAATACTGTCATGGTTTGGGGGCCATTCTGTTTTCTAATGCTCTGTCTTTCTCCAGCCTAACAAGCTTTTATTTTTACTTTGAATAAGATTTCCCCATGTACCTTTCAGTTCATTTTGCTCCACACCTGTGGTATTCCATCAAGTTAAAGTCTGGATTACAGGTCTGGCTCATTTGCGTGAGAGTTCGCCATTTCATCAATGAACATTATGAGATTCCCCACTCAGTAACTGATTCCACAGAGAAAACTGGCTCCAGGGCTAGCTAACTGTCAAACAATGTGTCAAACTGTGTCAAACAATGTCTGACCGGCAGAAACAGATTCCCAAATGGCAAATACGACAAGTGGATTTCCACCTTTGCACCGCTCATGATATGAAAGGGACCTTTGAACTACAATAATAGGCATACTGGAGCTCATAAAGATAGAGGGGACGGCATTGCACAAGATGCCTAAAAACATAGGACCTACACACAATTGGGCCAGGTATGGCTTCAGCATTTACATTTTGGGGATCCAGAAGATATGTGGTGTCTCCAACCACTCACAGATATGCATGTACCATCAGTTATTAGACTTTTTTGTAATTGATACTCATTTCAATGTTAGGCTACTTAGCTTTCTGGAAGATATGCTGCCATTTTCTTTTGTGGAAAATGTTGGTCAGGCTTATGAGGTTTAAACACCACGTCCATTTGTGCTAATTAACAGCCTAAATGTATCGCAGGTACGTCATTTCTCCTAAGTTGCTCTGCACCATTATTTCAAAACTCTCATATTATCTAGCCTCACAATCTGGTGAAATGAAGGTTAATTCATTAATGAATTAGCAAGATGAGTTTATCTGTGCAGCAGTTTTCATTCAGAAGCAAATCAATATGATTTACACAATAGATAAAAGAGCAGAGAGCAATAAGATTAATGTGTATTTCATCATGAAACAATAGTAGCAGTGTATTCTCTTGGCTAATTTGTGCCATGCTATCTCCCTGACCTCGTTAGTAGTGTTATTAGTATTGCCTTTTCTTTGCTGATCATATCTATACATGCCTCATACAGCTCCATTTGTTCGCCGCTGAGAAGAACAACGCTCTTGTTCTGCTGCATTTATCCACCATTTGATCGAGGTTTTTTGTCTATCGACTCATCAGGGCTTCTTATGTACCCTGACTTTGCCGCGAACTTAGTGAGATGGCTTGAGGTTTAATTGGGACAAGGTGTTAGTTGAAGCTGGGTTTTTTTGGGGGTGATGAACACCGCTTTCTTTACATGCGGGCACCTAACTTTGCATATCCTCAAAGATTCAAACATTTTCTCAGGTCAACAAACACACGTACAAATTCGCATGTTCTCCCGACTGCTTGTAAACACCACATTCAACTTAATGACAAAAACAGTAGACTTTATCCATATAGCATTTCCCCAAACAAACACTACAAAGTGCTCGGCACAGCTGCAGCACACACTTGGCCGCTCCTCCCTGGCTGTCCTTAAGCCCCCTCGCTAGTCACAGATCAAAGCAGTAAATTAGATAAATGAGGCACAAGAGTTACCTTCTTACCCATGTAAGAAGACCGTTTTCTGCCAATGGCTTTACCAAGCAGCTCAGTGACCTCGTTAACTTCCTGGCTTTCCTTGGCTGCTCTGCATTCATCTTCACAAATGCACGTCTACCTGTTGTAAGACTTTGCTGACAAAATGGGTAAGTGAAATTAAACTGTTACAAATTAGAAAGATGATCCAGTGATACAGGTCTTCCTGATATTTTTACCGAGAGGCTGTGTTCAAAAGCAGTAGAAAGTCATTAAATTGATGCTCTCAGTGATGCATTTAACTTGAAATTGCTGATATTTGAAACTGAAAGGATATTTGCAGCCTGTATATTCTGTAACTCTTTTACAAATTAATAATTAACTTAACTCATCTATTAAACTGTTTTATTCATATTTCTTTATATTAGTATTCTCTCTTTTAGTAGCAACAACACCATTGTTAAAGTTAATATAGATACACAAGAAATGTGGCAAATTAAGATTAAAAAGCCACCTGCAGATTTTCTCCACTGCTTCCAAACCGGCTGTTCGGAGCTCTTTGAGGAACTGCAGGTTCTTGAAATTTCCATGTCGGCTTTTTTTTTTTCCAGCTCTGAAGGTTGTCAATAAGCAACACCATTTTATTGCAATTTGTAAAATTTTCCTGAAAGTTGTGTCTGAAAAAGGGTTTTATGCTGACCTGAGACCTGAGTTCATCTGCCACCAAACAAAGTATTTTTATACACTTTATTCTATTTTTTTCTACTTTTGCATGCTGTTTGTTTAGGTTTAGTTACTCAACATTATTGAATATAACATAAAATAGTTAACGTTAAATTGTCAAACTCAAGCATGACTGGTAAAAACAAAGCATTTAAGAGTGTGAAGTCATATAATAATGACAAAAGAAGGGGAAAAAAAATGGATCAGAATATTATTTCCTGTGAAAAATCCTTCCTTTAGAGGTTTTGTGGAGTGATTTACAGAAAGATATACAGTCTGCTAACTTAAATTGTTCAGGGAAAGAGCTCCACAGCTGAGGGGCTCCAAGAAAAAATACATTTTCACGTAAGAAGGGGTTCTATCTGAGGAGCACAAGCAGCGACTAAGTTCAAAATGCATGAGTAAAACTAATATGTACGAAGGAGCACGGCCATGTTTGTTTTAGTCAAAGAAGAGGGGGGGGGGGGGCTAAATGTAGGACATGCAAGGCAGGTTTTTGGAGCAAAAAATAAACTTTAACTGCAAGTGGGAAAAAAAAAAAAAGTCTAGAACAAACTAAACACGAGAAACAGGTGAAAGCTAACAATAAATCCGAAGAGGAAAAACTAAGAAAGCAGGGTACAAACTAAGGCATGGCACAAGGATCACAAAGAACTCAGCTGGGGAACACAGACAGCATGCCAAAGACAGAGGGAGAAAGCCAAGGCTGAACACATTAGGCAGCAGTGAAAAGGTGGAGACAATCAGGGAGTCCCAGAAGCAAGAAAGATAATCATTAGAAGTGATTATCACATATAACAGGTGCACTTTGAAAACAAAACAAGAAATACACAAGAACAAAAAGACTGGCCGACATGCACTCCTAACTAAAACTGTGCAAGATGACGCGTAGGGCTTTAAAAGAGCTAAAAGGTCTAAAATCAATTCTACAGTGTACCTAACAGGAAGCCAACGCAGTGTAGCAATTATGGAGGTGATGTGGTCTTTCTGAATTGTTAAAAGGCTCGCAGCCAAATTTAGAGCAAGTCTGAAGCAGTAGATGGCTGCACTGGGACTAAGAAATGCCCAGCTGAATGCATAACTTCCCATGTTTAAGGTCAAACTGAGAAAAAAAAGGAACATTTTTAAGTTGGAGAAAGTATGATTGCAGGAGGATAACTTCACATTAAATACACAGTATATATACTGTATTTACATATCAATTTTAAAGTGGTAATGCTGCTTCAGAGAATGTCTATGGTTGCAAGCTATAATAGGCTGAACATTAGCATTTGAACTGTGCACTTGTTGCCCTGATGACCCCAATCCTCATTCACAGACTGTGCAAAGATTTTGAGGACAAGGCGTTGTTTCTGAAGAAAAAAAACAAACAGAAATTCTCGACTGAGGGAAGCACCAAGCGCATTGATTGGCTGAGAATTGACCATACGTTTGCTCCGGAAAATATAACTGGCATAGCACAAGGCAAGAGGACAGCATAATCATCAACCATGATGGCCAGGGTAATTTAAACTGTCCTGTGTTCATAGACCCAGGCACAAGTATTCTTTGACAGGACATTTCTCTTGAGAAAAGGAACAGTGATAATTCTTATAATTTGCCTGCGAGGAAGTCTGCAAAAGGTTTGGAGGGAAAAACTAGAAGATTGTTTAGTTCCTAATATCCCAAGATAATTATAATGACAAAGATGCAGGTCAGTAAGATGCTTATTTTTGGAAGCTAAGAAAAATAACAGGATATTGCAAGATTTTCAGCCAGTAAGCTGATTCTAAGGAAGAGCAGCAGCTTCTTTCTTTCAAGAGGCTACATGACATCAGAATAAGGAAATGAGGATGGGTGTCTTTTTTTTACATTTTTTTTTTTTTTAATTTATGTCACATTGACCGCACAATGACATACTCGAAAGTAAACGTTTTTTGTTTTTTTTAACTTCACATATTCACACCTCCTCATATAGTACAAATTGAAAGAAAATAAATTATTGTAGTGCGGGCTATATCTTATAGAAAAATAAACATTGAAAGATCTTAGATGCACAAGATAAAAAAAAAACTGCTAATGAATAATAAAAAACAAGGAGAAAAGAAAAGGTAGGTCCATTCTAAACATGAGGACGGACGACCGTCGATGACCCTCGTCACATATGCAACCACCTGTTTCAGAAAATTCCCTTGGGTGTTTCGGTCATTCTCTGATAGAAAAACTACTCCAAATTCCATGCTTAGCTCAAAGTTAGAGAGCCCTGTGAGCTCAGAAATGCGGTCTTGATGTCATGTTTGACCTTATGGCTGAAGAACTAATGCAGGTGAAGTGAATGATCCTTAAAGGATAAGACCGTTTTTTTGACATTGGGCCCTTGATTTCACATTATAACATGATGTTCTACTCACCCCTGCTTGTTGTTGGTCATTTGGAGCTGTTCCGAAGATATTCGCGAGGCGTCTGGCTGCTCTCTTGAGATATTCGGCCATGAAACGGTTTCCTATGGGCAAGCTTATACAGGCACAAACTATGCTGTTTATAATTTATTAATTACTGTACATTAGCACCGATAACGTGGAGGTGCGTCGCTTACTTAAAAAATCCGGGTTACTGTAATTTTGAATTTTTGTCGTAAAGTGGGTGTTACTGACGTCCTCGTCGTGCTACTGCCACAGACAGCCCACAGACCTGCTGCCTATTTATTCATTCGGCTAAAATTCAAAATTAGTAACCCGGATTTTTTTAAGTAAGCGACGCACCTCCACGTTATCAGTGCTAATGTACAGTAATTAATAAATTATAAACAGCATAGTTTGTGCCTGTATAAGCTTGCCCATAGGAAACCGTTTCATGGCCGAATATCTCAAGAGAGCAGCCAGACGCCTCGCGAATATCTTCGGAACAGCTCCAAATGACCAACAACAAGCAGGGGTGAGTAGAACATCATGTTATAATGTGAAATCAAGGGCCCAATGTCAAAAAAACGGTCTTATCCTTTAAACAGATGATAATCGAGAGCTCCCTTGTGAGGCTTTTAAAGACCATCAGCACCGAACCATAGAGAGCAGAGATGTACAATAGCAAATCATAGTTGACACCTCTTAACTGCTCAGGTCAGAGCAGCTAATGGCCTTCCCAGAAAGCAAAGCAGCCACAAACAACTCATATGGCTAAGTTTATGTTCCATCTTTGGATCACTTGAGCATTCGAGCGCACAGTGTGCTTTTTAGAATTGAGTGGGCCATTCCACTATTTACCGGTCAAGTCAAACAAATTTAATTGTGTTCTCGAAGCAAAGTGCTGTGACAGAAAGAGAACGGAGAAATACAACGTTGTCAAAGCCAATTGCACAGCCATTAAGCACTGACATGGGAGAAAAGAGGGTGTGCCGTAAAAGTTGCATTGGCTGAGACGAAAGGTGCACCTTTTGTTCACAATGAATGTGCTTATCATGAAAGAGGCACAGCGACTCTGTCTGAGAAGTAAACAAGTGTGTCATTTGAGACGCCGCTGCTGAAATTCCATTTTCAGACTCAATTTTCCCTGAAAACAATGAGAATAATTAGCTTCATAACTCAGACACTGAACGGAAAAATAATGGCCACGATGAATCATAATGTCATACAGTATCATTAGAGCAATGCTGAACGCTTATTAGAAAACTGCCGTCACAATCACACATGACGCACAGCCATCTGGCAGCTTTAAGACAAACTGGTCAGAGAATAAAAGGTCAACATATATATAAATATATATATGAAAACACTTGAAAATGACAGTTGATTTATAAATAATCTGACTCAAAACTTAACCGAACAGCGTTGTGTGTAAATTGTCTATTGCAAAAAAAAGGCCATGAAGAGATAGAAAAGAGTTTAACTGATGGCTTCTTCAACTGGATTCATTTGACTGTGCATGACCTTCAAAACAAAACTCTTTGGGTATCAACTTTGGAGAAACAAGGGTGCTCTTCCTCACTGTTAGGTGTGAAAGTTGACTGATCATGCTTTGGTCTTGTGTTGCAGGCGGTGGCAATAGGAAAGGAAGAATGGATTCAAGTATAAATGTTTTAAAGCAAATACACTGTCAGAAAAAAAAAATGCTTATGATGAAAAGATGATGGCTACCGTATCAGGATAATGACCCTAAACACGCCACAGAAACCTCAATTCATTGCCTCATTAGGTGCAAACTGAAGGTTTTTGCCACGGCCCCAACAGTCTCTCAACCGAAGATGATTGAAAATCTGTGGATGGACTTAAAAAGAGCAATGTATGCAGGGACAACCAAAAAACTCACAGAACTAGAGGTCTTTTGCAGTCAAAACGAGATGAAAATCCGCTGATCAAGAACTTGCAGACTCACAGACTTTTGGCTGGGTTGTTGTGCGATGATGTGCTGCAAAGTACTGACCATGCAGGGAGCCCTTTGCCTTTTCTCTTTCTCTTCTTTTTTTTCTTAATTATGAAACTGTAAAAGATAGAGATGAAAAGATAATAGACGTTTTAACCAAAATGTATTATCCGAGTGTTCATCAGTGACTGACAAAATCAAAACAAACACACACTGCTGATGAGATTAAGTCGGGTCATAGTCATAAATTTGCACTAAATGACATTATAAATGCCCTATCAAGAATTATTCATTAGAAATACAAATGTTGTAAAGATATGAACTTTTTCTCATGGCCACAACCAGTGAAATGTCCGATCTAACTGACCAAAACAGGTGGCCCTCATCCATAAACTGTATTTCAAGGCAATAAAGGGTTCCAGGTCACCGCTTCCTGGAATGTAAGATGAATTTGAGGTGTGTGAGAAAGAAGCACAATGAGAACAAAGCACCGTGGGATGACTACATGTAATCGTTCCATCTCAGTATTTCCTGTCCACGTGCTTAAATATGACGCCATCCTGTAAAATACTGCACCTGCAACCTCTTCAAGACCAACAAATGACAACTTTTATTTTCAATCCCCCTTTTTGTTTGTTTTTTGGAACACGATAACACTTCACTGAAACCCTTCCCTGCTTCTGTTTAAGCAGTAACGTCACTTAGTCGGAGTTTGAAATGAAACCCACTTTGTTAGGACTATAAAGACTAACATGGTTAGGGCTTAAAATAAATCACTTTTACAACGCTAACATCTCTGGTTGCCTTGGAAACAAGTAAAAACAACACATTATAATGAAACTGTCACTTCTTGGTTCAGGTTTCACTTGGTTAGGGTTATTTTAACATGTCCCTTCCCTCAATTGACGCCATTTTTTTCACCATTCATTTGCAGTCGATCTCACAGCCACTAATGAATGTTTTTTCCATGGTGTTTTGACCTGCTTGGGGTCTTATTTGTGAGGAGGACAGTTTCCCACCATTCGAGTAAGCTAAATTAGTGTCGACTGATTAAATACTTGTGACGCTATTGGACAGTTGAAACAGAAAGTGTTACCATCTCAAACTGTCTGGAGGATAGTCGAGGTCTTGTTTCAGGATTTATGATGGTCCCTTAATCATTAAAAAATACCAAATTTCCTCAAAAGGTGCAGCAACTGAGGAAGGTAACTGCCCTTTATCTGGAGTAGGATTATGTTGGAAGCAATGCTGTATTTTTACGCTCTGCTGTTAGACAAGCATAACTGGTTATATTTCAATGCAAAAATGTGTTTTACTCCTGCTCGCCTTGTTAGTGTCTTTATGACACCATTAATAATGGCAAACTCAATACTGCTTCACATGAAAAGTTCTCTAGTGCTTCTGTGTACTGAAACTCTTCATTTCTTAACAGGGCTTTTTATTATTAAACATTTGCAGGCAAACGATATGCAAGAGCAAGTCAGCGGGGACCGAAGGATGAAACGAAAAAGTTACTCGGCATGAATGAATAAAATGTTCCAACTTTGTCAGTTTGAACCCTGTAAAACACAGACGGCATTATGATACATTTATTTGTGATGGAGTATTTAAGACATGCTTACAAGTGTACAAACCAAGTCTATATATATATCTTATGCATGAATCTGAAAATGTCTGAGCCATAGAGTGCACATAAGTGATGGACAGAGCCACGATGAAAAAAAACTCTGGTTTGTGAACATCTGTTCTGAAGCCTCAAATTCACTATTTGGTCGTCATCTTTCAGAATTGTCCATATTTGGATAATATGTGGTCATTGGACGCTGTTTGGGGGAAAAAAAAAATGGTGCATTCCTTTGAAGACTTTTATCTATTGAAGTTAAAACTATTTTCAGGGGGATTAAAGCACACCGATGACTCACGATCCCATGAGTCACAATGCGTTTTATGACTTGATGCTTGAAGCATGAGTTGATGCTTTTTGAATTGGAGTCTATAACCGCATTTATACTATCGGGCCACTGTGGGCTCGAGCCATCTTTGAGTCAGCGTGCACTTAAAAGCTCCAAGCCAAAAACGCCTTTGCATTGAAATTGTGAGGCTACTGGCCCTGATGTTTTGCCCTAAAACCTTTCTACCATATATTATGTTGTTGTGAATGTCAGCCAGCATCCTCTGAAATGGTACCAGAGATTGGGACTTTGAACTATTTAGATGCAACACACAGCAGCAGAAAAAAAATGGCATAAATGCAAAAAGGTGTGCACATGCAGTATGAATCGGGGCAGAAAAAGAAAAACCCAAATTTCTCATTTCTCTCCTAAAGGCCGAGCAGCTGGTCTCCTCGGGTCCCAGATGTTTACAGAATGTTGTTCAAAGAATAAGAGATGCTACACCACAGAAAACATGACCCTGTCTGGACTCTTTTGACATATTGCTGTCACCAAATTCAAGATGAGTAAAACATTTTTCAACATTTGATATGTTTCCCATGTTCTGTTGAGAGTATTTCTGAGGTTGCATGTGTAACTGTCCATCATATAAGCAACTGATCTCCCCGTCTCAACCGACAGGTAAATCCTGCCTTTGACTTTGCCTCATATCAAAGTAGACCTGTACGGCTCAAGGAAATATGCTGGGCTAAAAGTCCTGACCACAAGCCACGAGAGAGCTCCAATCAAGATCCAGTTCAGCCTCGGAAGTGACAGTGAGAAAGCTATTGACCCTGGCACGAACTTGCTCGAACTTATGACAGCATAAATGCGGCTTATTGGAGATGTTTATGAGCCAGTGTGTAGAGGTCGTCAGTGGTATTGACTTACATCATTGCTTCTGAAGAGTGCAGACGTGTCTCTGCTTCCTCCTGCTTCCTCCTGCTGCTTATTGCTTTATTCGCTTTTAAATCATTCTACTTCTTTCCACAAGTCTTGGATATAATTTTATTCTTTTATTCTTTTTCTTTTAATTGTATATTTGTAAACGGTATTAGCCCTCCTGTTTACAAAGAGAATCGGACAGAAAAAATGTCTCCTAACCCTGCAGTATCAGTGAGCTGCACACAGTGTGAGCTACTCTTTGCGAAGATAGCACAGCTCGAGAAGAGGATTGAAACGCTGCAAGACATTCGTAACGACGAGGAATTTATTGACTCTATTATAGTTCCTGCGCAGGCTGTGGAGCCTTCATGTGCCAAAGGACTAACTCAGATATTCCTACACGGGATCACAGCTGATGTGGAATCTCACACTGCAGCCATGGCTGACACACTTCCCTGGATCTGTCCAAATGACACTGGAATATCTGGTCAAGCTTCCAAACCGGACGGTCCGACTGACATCTCCCACTGGAACAGTGTTGGTGCCAAACCCAAATCATCAACCCCAGCCAGGATCTGGTCTCATGTTGTCCGTCGCAGAGGTAAATCCAGCACCAAAACTAAACCTCCAGCACTCACTCCGCCAACTGAAGTTCTATTGCATAATAGATACAATCCGTTGACTCAAAATAGAGTGTGTGATGATGAATGTAACCTTGTGAAGACAAACACAAGAAATGGCCCCAAACCTCAGCCTAGGGCTAACCAGATTATCAGGAGAAGCCCAAATCCCACAACCAAGGTGAGGACTACAGAAGCGATCGACACCTCCACACAAAAAGGAATAGACACCATTCTAATCGGGGACTCTATAACACAGCATGTCAGAATGGCAAAGACGGAAAATATAACTTTTTCTGATACATCAGTCAGGGAACTGATAGATATTTTGCCGACCATTTTGTCTACTCATCCAGATGGCACGAGGATCATTGTCCACACAGGGTCTTTTGATATTCTGAGAAGGAAGACTGGCTCTGAGATCTTGAAGAAGGATTTTTCTCTGCTGTTTGAGAGACTGTGTCACTATGGAGCACATAGGGTCTCCATTTCTGGCCCCATTCCTACTGTGGGTAAAGGAATTGAACTTTTCAGCAGACTTCTTGGCCTGAACACATGGTTGTCAAATGCATGCATCGCCCATGGGATTAAGTTCATTGATAACTTTAATATCTTTTGGAACTGTAAGGAGCGTTTCAGACCTGATGGCGTGCATCCCAATCGAACTGGATGCAGATTACTTGGTGCACACTTACGTCATGCTGTTGGGACGGCAAACCCAAACATGACTGTAAAGATTAGACTGAAGGACACAGCAGCGAGGCAAACAACCCCCAGCCCTCCCCCCTCACCAGACCCTTTACTCCACATCACCCAAGGTCTCCAAAGGATGTCTCTATCCCAGCCAGGACTCCAGCGACCACCATCAACCGAGAAACGCAGGGCACCCCCTCCTCCTCTGCTTACATCATCTGTCCTGGCAGAGCAGGACACAAGGGGATGTGCAGGATGTTCAAGGAGCAGCACAACACCCAGAGTTCAAAACAAAGATAGCACTGTTCAAACCAAAGATACCATGCCATGATGTGTTCAGGGTCCCTGCTATAGAAGTCTGACTTCTGACAGCTGTTCTTAGAACAAGCTGGGGCCCAATAGGATTCCTGTATTAGTTAGTAAAAGAAGGAATCGAAAACAATCAACCTGCTGGGTGAATTTATCTAATCTGTTAACGGTACCACGTACAACTCAGAATACAACAGAGACCACTGTAAACTCCACAAAGCTAGCCTTACTTAATATTAGATCTCTGTCCAATAAGTCACTGTTAGTTAATGACTTCATAATTTCACACAATTTAGATTTTCTTTTTCTGACAGAAACATGGTTAACAGAGAGCACAAGTGCTACTGTTCTTAATGAAGCAGCTCCCCCAAACTTTAGTTTTATGGATAAATGCCGAAATGGGAGGAAAGGGGGGGGGGAGGCTGCCTTATTTAAAGATACATTCCAGTGTAAAGAGATATCATTTGGTGATTTCACTTCTTTTGAATATCTGAGTTTTATTTTAAAGGGTGTTCCTAAAATCCTGTTCTTAAAGGATAAGACCGGTTTTTTGACATTGGGCCCTTGATTTCACATTATAACATGATGTTCTACTCACCCCTGCATGTTGTTGGTAATTTGGAGCTGTTCCGAAGATATTCGCGAGGCGTCTGGCTGCTCTCTTGAGATATTCGGCCATGAAACGGTTTCCTATGGGCAAGCTTATACAGGCACAAACTATGCTGTTTATAATTTATTAATTACTGTACACTAGCACTGATAACGTGGAGGTGCGTCGCTTACTTAAAAAAATCCGGGTTACTAATTTTGAATTTTAGCCGAATGAATAAATAGGCAGCAGGTCTGTGGGCTGTCTGTGGCAGTAGCACCACGAGGACGTCAGTAACACCCACTTTACGACAAAAAAAAAAAATAAATCAAAATTACAGTAACCCGGATTTTTTTAAGTAAGCGACGCACCTCCACGTTATCAGTGCTAGTGTACAGTAATTAATAAATTATAAACTGCATAGTTTGTGCCTGTATAAGCTTGCCCATAGGAAACCGTTTCATGGCCGAATATCTCAAGAGAGCAGCCAGACGCCTCTCGAATATCTTCGGAACAGCTCCAAATGTTCAACAACAAGCAGGGGTGAGTAGAACATCATGTTATAATGTGAAATCAAGGGCCCAATGTCAAAAGAGCGGTCTTATCCTTTAGTCATTTACAGATCTCCAGGATACTGTGCAAGTTTTATTGATGATTTTTCTGAATTATTGTCTGTTATTTTGACTGATTTTAACCATTTTATCTTGACCGGGGATTTTAACATTCACATGGATAATATGACGGATGGTACTGCCAAAGAATTTTTTTCTGTGCTGGACATGTTTGGTTTGTGGCAGCATGTAACAGAACCAACCCACCTTCGAGGTCACATTCTGGACCTGGTCATTTCTAAAGGTGTTGATATTTCTTCTGTTGTTGTTACTGATTTGGCCTTGTCTGACCATTTTTGTATTTTATTTGATTTACATATTACTCAGAATGTTCAAACAACCAGCTTCTCAGCTGAGAAGAGGTACATCAATGAGAAAACAAGTGCTCAGTTTAGGGAGGCCATAGCTATGTTACCAACAATGAGCGCAGAGTCGGTTGAAAGAATGCTGGATCATTTTAACTTAAAAATTTTTAATGTAATGGAAGCTGTTGCACCGATAAGAATCAAGAGCACCTTGATCAAACAGAAAACCCCATGGAGAAACACCACTACGGTCAAAAACCTGAAAAGAGAATGCAGGAAAGCTGAACGTAAATGGAGGAAAACAAAGCTTCAGATTCACTATGAGCTGTACAAAGAAAGCCTGCGTAGTTATAACAATGAGCTGTGCAAGGCCAGACAGCTGCATTTATCTGAAATGATTAATAAGAATGTCAACAATTCTCGAACTCTGTTTGCTATGGTTGAAAAACTCACAAATCCTCCTAAACAGTCAAACCCAGACCTCCTCTCCACTGAGAAATGCAATGAATTTGCCAACTTTTTTAGCCAAAAAAAATCAAAACAATTAGACAAACCATTAACGCAACAAAGACAAACAAGTAAACTAACCTGTGTCTAAAACCTAGAAATAACCCTGACGTTATGTCACAATTTAATATTATTAATTTAAAAATCCTAGAGGAAACAGTTCGGCAGCTGAAATCAACAACTTGTTCTCTAGACATAATACCATCCGACTTTTTAAAAACTGTTTTTGCCTCAGTAGAAAGTGATCTCCTACAAATAGTTAACAGCTCACTGGCATCAGGCATTTTTCCCAAGTCACTAAAGACAGCTGCCAATAAGCCACTCCTAAAGAAGAGAACTCTAGACGCCTCTATGATGAACAACTACAGAGCTGTCTCTAACCTCTCTTTTATATCCAAGATTATTGAGAAAGTTGTATTTAACCAGCTCAACGACTTTCTGAATGAAAGTGGAAGTCTTGATAAGTTTCAATCAGGCTTCAGACGTCATCACAGCACTGAAACAGCTCTGGTCAAAGTGTTAAACGACATTAGGTTGAATACTGATTCTGGTAATGTTTCAGTCCTGGTCCTGTTGGACCTCAGCGCTGCGTTTGATACTGTAGATCACAGAATCCTGTTGCACAGGCTGGAAAACTGGGTTGGACTTTCTGGAGCGGTCCTTAACTGGTTCAGGTCCTACTTAGAAGGCCGGAGTTATTTTGTTACTATTGGCAGCTATGAATCTGAGCGAGTGGCCATGACTTGTGGAGTCCCCCAGGGGTCAATTCTTGGACCTCTTCTGTTTAACTCTTTTTCTTCTGCAATTATATATATGTATATATATATATATATAAATAAACAAGTAAATTCCGAAGTGCAACATTGTAAAACATCTCCTTTCTTTGTATCTTAGAGTTCAATATTTCCAAGAGGGACAGAAATTTCCACCCGAAACCAGCATTATCTTTCAATATTGACCCAGCCACATATAGTTTTCATTGCTCCTCCACCTGCTGGCTTTGTTCATACTATTAAAACGTGTTTCCTACAGGGAACTGAGTGAGTGCAGAGAATCTTGACGATTGTGCCGCTTCTTCCTTCGGAAGAAAATTCAAATTAAGTAGATTTGTACCAAACCTTTGGGAATGTGGAGTGGAGAGCGTTAGACGGAGGAGAAAACAGCCCGAGTGCAGGCACATGATGCTCAGAAAGAGCACCGAGTACATCCCTGAAGGTTTCACATGTTCTGTTCTTGTGTGGACCACTGTGCCTTAAATCAATCTTCCTTTGACAGGTAACGCAAGAAACACATCTCCATCCTCAAGCATTAAAAGCTTACACAGGAAACACTTTTCATGTTTGTAATGCATGTAATTGCTGGCATGGGAATGCATTCTTGTGTATTTATATTTCTCAGACAAACCAAAGCATGAATATATGATTAGTAATGATGGTTAATTAATTTCCTTCATCAATTTAATTACTTACATGTATATTAGTTTGATCTGCATAGCGTTCAATTATCATGGATGTGTGCTTCATTAATTTAATGTTACAGAGAAATTTAATCAGAAATTTAATAGACTGGATGAAGTGTCTCCATTTCATTTGGAGTGAAATGATTTGACATGTTTATTTCTTACAGGGACGGCAAGATCACGTTTTGTCGTGACCCTCTGATGATAAAATTCTATTTATGGATCAAGAAAGACCCACACAAGAGCACATTTCCCAGTTAGTTCTTCCCGACAGAACTGTCAATAAATTAAAAAGCTTTCCAATTCTCTAATCTCTAATTTCCTCAGCATTTCATACCCCCTTTTAGTCAAGCCCTAATTAAAAACTAAATAAAGTAATAATTGCCTTTTTTATTGTTAATTAAGCAGCTCCTTGGGGCTGTGAAGGGAACTAATTCAGTTTAAACAATTGTTGGTTTAGAATTGTTTCAAGTGTTACTTGCACTTGAAATAAACATACATTATGAGATGTATTTTGCAGTTTTAACTTGTTTTCTTTTTTTTGTGAGGATGGGTGCCGTCTCATTGTGCCTCTAATAGTCAGTTTCATCAGTTTATGTCATTGCATTGCATAGTTAGTTTCATATTTGGTTTGACAGTGCACAAGCATACGAGCCCTCAATACTGTTAATACTG
The DNA here is from genome assembly GCF_027942865.1 of Odontesthes bonariensis. Lineage (NCBI taxonomy): Eukaryota > Metazoa > Chordata > Actinopteri > Atheriniformes > Atherinopsidae > Odontesthes > Odontesthes bonariensis. The sequence continues at coordinate 9,832,874 of NC_134524.1, forward strand.
TACATTTCAGATACCGTATACATTTTTATTTTTTATTTTATATTTTTTATTCATTTTTATTCACATTTCATGTTTAATTTTAATTCTCTTAATTGGTAGCAGGACAAGGAAGCATTTTACTGCACATTGTACTGTGTATGATTGTGTATGTGACAAATAAAACTTGAATAAAATCTTGAATCTTGAAATAATTGGGATCAAATTCCTGTTGCACAGCGTAGGTATAGTATTCATTTGTGAATGGTTGGCATGAAGAAATCCTTTTAGTCCTAATAAGTTTTCCAAATTTGAATTAAGTTTGAACTTTTCTTCTTGATAACAACTAAAACATCTGTTCATCTTCATTTCCGGGGTTGCAGTTGAGGGAAGTGATATTGAAATGTTACAAAGTCAGTTTTACATAAAGTTACATGTTTGATTGCCATTACATCTGCGTCATAATGTGTGTGCCCATAGTTTCCTAAGATTCAAAGAGATTTTGTCTAATTTAATGTGGTTAGAAATTCTCTAAAGAAAAAGTGAAGTCTCTGGGAGTTTTCTGGGACCATATTTGATCTTTTTGGTGTGTTGAGAAGGAAAAGCCAGAGGGTGAAGCTGATCAATGTTTTTTTTCCCCACAAAGTCGTTACTCAGGACATTTTAGTACTACCCCCTTGATATCAGAAAATCTTGTGGTGCCTAGAAGCCATGAAAGACTGTCTGGGGTCTTTGACTAAAGAGCTGCAGAAGCAAGTGAGTAGAATACCTGGCTTTTATCTGACCTTTGATAGCAAGGTTGCCTCGGGAACTGGAATGAAAAAAAGATAGAGAGAGTGATGACTTCAAAGGCCTGTTTCACCAAGCTGCCACTGCATCCCCTGTTGACATTGTCCTAAAGGAAAGGCCAGACATGCACGGATCCAATGAAGTTGGCCACAGCTCTCCAGAGTGCCTTGCAGGAGGGATTGAAATGAGTGAAAATACAGTCAAACTCTTGCCCAGCTGCTGAGCAGTCCCACTGCTGATACACCGGCTCAGATGTTTAGGGCCAGCCTGACTGCCTTAAGTGCGATGGCATTTTTGACAGGATTACCTTCTATATCTACAAAGCCTGCCGTCTTTAACCCAAAAGCTTTGCAGCAGTTTTTCTGGAGACTCAACAACTAGGTGTGGAGACTGAGGCTGGAAGATGGATCATGTGACACAACCTTGAAATGTCAGAAAATAAGAGACTTCAACACAAAGGGGCTAAATTGTAAAGAATTCAATTCATGTGTGCTTTGGTAAATGTTGGATTCTGATTATAATTTGTACGGCCACTAGAACTTCATGAGCATCAGAAAAAGGATTGGTTTAGTTTGGGTGTGTGGTGTGCGCCCAACAGCGTGTCACTGCTTATGAAAAGCTGCAACCAAATGAACAGAAGAGAAGCACCAACCTAGTGAAACTTAAAGGGTGCCATTGAGGATTCAACAGAAAAGAAAACAGTTCAAACAGGCAAATCTCAGATAACCAATGTTTGGGCTGCCACCATATTCTGACACAGTTTTTAAATTTGGCTCCCGGCAACCAGCTAAACCAACAATAACAAAGCACATTTAGCCTCAGGTGGTGTCACCAAACACAAGGCGGAGAAATGAGCAGAATGAATGTGCAAGACTGTTTCACAAGGGATTTATGGTTAGGTTTAGGGAACTAATAAAATATGAGGCCATAGGCAAAATTCTGGATAGCAAAGTGATCTTTTTCTGATGACAACTCTGTGTGCTGTTATTATAATATAATGTACGAGAAAGAGCTATAAATGTTGACAAATACGCTGATCAGACACAACATTAAAACTGCCTGTCGAAAAATGCCCCCCTCCTGTCTCTAAAAAGCTCTGGTCCATCAGGACATGGAAAACAGGTCTGTTCTGGCTCTCTGGTACTGGGATGTTGAAAGTAGATCCTTTGGGTCCTCTGGGTTCTACAGCGTAGCATCTGAGCTTGTGTCAGCACATACCAAGGGTGCTCAGTTAAAAGGGGCATCAAGGAAGTTTGAGGTTCAGCTTTTCCTCAGCGGTTTTTGCTTTGTGATGGCATACATTGTCCTACTGTCATAAGGGAGTGCTATTCCTAAAGGGGTGCGTGGTCCACAACGATGCTTAGATGGGTGGTACATTTCACAGTAACTGCCAGTTGCATGGACAGACCTAAGGTTGACCAGGAGAACGTGCATTGTAATGACTGTTATTCACTTAACCGACCAGTGGTCTTAATATGCTGTGGCTGATCAGTGTATAACTTGAAAATTAGGGCTGGGTGAGTTAACTCGTTAATTATTTAATGCTGATAAATATTTTATCGCGCATTAACGCATTTTTTTTGGGGGGGGGGGCTTTTATGCCTTTTAACGATAGGAAAGTTCAGAGAGACAGGAAGCAGGGGGCAGAAAGAGGGGGAACGACATGCAGCACAGGGTCGTCTGATGCGGGAGTCGAACCGGGGCCAGCTGCAGCGAGGACTATAGCCTCTTGTACATGGGGCGCCTGCTCAACCCACTACATCACGGACCACCCCTATTTTACCATTTATTTTATTATTGTAAAAGTCTGTTGCTCACAGGCTTTTATTTTGTAAGTCTGTTGCCGTCTGCTGCGGAACCGGAAAAGAAAGTAATTGGCGGATAAGAATCAGAATCGCCTTTGTTGTCATTATAATTTGCATTACAATGAAATTTGGTTGCAACTCCAAAGGTGCTTATAAGACATCAGAATTTAAAACAAGACTATGTTTAAAGTAAATTTAAATATATTTAAAAAAAAATTAAATAAAATGAAATAAAATAAAGGCACAGTAATAAAATACTGCACATTTTTCCGGAATTGCATGGTATGAAATTGCACATGAGGTGTATTGCACAGTTCTCATTGCGTGTGGTGATGAATGAACTGTGAAGATTTGGTAACTATTTATTTCTATTGTTCAGTAAAGTGATGGCTCTTGGATAGAAGCTGTCCCTGAGCCTATTTGTCCTGGATTTGTGTGACCTGTTTCGTCGTCCAGACGGAAGCAGGTCGAACAGGTAATTTCTGGGGTGGGATGTGTCTTTTATGATGCTGTCCGCTCTGCTGAGGTAGCGAGAGGTGGCAATGTCCTCCAGGCTGGGCAGGGAGCAGCCAGTGATCCGCTGGGCTGTGTTGATCACCCTTTGTACCGCTTTCCTGTCTGCTGCTGAGCACCCTCCGTACCATGCTGTGATGCCGTACGCGATGATGCTCTCAATGGTGGCTCTGTAGAACAGCACCAGAAGCTTTACCTCCAGGTTGTTCCTCCTGAGGACCCTCAGGAAGTGGAGTCGCTGCAGTGTCTTCTTCACCACCACTGTGCTGTTAGCAGACCAGGAAAGACTGTCGGAGATCTGCACTCCCAGGAACTTTATGGAGCTCACCCTTTCCACACAGACCCCGTTTATGTAAAGCGGGGCTGGGACAGCTCTTCCCTTCCTGAAGTCCATTATTATTTCTTTCGTTTTTGTGGTGTTCAGTGGCAGGTTGTTTGCTGTACACCACAGTGTCAATTTGTTAACCTCCTTCCTGTAATCAGACTCATCTCCCCCTGAGATGAGTCGAATCACGGTGGTATCATCCGCAAACTTTATGATGGTGTTTGAGAGATGGGTCGGAGAGCAGTCATGTGTGTACAGGGTGAACAGGAGAGGGCTCAGTACACAGCCTTGAGGGGAGCCAGTACTGAGTTTGATAGTGGAGGAAAGGTGAGGGCCTAATTTCACAGACTGAGGGCGGTCTGTGAGGAAGTTCCTAATCCAATGGCATATGGGGGTCGAGATGCCCAGGATCCAGCAAACATGGAGAAGGGTACGGAACTTTTACTCGGCCATTTTCATTTTAAAGTTCTTCCAGACGGCGGAGTCGACAGAACCAAAGTCATCTGTAAACACTGCCAAGTTGAATTGTCTTCTCAGCGTAGTAGTTCCAGTCTAAAATATCACTTAAAGGCAAAACACACAACTGATAGCAGCAAGTCATTCAAGGAAACAGACAGTGGAGCGAGGCTTCTACATAAAAACTACAGAAAGATGCTGATGTTAAAAGTGTGTTTGCACAACAAATGTTATGGCACTTTCATTCATATGGCAGCACATTTAAAATAAAACTAAATGCTAAAAGCTATACACTACTTTTGAATTCATTTTTGGATTTTGCGTACAAATGCGATTAATCGTGATTAATCAGGGAAATCATGTGATTAATTAGATTAAATATTTTAATCATTGCCCGGCCCTGATATAAATCAAAGCTGCAATATACTTTGCATATGCATTCAATTACAGTCTTTGAAATTATTCTAACTTAAAGAGATTTTTTTTTCTTAATTATTTCTCTTAAACTGTGGTTGTGTGAAGTATACCACCATAAACCACAAGCAGGGTTATTTTAGATTAGCTTGAAAGTGCTAAAATTTTGTGTAACACTATCTCCTTACCATCTGCTTCAATCAAACATTTAGCACCATTGCAAACTATATATTAATATGTCTGAGTTAACACATGACCAGCTTGATGGAGCATGCAGGGCCACAGTAGCCAGCATGGAAAAGAGGAAATGTGTAACTGGATCCATCCAAAAAACAAGGACATCCTCTTGGCACTTGTTGAGAGTGAAGTGACTCTGCAGTTAATGTTGTATTTCATCCGGCTAAATAACACCCAGGGTGTCTTACAAACTGTCTGGGAGTAGAAATGTGTGAAATAGATAGGGGCTTAGATGACTTTATAGGGCAGTAATGCAGATTAATAGAAAGCCAGAGCTGCCTCAGGTGCACGCCTCACCCTGTATTTTTGGAAAAGAGGAAGAGTGAGTGACAGAGAACGGGAAAGTGAAGAGCAGATTGAAAGTATGCCAGCGCCTTCAAGGTTTTCTATTACATGGGCTATTTGTCACCCTGTTTCGTCCATTTTTTTTTTTTTATTCAACCAATAACTGCTATATTTTCTATTTAGCTGGCCCAAACCAGCTTGATTGGTGGACCAAGCAGCAGGACTCACTGTCATACACGGCACACCGAAATGTCCTCTTTGGCACGACGACTGGAAACAAACTCCCACTCTCAGGGACTCTTTCCTCAAAATGGCTGTGCTTAAAAATGTTGAATCTTTGAGCCTTGCTCATAATCCATTATTTTTAAGGGTTTTTTTGTGAACAAGAAATAGGTCAATCATTTTTTTTTACATAGGAATAAAAGTTGGAGCCGCAGGTCAATACCTACCAAGCTACCCGTCTTAATCCATGAAAGTCTGTGAAAGAAAAAGGCCACACATTGTATAGGGAGTGGATGAGACTGAAACATTTGTATAGGTAACTTATTTACAAAAGTCTATTAACAAAAATAACACCTGTTAAGTCAATATATTTAACAGATTTTTTACCATTCAAAATTTGCTTTTAGTGTTTCCGTAAAAAGCTTCCATCAAATTTAGCTTTTGGTATTCAGCTCTTATGGGCTGATTGTGAACTCCTTGTTACTTCAGTGTCACTGAATTCCAGATCAGATTTAGCGTGGGATGCAGCTCTGTCTTGGCATTTTTTTGGAAATTCAGTATATAATCTTTCCAAATGAACTGTGAATTGGCAGCTACTCTACATTTTATGTTAAGTACGCTCGAGAACAAAATGATACCTAAGTGTTTGCTGTACGCTTTAGGCAGACAGATAATATGAAACAGCCTACTGGCACTGCCAAATTTCAAAGTAATGCATGCACACCATCCAGGCCTAGTTGTGCCAGTCATTGCTGCACTCCTCGCACTCAATGCTGTCTGTGCATTTTGAATAAAATCCACATTCAAGCAGAAAAGTATTTGTTGAGCTTGAACACAGAATACTAGACAACTTGATTTCTTGTACAATGCTCAACAGATATTCACAGTTCACAACACTTAGGTATTTATGTGTTTGCAAAATGAGGACCGAAGCTGCATGCAAGCCACTTCTGTCCAACATTTTGTCCTTACTCTTCCGCTGTAATATGGATTTTTCTGCTTCACTTCGCTTCAAAAGCAAGGCAGCACTGGCTCAGTGGTGCAATGTGTCTCGAAAATCTAAACATGACCAAGAAGATGTCGAGTAATCCGGGGTTAACGCATGCGGTCAGATGGAAATCCTGCTCAGATTGCAAAGCAGCATGGGTGTCCGTCCACCTCCAACACTGCCTGTCTGTAACATTAGACAAGCTGCCAGACACTGTAAGAGCACCGGTACATCAAGAGCATGAAACAACACGGCAGAGTCTGATTATAGATGACAGCTGGGTACAGGTAAGCACACACTGTCCAGCCCAGCTGCAGTGTCAACCCCGTCCTTCCTTTTTTGTCATCGTCGGCGTGTGGCAATATCATGCGAAAGACTGCGGTTGCCTCAGGTGCACAGCAGCAACTCCTGGCAGGAGGTGTGAAGGGCTCGGAAGCTCTTCAAGCTTCTAATATTTGGTGAAGTGTGAGGAACACCAAGTGACAGGATTAGTATAATTAACATAATAACTCTCCTCACTCTTAAGCTACACCTTTCTTTAGCCTCGGTGAGCTCGAGCTGTTCAACTCCATCACTTGAAAAAAGACGCAAATGAGGGCCCTGGGATGACAAACCTTCTTGCATCAGGCAGCTCGGGCACCCACAGCACTGTAGTTTATCTGGGATTTTTGAGATTATTCAATCTTCTAAATCACCAACTGTAAAAACTGTGACACCTCTCATAATTTATTTCTATCCAAGATGGCCATGGTAAAGTAAATGTGAATTTAATGATCTAAATTTTAGCCTATGTATCAGTTTTTCGGTTAAACCATCCAATAAACTTACCAACTATTTTTTTCATCATGTATCATGAAACGGGCACAAAATGTACTTCAGGTGGAAGGACAGATAGTGCTTTCTTTTTATTTCTTTTTTTTGCCATACAGCGCAACATATTAAGTATTTCATTGAGAGTTTATTTTGCAGATGGGGTGCGACTTGTGACTCGGTAAGCTAGACGAAAGTTTGATTTCTGGTACGCAGAAGTCATTGTGAAAGGTTCCATTTTACAGCACACCATGGTGTTCTTCTTACCCTATCCAATAAATCTGAAGCCCTTAACCCTGTATTTTAGTGTACAATAATACAACAATGATTGAAATGCACTGGTGCAACAGGGAGACACACTCAGCTTTTTCAGATGGAAGTCACGAAATTGCCTCGAAATATGGATTTTTCACCTGTTCCAACTGGAAAACCCTCATTTTGTGAAATTGCTTAAATGTCATGAGAAGAAAAAAGATAGGAGGAAAAAAACAGTTGGTTGCATAGAAATGAAACATCATATTACATAATATCCGTCTACCTTGGTCACTTCAATCGAGGAGGCGATGCATCTAAAAAAAAAAAAAAAAAGGCCACCATGATTTCCACTGGTGAAAATGAGTTTCATGTACAATGTCTTAATTTTCAATTAAACATGCAACTAAAAACAAGACATGTCAAATTTAATGGTAATCAATCAGTTAGCTCAAAATTGCATTGCGTGCTTTCCTTCCACTTAATGAAACCTGTTTTGCTCTACAACCAGTTGAGACAACAAAAATCACGTTCCAAGTTGTGACTCCGAGAGATTTGCCTCCACAAATAAGCAGGCCAAAATAACTTGAGGATTTTTGGCTCTTTATGTGCCATTTTCCTTTAAGGGACATCAAAGCCAGGGCGAAGACGAGTCTAAAGGGAATCCGAGCTGCCGCAGCCCGACCCTTCTGTTGGGAGTTCCTTGGGTGGCTGTAACTCGCCGGCAGCGTTCACCTACATCCACAGGAGAAAAGTCATAGGGAACACCGGCGAGCGCTTGATGTTCCGAATGACTGGAGAGAACAAGAGCAACACAGAGTCAGCTGTGCCAATACATTCATCATTCTCCGCTGCCCCCCTATGGACCGGGTTCACTGTTTACAACCTCCCACAGTAGCTGTGGAGAGCACTGATGTGGATTTGATGCAGAACTGCATCCACTGTGGCATTGTGAGCAAACAAACTTAAATGCCTTTCTGCTGCTGCCGGTGTTGTCGCTATTTTTGGCTGATTTACCTCGGCACAAGGATTTAGCTTGAGAAAAAAAAAATGCAAATGAGGGTCTATCAATTAACAAACGCCCCCACATTTTACAGTGTTGTATTCTTGAAAAGCTGCCCACCCCTTTTCTCCTCACTTTGCATACATCCTAGCAGTGATAGCTCTAGTTAATGGATATCTATTCCAGTCATACACATTTCTATCGCCCCCATTACAGAGGTATTACTTCAAACTGCTCCAGTTGCCTATATGGGGCAATTTTCTGTTGAAGAGGTGCCTCAAGAACATCTCTGTTAGATAAGTTAATTACCTCGTATCCCGCGGCTACACATCAGCTTCCTCATCTTTTCCCGCCCCATACAGGAAGAATGAAAACAACACTCCTACACGATCAAGATTAGTTTCATGCCAATGCTAATCATCTCATCAATATTATCTTGATCATGCAACATGCATCTACTGTGCTCATCACAAAGCCATCAACTACCACTGAAATGTACATCACATTATTTATTCCTTAGAGGACAGAGTTTAAAGGTAATTCCAGTTTATTTCAACTTGTGCATTTGCGATGAATGTGGCCTTTTTGGGTTGAGCTACATTTACCCTTATCTGCTGTAGGAATTCACTGAAACAAGGCCTTACATCTTGCACAGGGACTAGCAGTACAGTTGCTTTCCAGACAAAGATGACTTCTTCATTAGGAATTCTGAACGTATGTCTCTCTGTCTGGTTCAAAGGAAATAGACAGTGCAGCTGCCTGAATTGTGGAGGAAACTTGCCGGCTGATCACCCAGCGCATCCATTCACACATTGCTTCATGTGCGACGCCTGCGTAACGTTGCACCGCCCTTTGTCGGAAATTTAAAAAAAAAAGCCGAATGCAATTGCAAAGCACCCTGTGGACCATTATGAGATGCAGTCATTTCATTCCGACTACCTTCCTGAACCAGAGTAAACACATGACAAGCTAAATCGGGTGGAAGAGGAGACACAAGGGACGGAGGCAGACAGACAGACAAAGCAACATAAAGACAAGAAGAAACCTGCATCACTGGAGACTCGTGCCGTTACCGTTGCCACTGCTGGGTCACTGCTCGCCAGAGCCGGTCAGGAAGGGCAGCTTTACCATTTTTCTTCCAAGTTTAGTGCACAAAGTCTAACAATACACACAAGCACACACACTCATATATGTTTTTTCATTCTTCAGTTTGTATGTCCATTAAATAGCCCGTCAGTCACTGTTATTTTAAATCAATTATACTCTATGTTGTTTGCTCAAAAGCTGCAATTTGTATTGCAAGAAGTACTCTTGGAAGGCCGAATGAATGCTCAACTTTGGTCCAAGGATACAGAAGCGGATCCACCCCACGGACAGGCCGTCTTAGAATTAAATGATGGAAGTTTGATCATTTCTTTTCATTGAGCAAACCTGTGTTTTCATGAGAAAGGCCAGTTGATGCTTGTATTTTTCTCAGGGATTTTTTGGAAAATATGAACAATTAATTGAACAACCCAAAAGCTAATATGTTCTGTCCCAGTCAGAGACCGGTAACAAAGGTTAGGTAGGCTGTGCTGTTGGGGTTGGTGACGTGATACTCCACCTACATGAACCTGGGTCTATTTTAGTAAATCCCATCTTAAATGATGCGAGTTGTTTCTACCCTCACATATGTACAATTTCACAGTTTAAAACAGTCCCCAAAATGTTTCATTTAATTTATTTAATGTTTCGAAATCGACTGTTTTGTGGAATTAGAGAAGGTTCCGTAACCTGCGATGTGTCCCATAGACTGTAAGTGGTCGTGTCCACCTTGAAGCTAATCGTTGGCTGAGGAACTTGAGATACCCTCATACCAGATTGGAGGTTTTGCCAGTCGCATAACTCAACTGACCAAAATTATCATTGAAAATATAAGTTGGGGGTTGAAGCTGAAGGATCATTAAATACCTTGGTATGAGATTCTTAATATCACATAATATATCACATCCTTCTCAGATGTGCCACCTTTTTTTTTATAATTAATCTCTATCGGTTTGTTTCATCACAAAGAACTCAGCAGAAAAAGCAGCTTCGACACCAAATCCAGAGGTAGACTGTCTGCCTTTGGCTCCACTGTGCAGATGTTGCAGCTGAGGAGTCCCCAATTCAGTGTGTATTTGTTTAGGTGTACAGCTTGAGCGTGAGCAGCACGTAATCCTGCATGTCAGAGCTGCTTTGCTCCAAGCCGTCTTGTACGTTGTCAGTGTTATGCTCCCCAATCGCTCAATAAATACACTAAAAACCCTTGACATACACCTTTTCACATATAAAGCTGCACGAATAGCCCACTGAGGGGAAAGTCAGCATCAGGGCTCATGTCGTTGGGGTATGAGGCATGTTTCTTACCGGATTAACTGAACCCCACCTCGCCTCTAAAAAGCTTTTAAGTTTGGAAAAAAAATGCTCCTCCTTTTCTTCATATCTTGCTGGCTTAATGACTAATAACCCCTCTTGTTGGTGCTCAAAGTCAGAGGAACAGCAAATGCAAGCAAAACAAACAAGACTAATAAACACCACTACGTGCAGCCGTATAAGTCACAAGTGCAGAAGCTTGAAGAACACAGAGGCACATGGTTGTTTTTCGCTTACATCCAAATAATGCTTTCCTATGAGCTCTTCCTGGAATGAGACATCTGTGAAGCAGCCTCTGCCTCTTCAGTGTATCTTTACCCCCCTCTGCTGGTGCATGTAGGAAACAAACCCTGAGAGCTCCACAGGGGAAGTATATTTAAAACATCTTTACCACCTCATTGTTATGACCCAACACATTCTGCCTTGGTGTTAAACAAGGAGAAACAACATAACACATGCTGTAGATTTTATTAGTCGAGCAGAGTACTGTGACTCATTTCCAAGTCAGCGGCTGGAGGAGTTGCTTCAGTATGCAATATGCTCTCCTCACAGGATGACTCGCTCTCTCTCTCTCCCCCCCATTGCTCGCCACCTCTCACTCTTTCATTCGCAGTTGAATTCATTAGCTCCGCTGCCATGTTGCCGATGCGGCGAGGAATGTAAATTAAGGTGACAGAACAGATATTAGCAGACGTCTCCTAATAAAATCAACTGATGTTATCAGGGAGAGTACAGCACAAAAATGCCCTCCTCGTCTCCTCCTGAGTTATAGCTTTTCCTCTCCGTGCACCGCCTTCCCTCCATTGCCCCTTCCCCTCTGGCTTCTCTGAACCCTGTCACACATGGACTCCTCCAGCCCATTGTGCTTTGTTTTGTGTCGTGCCCGTGGACGCTGTGTCGAGAAGCATATGGACAACTTCAATCCATCCATCTCGGAAAGCCCATACCTCCTTTACCTCCTCCACCCCTGCTTTTTGTCATCGTGTTCTCCGTTTACCTCTTCTTAGCAACCCTTTCTGCACATGTGCCAGGGCACTGCAGCTGATGGATTGTACAGCAAACCTCCTCTCCTAGACAGAAACCGTATTTAATCACCATAATATTATGCAATCTATGTGAGTTGGAAAGAGAAAAACATGCACTGAAGTGGTCCAGTTGGCTGAATGATCAGAACTTAGGTTTGTGATCTATACATTGGTCTTTGGTCAGAATTTCAGCTGAGAAAGTAAATGATGAGCGGATTTTAAAAGGGCTTCTTCCAAAGTTAAGGCTTAAGTGTTTCTTTAATAATTCAAGCAAGTTTAACTTTTTTTTTTAGAAAATAGAAATAAAAAAAATGAAATACGAAGAGGCTACTTTCCAACACCCCTTTTGGCAAGTATTACAGCTTGCAAACAGTTTACAAAGCTTAAAGTTTGTCTTTGTTTTAGGGGATTTTTGATCATTTATCCAACAAGAAGATTCCAGAACTGTACAGTTTATTTACCATCCAGCATGCACAGCTCTTTTAAAGTAACATCATTTTGGTCATTTCTAGCTCTTTGCCCCCCACCCAGAGTTGGGGGATCTAAGACCACCGTCATAAAAAACAACCTCTGTGTGAGCCCTGCACATGTACAGCCATACATATGAATTTGCCGTCATGTCGAAGAGGCCACCAAAACTTCAAGCGAGCATAAAGCAAAATGGTGTGGGCGAAGGGGTTAAAACCAACGTCGAGAACTGCCGTTTTTCTGTCCTCATTCGCTCTAAGGCAGTTTCAGGCCAGGGAATGTGCATAAATTGAATTATTCTTCAAAACGGGCCTCGTCTTAGAAACACAGTTCAGTGGTGGTTTAAGGTCCAACCAGGTTTTAATGATTCAGTCCCCTTTAATTTGATCATCTGAAGGCATCCAACGTTGAATTTTGAGGTGAGGATGCATGACTGCTTTACTCCTGATTATCTTCCATGAGATACGTTTGCTATTGCTGCTGTTGTAGTCTTCCTGTAGTCCTCTTGGTCTTTCAAATCCCAACTTTACCTCCACCACTCCTGTTATTGAAATTTCTAAATTACATTACAAAGTGAGGAAACAGCTGCCTGCTGTCTACGTGTGGGCACCGGTTGCTTTGATTTTCAGGCTTGTAGGCAGCTGATGGCTGTACTGAGCGTTGGAACAAGGTTTGAAAAGGCAAAATATCTCCAAAGGTTTGGAATTTGCATCATCTGGCTTTTCCAAACAAGAAAAAAAATTGTATGAACAAGCCACAACCAAAACAAAATCAGTTAAGCTCTGATCCCGTGGTAAAAGTTATTGAGAGCTCAAACATTTTGTGATGCTTGAACTTTATCATGGTTGTCTTCCTTCCTTCCTCTTTTTCCTTTTTGTTCCAATTCCAAAACTGAAACCAAAATAATAACTATGTCTCAATTGAAATGCTGAACATTTTTTTCTGAACTTTAGCCTTTTAGAGAACAGCTCATTTCCTCCACACATAACAATTAACAGAAATTTTGATGAGGGATGCCAAAACCTTTGTTACTCGCTCATCATGTGTCTACTTGACCTGGATAATTACAGGGATTTACACATAGCAAATACACCATCACACACACATTAGTGAGACAGGACTGACCGAATACAACGCATCCCAGGTGCACATGCATAACTCACTTTTAAAAAAACAATTTTCCAAGACTTGCTAGAAACTGCAACTATCTGGAGCGTTTGCCGGCTTTGGTTGAGCAACTAGAGAGTCCTCAATTTGCTGCGGAGATTTATCTCTTAAGAAAGCAGGAGCAGCGTAGGAGTTGCATTTGTCCTCTGGAGATCTGAGCAAAACGCAGGCTGATGTTCTGATTCTGCAAGTTTTGACACTTGGCATTGACTCACCATACCCCATTCAGATAGGGTATATTCATAAATGTTAATTGCAGGTGTAAAAACACAATCTTCATGTCAAGCAAGCCAGCCGCGAAGCTGGTAAAAACAAAAAAAATGCTGATCATGAAAACATATTTATTGACCATTAACCAGTATTGCCGATTGTGATTTTATGTCAACATGGAGGAATATGACTGAGAACAAATCATTTCTGAGGACAAACAAAGGACCGTGAATCTCTAAATAATTAAGATCTCATGTCTAAACCAAATGTGAAAAGATTCAGTGTCCTGCTGGTTCAAGTTCTTTCTTCTTTGCGAAGCAGCTGATTTCCCGTGTTAAAGGGTCATGCTTTTAAAACATGACACGTATGAAGGAGCACTGGATGGGAACAAGCTTATATGGAGTCTCTGTTGAATGGTGTTAAATAATGAACAAGCGTGTGACTAATTAGTGACTCATGAATCTTCTCTTTGAAGGAGCAGAGCAGCACGTGCACACCTACACCCCCTTTCCCCTGCATCCATCTTCCTTTTGTCATTGCCGCACAGTGGTTCCTTTCAGATGCATGTTTCTGCCATTTCCCAAAGGCTTCAACTTTACTTCTCTCCTCTTCTCTCAGCACCGTGCCTCCTCCCCCACTTCTGCCTCTCCTGCAGTCTTAGGAATCAGACACAGGTTTGCCGCTGCTGAGGAAGCAACCATGGTAATCCTCAGGCTCAACTTCAAAAAGAGCCTCTAAAGGCTACACTCTCTATGGTTTTGGGAAACTCAGCCAGCTAGCACTGTTGGTGGATGGGAAAAAAAAATGAAAAAAACCTCCCATATTTCCCTTCTTACCTGTCTGTTCCTTTCAAATACCTACTTCACTTAGTTTGCTTCTTCTTTATCAACACTAAAAGTTCCCCAGCAACATACGTTTCCTTTTCCATTCCCGGTCCATAACACTGATCACTGCAAGGCAAGTAAGAACGGGAGAAGGCTAATTACTGGGGCCAAAAATTAATTAATGAAGTTGGACAATGGAAAAGGAATGGTAGAAAAATAAGCAGATGAAAAGTCGGGAAAAGAATGAGAGTGAGAGGTGGAGGGGAAAGACGATGAAGATGGAGAGTTCCCAGTTCGATGATCGGTCTCTGAGGGGTAGCTCGCATAGAGTCAGCGGATCTTTATACAAATCTGCTATGGAGGGACGAGAGCAAAGCAGCAGCAGAGAGTTACTGTCAACCAGAATAGCTGCAGGCATTAAATCATTGTGCATCCCAGATTTGCCACCATTTTCACGGTGGTGTGTGGGTTTGCATGTACTATATATCCAGTAGCTGTGTGTGACGGGTTCAGTTTCCGAAAACCCAACAATCAATCAAAAGCTAGACGTCACTGTTTTTATGTCACATAACTCAAAATAAGTTATCTTAATTGCATACACCAGTAGTCATCGTCAGTCACATCAGCTTCGCTGATACCGTGGTTTCAATGGATGTATTTGGTTTCTTAAGGGGGGGGGTTGTGTTAAGCAGCTCTTATTTTCAGTAGTCGCCAGTCAAAGCGCTCTCAGTTTGTAGAAGCAGGGAGGAAGTCAGCTGGAGAGCTAAAAGCTATTCAGATCGAGCCAGAAAAGCTCATTTTCACCATTTAAAACAACTCAGACCTAGAAAATTTCAAAGCTTTTATGTTTTTTTTTCTCTTCTACTTAACACTATATGTAGCCATTTTTACACCACTTCACTTTTGTCTCAGACAAGTATTCACTCTGTCACTATTTACCCATGAACATCTGTGTTGCTTCGCTACAGCATGCACAGTGGCGGCCAAATGTATCCCGCCGCTTATCTGCCGAGTCTGTCGTGGGCTGTATGAGACTGGTTGGATAGCACATTGTGGGGCATTACTTTTGCAAAGATTGAACACATAGTACATGTAATTTTCCAGGCTTTACACACAACCGTCTTGTAGTTGATTTAAAGGGATAAGAAAGGCAGAATTTTGAGTCACAGCTCATCAGTGAGAGGATATGTTGAGCAGCAATCATGCATGTCATGATGAGTGGCAACATCAACGTACTTGGGCTGAGAAAATACTAAAAAGTGACAAAGTAAACTGGCTATTGCAAAAGGAATAAGGTGTAAAAGTCCACAATAAAGCATTACCTGTGTTAGCTTAGCTATGCTACCCCATCCTTTTCAAAATTGAGAGCACCTGAGAACACTGAGACACTAAGTTTTCAGAAGTACTTCCCACAAACCCATGATACATATATATATATAAAAAAGTATAAATGAACTGTCCAGGTGTATGATAACATGGTAGTGTTTCATTAATGCTAATATTGTGAACCTCTTCAAATGGCAATATGATTGTGCTCTATAACCAAATCCAGAAAATAAACTTGAAAAGATCCGAAAAGCGTCGTAAGTTGAACAAGGCAGCTTCACAATGGCAAGCAGATGAAAGCACTCAGGTGATTTTCAGGTGAGATGATTAAAGGAGTAACTGGTTGGGCTGGATTCAAATAAATCGATTTTCTAATTTGAACTGATTTTCATTTTAAAAATCGACTATCGATTCATAAAATCTTTGAATCGATTATTTAAAATGATATTTTTTGGCATCATCTGCATTAGGAATCTCTGGCGAGAGATTGTGGGATTGAACAACGATATTCATGCACGTTTTGGGAAGAACACGTAGTGTCTGTGGGGAGAGCGAAAACAGGACAGAAGCAGCAACACCAACACCCGAAAGCCGATGTGTGGCAGCATTTTGGAAATAGAAAGTATTTCGATCAAGAGAAGCTTGACGAGTGCAAAGCAAAAATTTTAATAATGCATCTAACCAAGTACTTTAATTTATTTACTAATCTTACTTTTTGGAGTTATTTTTGTGAAAACCTCTCCAATAGCCAAACCAAATTTGAATCAAATCAGAAATCAAATTGAATTTCAACCTTCTTGACTGCAATTGAATCAATTCAGGAAATCAGTGGCAATACCCAGCCCTGGGCAAGAAAGAGAAATTAAATCCATGAGCAAGTAAAGGACTGGTGCAGGTACTGTTGGTAAGTCGACACGTTTTGTAGGCTAATTAGTGCAAAACAAGAGGTATCCTAGGTGTTCATGGACGTGAATAGCCGAGAAAATACAGCAAACCTGGCGAAAAGGTGGAGGACCACTGGGAATAGTCTGCTGACTTAGCCTCAGGGAGCAGTGGCAAATGTTGTAGGGATTCCAGTTTAGTCACCAGGTATCCAGATCTGGGCCAAGATTGTCTCAGACAATAGCCAATGGTTTTAAGATTTATTTTGGTGAGCTCATTAATCATAGGCACTGAAAGGGAGTGATACGATTCTGTACATAAACGAAAATCTAAAGACGTCCCTACATTTTTCAATGATGGCTGCTCGGTAGTGTGGTGGTTAGCGCTGTCACCTCATGGTAAAAAGGTTCTCACTTCTGCCTCTCCCCAAAGGCTGCTGGGTTAGGCTGCAGCCAATGCTTGGATGGATCCCTTTAAAAAGTGCATTCCAGAAAGGAAGGATGTAGCACAGTACTATTTGCCATCATGTATTATTGGATTTCCTGTGAAAACAGAAGTTAGGGAGGCTGCCTCTCTCACATTTTTTGACGTCATAGGCATTTTCATGCCAATAAAACAAGTTAACATTTTCTTTTAAATAAAGATTTTAATTTTACAGAGGTTCCAGGTTATCAGTAGGAAACCATTTCAGCAACAACATGCTGAATTAATCCCTGGTAATGAAGAGCATTATACTATTGTGCGATCACGCTATGGAATCATGAATGATATAACTGAAGCTGAATGATTCCCGTAGAGCTCCTTGAACTCAACACATATTTAGTGGTCATGATGATATCAGATTCTTTCTCAATCACTCTACACTGCATTCACTTCATGTTAGTTTATTTAATATATATATATATATATATATATATATATATATATATATATATATATATATCATTATAGGACTGTTTAGATGAGTTTGTCTGCTGAATCTGCTAGTGTGTTTCGTCCTGCCTCCACCTCTGGCACCCTCTATACTTTCATTACCCCCTACCCGAACCAGGGTTTGAATCCCATTCCTAGTTATCTTTACCTCTTTTATTTCTCCCCCTACCTGAACCAGGGTTTGCATCCCCACCCCGCTGTGACTGGTGTGCAGTTGGTGAGAGGCTGGGGTAGCTTGTGGCTGTAAAAGATGGTTGTTGTGGTGTGAGGAGCAATGTTGGCTGGCATTAGGGGGGTGACTCTGGGACGCCAGTGGTCATTGTCTAGCCTCCCGGAGGTGTCGTGGGCCCAACTAGAAGAAACACTGATGAAAGGAGGTTCCCCCTGATGACCCCAATGACATGTTGGTCAGCATTGCTCACTGATCTATATAGGGAGTATAGGAATTATTCACTGAGTCTGGTCCATTTTTTTTTCCTTTAGCACAAGTTTCTTGTGTTTACCTTGAATTTAGCTTGATTGCAATTATTTTGCTTGTTATGAATATTATAATTCTGTAAATTTAACCCTGAAGTGCTGTACTGCTTCGCTCAGCTGCTAAACAGGAAGTGCAACCTCTCCCCTTCCTCATCTCACAATCACCCACTGCCAAGGTGTCTGTCCCAGTAGATGGTGGGCTTCAACAACAGGATTTATGGATCATTTCTTTCATCATAACACCCTCACTTGCCTTTTTTTTTTTAGATAAAACGCCACAAGTGAAGTTGTTCCATACTGCTGATAGCACAACTCTCTGACTGGCTACCAAGGTGTTTCTGCTCTCATTGAGAGGCGGCATCGACTTCGGAGCCGGAAAGACTCAGACAGGCGCTATTTAAACATTTAAAATGGAGGAGGCCCACTTCAAAGGAATGGCCTCGTACAATCACTGTACCCTTTTCCCTTTCAATTAGCACACAGTCTGCCAGGCTGGCACGCTCACCCACGGGCCGGGCTAAGGCCGTGAAATATTGATGGCTGCTTCTCCGGAGTGAATGGAACACTTTGTGCTTCGTTCCCCTGGGAGACTTTATGCGTTTTAGATTTTTTTGACGGCAGACAGCCGAGTGTGTGATTGTTTGCAAGATCCGAGTGGGCGTGCTCTGACGCACCAGTGGCGGTTCACACTAAATTCAATGCATTTTATTCAATCCAGCAGCACATTAATCTTTTACAACCACAAGACAAGAAATAGTTCTTTGTTCAGTCAGACGAATCCTACGTCTCACTATCTTTCTTCCTCAGCATGAGTGGCGTGTCCTTATTATCTGCTGTGTTTTACAAGTCCATCTACAGCAATTCACCTTTTGGCTTCGGCGTGGAAACTCAAAGAGGGCAAGTTTTGCAGGAATCAAAGCCTTTTTGCTTGTAATATCCAGTAAACAAGATCTCATTATTTCCAACAGTGTGATCCTGCAGTCATCAGGGATGTAGAACAGACATCTGCACTGGTAATTGCCATCGCTCATGCGCTCAACAAATGAACAGTACTTAACATCTGAGGGAAAAAACCTGTACAATTTTCCAGTTCTTTCCACCTTTATCTTGATTTCTGAAAAGAGGACAAAGTGCCGTCTTTGTGTGCGGTTTCATGTTATGTTCTTTCTGAAAACATTCTCCGCATGGACTTGCGTGCGATTTGTTTTGTTTCATTCATCTTCATGGCTTTTTTTCTTTTTCCCCCAGAATTTGAGGGCTTCTCGGAGAGGTTGGGTCTGAATTAATTACTTAAAAAGTATGTCATGTACTTCTTCAAACACTTGGCAAAACGAGCTCTGATTTCCCACTTTAGAAAGAAAAAAAAAAGAAGCAGACGAGGTGTGAACTATACCATGCATGACAAATTTCCTGAAATCCTAACGTTTATTGCAAGGGTGGGATACTGAAGGCGGAGGGCAGGAGGAGCAGATTGGATTTGATATTAGTTGGAGCTCAGGCAAGTAGAGGGGTTATATACTTAGTCATACGATGACACCGCCCCTAATGGGGCAGAGAAGAGATGCGCTGATATCATTAATTGATGGATTAGAAGCATATAATTCCCTGCAGAGAAACGATGATCAAGAGCACGGTGGAGGGCAAGAGGAGCTCGAGTAAGCACAGGGACCAAGAGCTTGAACATGACCTGAGTGGGTAATTGAATCGGGAAATTCCTGTGATATTTTATTTAACCCTCATAGGGTCTTTGGGACCCATTTTCAGTTTTTAGCTTAATAAAAATGATACAAATAATTATTTTTTCAAACTAAGATTCATTGGCCTTGGCTCATTTTCTGTGAGGAACATAAATCAGAAAAAAAATTCAAGGACCCCCCCCCGTATACCCCCCCTTCACATTTATATTACATACAGGGTCTTCGGCCCCACTGGACCCGGGGCTAGTGAAAGTGTGGAAATCATAGGTCCTGTGCACCCATATTTTCCCTTACTCCTCTCTGGGCTTCTGTGTGTATTTGTGTGTGTGTATGTTAGTAATTTACCAACTTTGTTGCAAAATTAGAGCACCCAACACTGTCTGAACCCAGATTCCCACACATTTCAGCCTCTGTCTTGCGGGAACCAATCTTGGGGACCTGACACTATAAATAGCTCTGTCAACGTGGTTCCATACCACAACTGATCAAGATGGCAAAGCGACTCTCTGTTCAGGCTGCCTTACAGTGGATAGTTGAAGAGACAGAGGGTTTTGATGGTGATGCAGAGGAAGTAGAATGTGAGGATCACCCGAAATGATCATGGACCATAATGCCACAAAAGGAGGGGTGGACAACCTCGATAAGCTGGTGACTGCTTACAGCTGCAAACGGAAGACCCTACCATGGCCTCTGGTGATATTCTTTGATATGTTGGATATCTCCTTGTACAACACCTTCGTCATTTGGATGTCTCTGAGCCCAGAGTGTAATGGGTGAAAGCTGCAGAAGAGGCATCTCTTTCTTGAGGAATTGGGGAAAATGTTGGTGAGACCTCAGATTGAGAGAAGACGACATCTTCCAATGACCCCTATCTCTGCAGCCATTGTGAGGAGGATTCAGGGGGAAGATGATGGTGCCACATCCTCCCAAATTACAGAACCACCATCTGCAGAGCCTGAGGTAAGTGTTTGATGCTGTTGCAGTATAATAATTCATGTTTCTGAGACAGAGAAGTGTCAGTAAAGATCCTTATCTTTCCATTATTCTAGATGGCCGGCAACAACAAAAAGAAGCGCTGTGAAGTGTGTGGACCCAAGCAGGACAGAAAAACACAATATACATGCACCCATTGCAAGAAGTACATATGCAATACACACACAGTGAAACTCTGCCCCTCGTGTGTGGTAAAGTCTGGTATGAAAATAGCCGTGTTCAATGGGGCTAATGTGTTGTTCAGACAGATGTTATGTAAACTAACCCGACTAGGTTGAATTTCTAATGAGATTCAAATAAATAATACTTGCTTCATTTGTACATTTGTGGATTACTTTCCAGTTTTGCCTGTTTTATGATGCATTTCCTTATTTTGTTACATTTTAACAAGAAAATGAATAAAAACGAGTGGCATTTTTGTTCATAAATCTAATTTAACAAAGGTAAAGGGAAAAAATGTAACATATGTTTTGTTTATAATACTTGCAATTGGGATGGAGTAAACATCTGCAGAGTATTTCACCAAAAAAAGGTTTGATTATGTTGAATTAAAAGCCCCAAAATGCAATGGGTCCACCAGACCCAGCAGGACTCCCTGTGTAACAAAAAGACGAGGACCCAATGAGGGTTAAACGAGACTGGAAGAACAAATGAGGAAGAGCAGAATGGAAAGTGGGGGTGAAGAGAAGAGCAAGCTGAGAGTTTCAAAAGACAATGAGCAATAAAAAAAAAAAAAAAAGAGAGACTGCCAACAAAATTTACACATGAAGTAAGGAGCTCAAGAGATGCGACTCCTTTTGACTGGGTGGCAATGATGATGCCTGATTGATGAGTTACGGCAACGAAGGAAGGAGCCTGTGAGGAGATAAACACCAGCGCACCATTTATACATCAAGAGTGAAAGGTAAATCCACAGAGGAGACGTGGATGGATGGGTAGAGGAGAGACCTCTAGAGAAAAACAGCAGATCCCCGACTAAAACTCTGCTTTCATCTGGCCCACACAGTGCCAGATCAATCCAAATGCCCGCCCATCATTAGGCTTCAAAGGGTTGTAGGAGGACATTTCTGTCTGTACGCAACTAATCCCCTTTAAATGTGTCTTCTCAAAAGAACAAAGCCGCCATTACATCCACAATACATTTCTTGATGATCTATGCTTTTCTCGTGACGCTGCGTGATCATCAAAGCAGGCAAGGTGGTGGTGAAATTTCAAAGGGAGACTGGAAATTTCAGACATGATTTTCATGTCGGCCAACAGGTAAAAAAAAAAAATAAAATCAGCATGGATAAAGCGGTTCGACGCGCCCCCCCGTTTACTCCAAATGCTTGCAAACGTAAGCATCTCCAGGGAGAAAAGTTTTCATCTTTAGCCTGGCTCACACTGATAAATGTGCGGACACAAACTTCGGGGACGTGTGAAACAAGGGTCAGGTGCATTCGCTGCAAGGAAAATCTTTTCCATTGCAACAGATGACAAATGGAGTCCGTTTCCTGTTACTGTCAAGAGATTGCCGTCCTTCCCCTCACTCCTGCACTCCCTTTTATGTGGCAGTTCCCTCCATGATTAAATAATTCAAGACGGATTTTTCATTTTATGACAGAATATGATATTTATCCCTTTTTACGCTCTCCACACACCCACCTTTGCTAAAACGCTGCATCTCTCCACCAGAGTCTCTCACCACTCTT